>NC_057803.1:239065898-239404653 GCF_018294505.1 Triticum aestivum
ACTCTCCTATCGTGGAAGGCAAGCTTGGCAATTCGGATATGTAGATCTCCTCCCTTGTAACCGACTATGCGTAACCCTAGCCCCCTCCGGTGTCTATATAAACCGGAGGGTTTAGTCCATACGACAACAACAATCATAATCATAGGCTAGCTTCTAGGGTTTAGCCTCTACTATTTCGTGGTAGATCAACTCTTGTAATACTCATATCATCAAGATCAATCAAGTAGGAAGTAGGGTATTACCTCCATCGAGAGGGCCCGAACCTAGGTAAACATTGTGTCCCCCGCCTCCTGTTACCATCAGCCTTAGACGCAGAGTTCGGGACCCCCTACCCGAGATCCGCCGGTTTTGACACCGACATTGGTGCTTTCATTGAGAGTTCCACTGTGCCATCACGATAAGGCATGATGGCTTGTCTGGTTGTCAAGGACAACATTACCTCTGGGGGAGCCCTGGCTGTAGGCCAAACTCTCCTTCTTGGCGGCATCGTCATGACCGCCCGTTCGGCCGTCGCGCCAGCGATGACTTCTCGGGTCATCAAAAACAACCTCCACGTCAACTCGAGATTCATCGAGCAGATGGATCCAATGGAGCTCTCTTCCTTGAACGAGCTCTTGGATCGCATCGCCGCCTTGGGAGTCGCTACGGACTATGATCGGATCGGGCTTAAACCCGACCAAAGGGAGATTAACTCTCCGCTGGTCACCCATCAGGTAGCAGTGGTGGAGGAGCGATGCAACGATTCTTCCTCTATTTTGAGGACAAACTATGTCCGAATTTCCGAGCTCTCCGAGCCGGATACCCGTCTATGGGAGGACATGGCCCAAGCTTCAAACCTAGAATCAGACAGCGTTCCAGAACTATGGGGCAACGTCCCGGAGCCCGAACTGCCAAGCTCGGAAACTCCTCTACCCCTGGTCTCACATCGGGTTAGGGTTTGGACATAAATCTACACACCAACCCTCACATAAGTGATCTTCCCACATTAGACAAGAGCCCCAAGAGGCAGTATGTCACTATTGTTCCAGATTCCTCCTTGTAATGAGAAAGGTCAAGGACTGTCGCGAGGAAGACGCAATTTCATTCTTTGGCAAAAATTGCACGGACAAGGGAATCCTCAACGCCATAAGCCGCCGTGACATAGTACACCTCACTGACTTGGTAGACATAGTACAGAAGTACTGTGCGATGGAAAGCGCCTGGAAAACCCAAACAAAATTTTGGGATCCTCCGGCTCTCACTAAACCCTTTGTCCGAACTAAAAGGGTGTACTCTCGTAAGTCACCCGATCCAATTACAAAGAAACCAAAGCCCACTACAGGGCGAGGAACCGTATTGGAGGGATGGCTCAATGGACCATGCAAAATTCACAGTACACCGGACACCATGCCCACACATAGCCTTAGAGCATGTTGGATACTCCGACAGGTGGCCAAGAGCGGCGAGGACCTCCTCATCAACAATACCACAGAGCACCATCCCGTGGAAAATAACAATATAGTACTGACAGTCTTCGAGACTTTTGCCTCAAATAATAGGCGCAAGCAAGCACTCCATAGCCTCGCCGAAGTATGCCATGTCGCAACAATAAATCCATGGAATGACACGGCTATAACCTTCAACGCCAGTGACGAACCTCAATTCTGAGCATCCCGGGCACCATCTGCTTTTGTCCTTAGTCTAATTGTGGACGGCTTCCGGCTTACTAAAGTGCTCATGGACGGTGGCAGCGGATTAAACCTCATCTACGAGGAGACTCTTAGCAAAATGGAAATAGACAAGAGCCGCATTGACAAAAGCAGCACGACCTTCAGAGGAATAATCCCTAGCCGGGAGGCACGAAGTGCGGGAAAAATCACACTAGATGTGGTATTCGACACGCCGGAGAATTATAGGTTTGAAGAAATACATTCCAAGTGGCCCCATTTAATAGCGGATACCATGCCCTTTTAGGGCGGGAGGCATTCACGATCTTCCAATTCTATACCCCATTACGGGTACATGAAGCTCAAGATGCCCAGACCAAATGGAATCATCACTCTAGCTAGTGATCCTAACATAGCACTCTGCACCGAAAATAAAACCGCCGCACTAGCCCTTGAGGCGTTATCCGAAGCCCTCGCGGCCGAAGAATTAACTGCGCTGCGCTCCACAGTGGACAGGGACGACGTGATACTCGAAAAAAGACAAAAATCCACCTCTTTTAATCCAGTGGACGAAACAGTCAAATTCCAGGTCCACCCAACGGACCCTACAAAAACAGCATCCATCGGGGCATAGCTGAACCCACAATAGATGCCGCACTACGGGAGTTCTTGCGCGAGAATTGGGACATCTTCGCCTGGCATCCTTCAGACATGCCAGGAATCCCACACAGGCTGGTCGAGCATAGCCTAAACATTCTATAGGGATTCAAGCAGGTCAATCAGACTCTTCGGCGTTTCTCAGAGCCTAAGCGACAAGCCATGGGAGAAGAGCTAGCCAAGTAACTCGAGGCTGGATTCATTAGAGAAAGAAAACACCTGGACTGGTTAGCAAACCTGGTGATGGTACCAAAGAAGGACAAATCCTAGCGCCTATCTGTCGATTTCAAGGACCTTAACAAGGCTTGGCCCAAGGATCCCTTCCCCCTCCCCCGTATCGATCAAATTATTGACACTACTGCAGGACACAACTTATTGTGTTTCCTCAACGTATACTCCGGATACCATCAAATCAAGATGGCGGAGTCCAATCAAGCCGCAACGGCATTCATCACCCCATACGCCCCTTCTGTTTTAACACCATGCCTTTTGGGCTCAAAAACACCGGTGCAACCTATCAATGCATGATTCAGACATGCCTGGAAGCACAAATCGGCAAAACAGTGGAGGCATGCGTAGACGATGTGGTCATTAAAACCAGACACGTCGAATCCTTAATAGACGACTTGAGGCTTACGTTCGACAATCTCCAAACATATGACATCAAGCTCAATCCGAAAAAATGCATTTTCGGCATGCCCGCCGGAAAGCTCTTGGGCTTCATTGTTTCCAATAGAGGAATTGAAGCAAATGCGGCTAAAATCTGAGCTCTATCACAGTTGGCTACCCCAACAGACCTCAAGCAAATCCAGAAATTAACCGGATGCGTGGCTGCCTTAAGCCGATGTATCTCCTGACTGGGAGAAAAGACATTAACTCTTTCTCGCCTTCTTCGGCGCACCGAACACTTCAAGTGGATGGATGCGGCCACGGCCGGATTGGAGTAAATAAAAGCCCTCTTGGCTAGCAACCCAATCTTGGCCGCGCCAAATATCGGCGAACCAATGCTGTTATATATAGCCGCAACACACCAGGTTGTAAGCGCAATGCTCGTCGTCGAACGAGAAATGGTCGGACATAAGTTCCCGCTTCAAAAGCCGGTATACTACGCATCTACTGTCCTCACTCCATGCAAATCCCGGTACCCACATTATCAAAAGATAGTATACGCGGTCTTCATGGCATCCCGAAAACTATGACACTACTTTCAAGAGTGTTCAATTATGGTGGCCTCTAAAGTACCACTCAGCGACATAATAAATAACCGCGATGCCACGGGCCGGATTTCTAAATGGGCTATTGCGATCCTCCCATTTGACAAAACATACAAACCCCGGTGAGCCATTAAATCACAAGTACTAGCTGATTTCGTCGCCGAATGGACAGAAGCCGAACTCCCTAAAGAGTACGGCGCGTACTCCAATTGGATCATGCACTTCGACGGCTCTAAGATGCTGGCTGGTCTTGGGGCAGGCGTCGTCCTGACATCCCCCACTGGAGATACAGTCCAATACGTACTCCAAATATTATACACAGACTCCAACAATGCAGCAGAATACGAGGCCCTGTTGCATGGTCTCTGGATGGTAGTCTCCATGGGCATTCAACGCCTAGAGGTGCGTGGGGATTTGAACCTCGCAATATCTCAAATAAAGGGAGACTTTGACGCCAAGGACCCAAAAATGGCGGCTTACCGCAATGCCGTCTCAAAATGTCAGCTCGATTCGAGGGGCACGAATTCCACAATGTGGTCTGAGAAAACAATCAAGCGGCGGATATCCTCGCCCGCATCGGCACTAAACGCGACCCTGTCCCACCTAATATCTTCTTGGAAAGGCTGTTTAAGCCATCCGTGGTGTGGGAAGGGGAGACCAGCAACAACAGTCCGGATCCGGCCACAACACCAGATCTCGAGCACTCTGATGTAATCGGAGGCTCTGCCACCGAAATAACACCTTCGGCCCATGTGATTATGGCTGCCATCACCCCATGAACAGAACCCTTCTTGGCTTACCTAATTAGGCAAGAACTCCCTGAGGACCCAAACGAGGCATGTTGCATTGTGCGGTGGTCTAAATCCTACAAGGTCCACGAGGGAGAGCTTTATAAGAAAAGCGCTACCAGAGTACTTCAACGGTGTATCTCCGAAGAGGAAGGAAGTCAACTTTTGGCAGAAATTCGTGCTGGACTCGACGGCCGTCACGC
The DNA here is from genome assembly GCF_018294505.1 of Triticum aestivum. Taxonomy (NCBI): domain Eukaryota; kingdom Viridiplantae; phylum Streptophyta; class Magnoliopsida; order Poales; family Poaceae; genus Triticum; species Triticum aestivum. Next base: position 239,070,407 of record NC_057803.1, read on the forward strand.
TGCAGCTCGGGCCCTTGTAAGAAAGGCCTTCCGTACAGGTTTCAACTAGCCGACAGCCCGAGCAGATGCACAGGACCTTGTCCAACATTGCGTTGGTTGCCAGCTTTTTGCAAACCAAAGCCATATGCCACCTACCACTCTCCAAACAATCCCCATTACTTGGCCCTATGCGGTCTGGGGCTTGATATGGTCGGACCCCTTAAAGGCGGAAGCCATTAGAAAAAGTACCTATTGGTCATGGTGGATAAATTCACCAAATGCATAGAAGCCAAACTAGTTAAAACAGTCGAGTCCGGACTAGTGATAGACTTCATATCCGGGGTTGTACACCATTATGGTGTCCCCCACAGCATCATCACCGATAACGGCTCGAACATTACAGCTGAGGAGGTAAAAACTTGGTGCGGCAACATGGGCATTAAGATCGATTATGCCTCCATCTATCACCCCCAAACAAATGGTCAAGTCGAATGAGCAAATGGTCTTATTATGAGCGGCATCAAACCTAGGTTAGTGCGATCCTTGAAGGAATCAGATACACACTGGGTTGAGGAACTCGACTCTATACTATGGGGGCTGCAGACCACGCCGAATCGCACTACCGGATACATACCATTTTTTATGGTGTACGGCACAGAGGCGTTATTTCCCTGTGACATCATTCATGACTCACCTCGAGTGCGCATGCACGAAGAGAAAGAAGCCGAGCTTGATCGGCAGGAGGAGCGTGACGTGGCAAAAGCCCGCTCCGCATTCTATCAACAACGGGCTCGACGGTATCAAAGCAGAGAAGTGCGGGCTAAAACTTATAACATTGGCGAACTCGTTCTACGCTTACTAGAGAAGAAAAAGGACAAGCTCAAGCCCAAATGGGAAGGTCCCTTCGTCATTGACAAAGTTCTAACTGGTGGAGCGTACCGCCTGCGGGATGCATCGGACAATCGACTCGAGCCAAACACATGGAACGCGGCCAGACTCCGAAGGTTCTATGCCTAGTGCCGGACTCTGTGTTCGTCTCCTTACCTCCGCCTTTATATATATATATATATATATATATATATATATATATATATATATATATATATATATATGCTATCTGTCTTTCTTTCTTTCTTCCCCTTTTCTTCACGGCCTTAAAAGGTTAAAATGTGTCTTGACTACACAATCTTGACGCAGCAGGCGTGCACATGTGTTACTTTTCCACATGTACCTTTTCTACACCATTATATGCATTGATATGACTTAAGTTCTGGCCAAGCTGGGTTGCCTAGCTCTTGTGTTTATGCCCTACGTTCCCGTTAATTCGGCTAGGGCATAAGGGGAGCACATCTGCGATTGTTACTGCCGGGTTCGCCTGATGTGTACCTCATACTAGGTGAAGCCAAAAGCTAGCGTTCTTAAGGGAATATTTGGTCGGTGAACAAAAGATGACTTTTACTTATTGCAATATATGCCCCCAGATGTTTATATCCCGCCTCTCTTTTCGCATTTCGGACATGCACATTAATGCATGCGTACCCAGGGAAAGGAACCCTTAACGGAACTATTCTCCGTGGAAGATGTTTCTTACTATCCATGTAATATAACATAGCTAGTTGGGTACTTGTCTGTTCAAGCACTTATGACCCCTATGCCTGGTTTCCACGCGTACCCCGGTTTTTACATAACTGAGCGGGTATCCGGATACACTCCGGACTATCGAGTCCGAGGTCGAAGTGAAAAGGTCTGCCATGACAAATGATTTACAATCCGGCTAGGGACAATATATGTCACTTGAAGTACACAGTCACTTAGACTGACTAAATTCTTCTTCTATAATATCCAATAGGCCGTCTAGCCTACAATCCTGTTGGGAATACTTTGCGGCTAATTTTACCTGGTCATACACCACACTAACGGGGATCTCTTTCCCATCAGACCCCACAGGTCCGACCTCGGCCATGTGGTTCGGGTCAGCCTTGGTATACCGAGTCTTCACCATGGCCCAGGCTTCCCTTGCACCTTGTCGGCAGGCAGATATCTTCCATAATCGGAAGCGCCGCCGCGCTCCCTTGAGCATCTCTACGAGCTCCCCCATGCCTCCTGACAGGGAGGCGGATGGCCACAGGGCCTGGGCAATGCCCTGCATCACCTGCCGAACTTGTCCGTGCAGTTGTGAGAGCTCTGACAGAAGATCGCCCGCAGACCCGGGCATCTCCTCTCCGGGACGACCCGTCAGCATACCTACATATATAACTCTGTTAGTCGGTTTCTTCGCCGAACTCTATAAAAGTTTGTTCAAGCACTTACTAAAAATGTCTCGTCGAAGCTCCTTTATTCTCCTTTATGGAGTCAGCTAGCTGGGCCCGAACATCTTTCAGTTCAACACCCAGCCGGGTATTGGCATCTTGGAGATCGTTTTTCTCATGCCTAACTCGCGTAAGCACGCACTCGCCAGCCTCTAGCTGTCGTTGAGCATGTTGCTCATCCCCTCGCACGACCTTCGGATTCACTCCGGGGTCATCTGCAGAATCTATTGTTAGATTTGCATGCATGCCGAATACTAACTGGTACTTGACATTTCATTCTTTTCGATCAGAACAAGTGTTACCAGATGGGGCCTTCTCGGACTCCTTCATTTCGGCAACTAAGGCCCATAGCTGGCCTTTGCACTCCTCCAGCTCTTGACACAACTGGGTATTCTTCTCCGTAAGAACCTACACATATGATGACCCTTAAATTAGTTGTGCCAACTGTTTCAAGTCTCAGGGCTACTGATATACATAATTATCAGGTTTTCTTACCCGTATATCCTTTACATACTAGTTCGTGGCTCTGGCAAGACCATTTTGAGTGGCTCGGATGTACACGTCTCCCGACTTAAAGGCATCGAACGCCTCTTCGCAGAAACCATGGTCATGGAGTATGGCCCGGCGACGCCTGTGATTCATGGCACTCCCCACTTCAGAATTCGTAGCAAACAGCCTATCCGCATCTTCTATAGGAGGAACATCCGGTGTTGTCCCCACGTTAGCATCTGCCCCGAAGACCAGCTCTAGAGTCCGGCTGGTGGAGGCGTGGCCGGCAGGCTCTCTGGACACGGTCCGGCGAGCGTTTTTTCTGCCAGGAACCATGGACGTTACTATATTTTAAAGAAAACAACCATGGAGCAGGGTTCATTTTCATACCTCTGCGACGGCGCCTCAGTCCTGACCGCCTTCCTTTTAAGCCTACCCGGCTTCGGTGCCCCTCGTTGGTGAAACATTGTGGGTTCGGCATAGCATCCCGAGGGCCTTCCCTATAAGACACCATATGCGTGCGGTGGGTGAAGTGCAAAAAAGGGATCCTTCTTGGAAGTTGGGACTCTGGTTTTACTTACATGCGATGCAGGGAGCAGTCCAGGATAATCGGCTATGATGGCCACTAAGGCACAGTTGCAGCTTAACTGATAGAACGTCCTGTCGATAAGCTCCACAAATTTGTCCGGATCTTCTTCGAGCCCGGGGTCGAGGGCCTGGTTAGGGTCCTCTGGCTGGGGAGACGGGCTGTGGACCTCCCTCGTAGCTTTTCGCAGCTCCTGCTATGAAATAGCAAGGTAAATTTTTATGACGAAGAATGCAGGAAGGTCTAGAGTAAAAAGTAGAAGCTCACCCAGTTTGGAGGGTTGTACATGGAGAATCCATCCCGTGGCTTAATGCGGATGAACTCCTCTTCCTCTCCTTTGTATAAATCGGACAGTATTTTGCTAGAGCAGCGGCAGAGTCCGGACCTTTACGGCCGCAGCGGGTGGCATCGCCTTCTCCATTGAAGTGCCACATGGGTTTTCCCCGATACTTAAGTGGCTGCACCCCCCGCATTATACATATTGACATAACCTCGATTATTGTTAGTCCTGATTTGGCCAGGGTTTTGATCATGCCCATCAGGTAAAGGACCTCTCTGTTATCTTCCTCCTGGGGGCTCCGAGGGCGCCAGCTGCGGTGTTTCTTCAAAGGGGCGTTATTAAACTCAGGAAGGCCCATCCGAATAGGGTCCGAAATGGGGACGTCCTTCATGTAAAACCACTCCGAAGGCTAGTCTTCGGATGTCTTCTTCAAAGTACCAGACAGGTATCCGGTCCCGGCGATGTGCCATATTTCGGCTCCGCCCACTTGATATATTGACCCCTCCGGTGTACGAGGTACGAGGTAGAATAGCCTCTTCCATAGCTCGAAATGAGCTTCGCAGCCCAGAAACAGCTCGCAAAAGGTGACCTAGCCAGCGATGTGTAATATGGAGGCGGGAGTAAAGTTATGCAACTTGAGGCCGTAAAAATCCAGGATCCCGCAGAGGAAGGGATGGATTGGAAATCCAAGTCCCCTCAATAAGTAAGGGACAAGGCATACCCGCTCGACCATGGATGGGTTGGGAAAGCTCTCCGCTTGCTCCCCGCCATTATAAGTGGCTAGTCCACCTCAGACGGGGACCATATACGCAGGAGGGAGAAACCCCTAGGTTTGTAACTCTACTAATTGGCTGTGGGGGATGGAACACTTCTCCCAATTGCCTGGCTTAGTGCTATGGGAGCGAGAGGAGGAGCTGCGATGGCCGGCCATGATGGGATGGACTTTTCCGGTGCGCTTCGATGGATACTCGATGTGGGAGGATGGTGTGATCTGGATCTGAAGATCCCCGACTCTTTAAATAGATGATTTACTCACCTGGTTAGGGTAGCAAACGTCAAAATGCCCCGACTTCTCACATTCGCTTGACACATGGAAGATAGCCATTATTAGGCGCAGAAGCTGAGGAGTGCAACATTCATGGGAAGCCGGACACTACTCGACAAGTACTCAGGATTTGGAGAAGAACCCACCTTGCAATTCCAAAGACAATCTGCACGTCGGGCTCATCGTAATTGATGCCTGGTTCAGGGGCTACCGAGGGAGTCCTAGATTAGGGGTTCCTTGGAAAGCCGGACTATATACTTTGGCCGGACTGTTGGACTATGAATATACAAGATTGAAGACTTCATCCCGTGTCCAGGTGGGACTCTCCTTTGCATGGAAGGCAGGCTTGGCAATTCATATATGTAGATCTCCTCCCTTGTAACCGACTCTGTGTAACCCTAGCCCCCTCCGGTGTCTATATAAACCGGAGGGTTTATTCCATAGGACAACAACAATGATAATCATAGGCTAGCTTCTAGGGTTTAGCCTCTATGATCTCATCGTAGATCAACTCTTGTAATACTCATATCATCAAGATCAATCAAGCAGGAAGTAGGGTATTACCTCCATCGAGAGGGCCCGAACCTGGGTAAAGACTGTGTCCCCCGCCTCCTGTTACCATCAGCCTTAGACGCACAGTTCGGGATCCCCTACCTGAGATCCGCCGGTTTTGACACCGATAGTGGTCGCCGTTCCTTCTTGGTGGTCACTACTGCAGGATGCTGCTAACACGACACTACGATAGGAGACACTTCAACGAAACTGTGTGTGATGCCATAATCGCAAATGATGGTGTAAAAAACCCGTCAAAAAGGTGCAAAATGTTTGTGATGGAGGATGCATCAAACACGGTTCAGATTTTAGTTGCGTGTGCGATGCAGGGCATACGGTTCAGCTCAATTAACTGTTTGCAATGAGGAGGAACAAAAGAAATGGGTAGCCAGATGAAGGTGTGTGCGATATACAACATACGGTTCACTCGGATGAACTATTTGTGATTAGGCAACACAATAGAAACGGTTAGGCATATCAAGGTGTGTGCGATATACGGCATGCGGTTCACTCAGATGAACTATTTGCATTGAGACATGAGAACAGAAATGGTTCAACTTAACAAGATGAGTGTGATACGCGCCAAACAGGTATGTAATCGGAAACGTGTGCGCAGACTAATAACAACATAGACGATTACTGCTAACAAGCCGTGTGTGTTGTGAGCAAACGATTGCTGGTATACAATTGTGAGTGATTAATGAAAAACTCACCGACGGGTTCCATTGTTTAGTCCGTGTGCGATGTGATTTCTTTTTCCGCACAACATCTGCACTCTGTCTACAGTGCATCAACATATGTACTTAAAAAGACAGCATTCCATAACCAAATTAAGCATACAATTACACAAGTGACTACACACATAACATTTCCACACACCAAAGTAAGCAATTACATGCATACTAAAGTATGAGAAACGAGGATCTAATCATCTACCTATTGTTGCGTCGATGCTTGCCATTGCTCTACTTCCGGCTGGATCCCTGGCCGTTTTGGGGAGGGAGGCACTTCCTCATGTCAACGATCCGCCTATACATGTCGTAGCTCGTGTACGCCTCCTTGGCCGCGTACACGGTGTGAGCTTTGTCGAGTTTCTCCATCCAGGTCGAGTGCTAGGCACACTTGTCCTTGTTGCAAGAATCCTTCATGTCTCTCTAGTAGGGATCGATGATGGCCTCGGCGAGGTGAACCAGTGAGTCCTTCTCATGCTCCTTGCTTACCCAGATCTTGTATTGGCCCTGGATGTCGACAAGATTCTGGCAGGCGATGCCCGAATTCTCGAGCGCCTTTACATCGTTGGTGATGTCCACCGTAGCAAACATGTAGTGGAGGCTGTTGACAAACCTAGTGAAATGCTCGCAAGGCCTTGTGGCCAGGCAGTAGTGGTAGACGAGGACGTGGTGGCGCACGCACATCTGGGCGACAGCGACCTTGGGACGAGACCCGGCACGAGCGCGGGTGTACTCGAGGTCGAACCCGACCACCTTGTACTTCTCCTCGAAAAGCAACAACTCCATGATGTGGATGGGGTGCTCCACCCAGACCGGGTCATTGGTGTACACCATCGAGAGGTCCAATAACTGTCTGTGCGTGTCCACCATGACACGCATGGTGAACTACTGCTCGTTGTCGGCAGCCGCTCAGAGCGCCATTGGAGCCACGCGGGATACCCTCTAAGAATTTCTTGTGGTGGGTGTGCTTCTTGCAATGGTGGGGCGCGATCGAAAGGTTGGCCGCTATAATAAATGGGGGTCGGACGGCCTGTAATCATCACGTCTTATCATAGCGTTCATAGCGGAGGATTCCAGTGCATGCTTCAACACCGCACGGCACGCATGGCCTCGAAGAGGCACCAAATGTATCGTCGGTGAGCCTGTTCCCGCGCTACAGCGCAAGGTTCCCACCCGACTAGTTTGACGTTTATTGGCAAAAAGCTTTGTAAAAACGAAGTGTGTGGAATGACTTCGGTCATAAGTTTACCCGTGGGTGATAAGGTCTAAGTTACACAGAAGGGTGATGATGGACACTCAAGTGCAATAATTAATTCTGCACTCTACAGGGCACACGGTGGAAGAAACCAACTGTGTGCAATAATGTCGAAGATCGCAGTTGACTTAGCTATATAGATCGTGTGTTGAGAGATCGACAAGGTAAACATATTCGAGAATGGTTAATAAAATCTAAGACCATTGCATATTAAGGTTAAAATAGTGCTACCAATATACGAGTCTCATACGATGCCATTTCAACGATTGTACCACAAAAGCTAGAAATATTACAAGGTTCAAATTCCAGAGTTATATGGCTCAAATTCAAAGAATACAAGGTTCAAACTGATATTATAAATGAAATTCAGCTCATCAGCTAGAAACGCTCGCGCTGATCCGCTGAACCTAGATAGAGAGGTTCAAACTAATATTACCACTTCTATGTCTGGTTTCGGAACCTCACAATTTTTGCAAAGGGGTTAGCCACTGAGAAGTCATGTATGGGGTTGACACGATGACTTCCGATTGCTCTGCCATCTGAAGTTCCAAAATGAAATTCAACATTTTTGGAGCCTATTCCATTCTGCCGCAGGCTCCGGCGCTGATCAACAAACCATTCATTTTTGCGAAATGAATGTAGGGCAAACCTCATTTCCTTCAGCACCCTTGCTCTAAGAACAAAGAACCTAGGGAATATATTCTCCAGTAAGGTCCCTCAGTATGAGTTCAAATTAATTTCTGAGAGGTATAGATCTAGGTATTCGATGTGATTGTTATATTGTATCACATTATCGACCACTGGGCCTAATCTTATCTGCAAAATAAGAAAATGTGTTAGTGCCTATATGCAGTTTTGAACATTACTACTTGCCTATTTGGTTTGCAGGATTTGTAAAATGCACTAACATGCCATCTTCGATCAGACATGATTAACACGGGCATTTTATTACATTCTAGAAAAATGTAGCCTTCTTCACAAGAGGTTGGAGTGGATGAAAAGTTCCCTAAGAAAACTAGTAAAGATGAATCCAGAGGAGAAATGCTTATTGATTGTAACCATATGAATCAAGCAACCAATATGGGGGGTGGAACCTGTATGTACTGAAATCCTCCAAAAGAATCCTTCAGAAAATCGTAGTACATTGTCATTGTCAACTTGGAAAAAAGTGTCACAAATTGAACTCCCTTATGGTTAACATTTAACAGGAACGGAACATCACCTCGATATATAGCTTCTCTAGGCACGGAAAGCATCTCAGAAAACTGACAACTTGCTCCAGGTTGGGGCCGATAAATTATAGTGCCAAGACCTTCACTGTGCGTAGTTTCGGGGTCAAGCTACTTGGAATTATTTTAGGAATGACAGATGAACAAACATCTTCAAAATTAGAAATAATGTTATTTTTTGAAGGAGAGGTAGAACGTGGCTGTTGTACCTGAACGGGTGTGGATCCAATAACAAGTTCAGAGTATTTGTCAGACGAGTAGCCCACCACTGTCAATTTCGGCGCAGAAATGACATTGATTCTTGTTGGACCTTCTTGATCGACTACAAGTACTCTCTCAATTGCAGATGTGTCCTCAATGACCATACCATGGTACACGTCTTGTGATGTCTTCCTGCCGCACCAGCAACACACATAAATAGCCCAGAGAGTCATGGAGGTGATGTGGAAGGTACTCAATCCATTGATCGCATGAAGACGAAGATACTTGAGTGCAGTACAGCCACAGAGCAGGCACTCCATGTCACCATTTGAGAGGCGGACATCGGTGAGCTCGAGGTGCTTCGGTCGTGGTAGAATAAGAGCGGGCGCGTCATTAGGGGGTGACAGTTCCTGAACTTGGCGATGCGCAATGTGGGCGTGAGGCGGAGTGCGGACGTTGGCAGTGACCGCATATGCCCATCATCAAAAGTGAGCTCCTTGAGCTGATATAGGGCGGGGGATCAGAACCAGTCGTCCAGCTTGGCTCGGTCCTTGCCGTTGGAATGGAACTTGCCCATTCTAAGGCATCTGGTTGGGCCAAGGTGACTGCCGAGGATCTTGGAGAACGCATCCAAGCATTTGCGATAACCATGGCAGAGCTCGTGGGTGTCAATGAGGTCAAGAGGGGTGGAGTTCCATAGGGAGCGCCACTGCCGGTAAAGGACGGTTTTCTGTGCCCCATATTTGATTGGGAGGAGGGAGATGATGACTGTCAACATATCATTAGGGAGGCTACTGATGAAGTCTAGGCCTTGTGGAGTCGCTTGCGTTTCTAGCTCGCCCCGCCTCCGCTTGTTGGCAAACCCGTTCTCCACCTCCGGAGTCTCCTTGTCAGCAGCGCTTTTTGATAGAAATGGGAGTACATGGAATATTTACTTAAAACAGGGCAATAGAAAAGTGTATTGCTAACTAGAAGTTATTAGGTAGGAATATAGTAAGAAAAGGGAATAACAATTGGTTGCTTAAATATTACAAAATTCATTTGACATTGCTGGGTAAGTCAACATGCAGGTAGTTGAAAATAAAACTTACTTCAAACAAAGTCTGGACGGATGATTTTGTGTGGGAAGTTAGCATATATCTCATGACCAGGCCCTTTTATGTGCAATTCAACTTTAGTGCCAGCTTTCAGTACATAAAACTTAGAAATTTCTTTCCAAAAGCCAGTGCCAAAATAGGAGTCACCACGCCCGTCAAGTCTTACAGTAGCAACGATTGTAAATCCATGGTTTGTGTGTAGTATGACATCCGTCCAGTCTTGATCTATGTAAAGGGAAATATTGTGCACTACATAATCTATTGCATAGCAAGGGATGCGCTTCAGAAAATGGTAGGATTGCTAAAGAAAATATGATAACATGCAAATATGGGCCCAAATTGAAAGAATTGTACAACAGTTGAAATCAAATGACAAAAATCTATAATTAAACAGATAGGGTAAACATGATGTCATGGAAATATGGGAGTAATCGAAACAACAATACATCATTAATTTGCCTAATATAGAAAGAAGAGGGGAAAACCCACCCTTTGACGTATATGGTGCATGTGGCACCTTTTATACAAATGTAGCAATATTTAGAATAAGTTCAAGAAAGTAGGCCATGCCAACCGATTTAGGGTGAGATTGAACATACCGCGCATGTCCTCAAGTGATCTAGTACGGTGAGATGGAATCTCTGGCGGAGGTCAGCAAGTCTTGATGTGTCGGCGCACTGTACATTCGATGGATGAAAGAAAACCCTCAAATCAGCTCGAATAAAAATGAATTCACGGCAATTTCCGTCGGGTGATTGAAGGAGGCAGATGAACTGGGGTAAGAGATGAGATAATATCTCATTAAATTAGTTACCTTGTTGTCCATGAGAAAGAACCCTCAGTACAGCAGATTCCCCAACCGAGCAGAGCTGGGTCGACCGTGAGTAGCGTCAAGAAAGTCGATGTCGATAGGCGGCGGCAAGCGGAAGTGGTGAAATGCGGTGATCTTTGCTGGCAGCCTGGCGGCGGCGGAAGGCGTTGAGCTAAGTGTTTACCGCCGTTATAGGAAGTGACATGGCATAGGCGCAGAGGAGCTTGTGCAGGTGTAAATGGGGACTGGAGGGGGTGGCGGGCGGGGCGAGGTGATGTTTTTTGTGACGTGGGGATGGTTAGGGTTTTCTTTTCTCTTTTTTGAATTGCGTGGTGAGGGTTTTCTATCCCACAAAGAATTTTGGATGCGGTGGTTTGCTAGAGCGAACGGTGTGTGATTGGCACAACAGGCAAAATGAAAGTCATTGCCCAAGGTTACAATTTTGGGAACCGTGTGTGATTGACGTACTACCTCCGTTCTGGTTTATTGGACCCCATTTGTAATTTTTACCAAATTTTGGGCACATATTTAACAAAGAAATGTTTATGCATGTTACCAAAAATTATATCATTGAACACTATGCTCAAATACCCATCCAACGATATAATTTTTGCTGACCGGCACTAACATTTTGTCAGTTAAACCTTTGGTAAAAATTTAACACAAACTACAAAGGGGACCAATAAACCAAGACAGAGGTAGATGCCGTCAACCGAAGTGGTTGCATCCATATCCCACGGTTAGACATAAGTAAACATAGATTAAACATACTCAGACATAGATAATAAGCGTACACGTCCGTACATAAGAATAGTTCAACCATAAGTACATAGTTCAACCGTCACTAATCATACTCAAGCGTACACAGTTCGATCCATCTCACATCTCATCTCACATGTCGGCACGATCCTGAAGCTTCTGCAGGTACTCGGCGTATGCGCCGTGCGCCACCCTGCAAGAATACTTCTGCTTGAAGGAGCCAACACCCGTCCTCTTCCATGCGCAAGAACCCTTAGATACGCGTCATGAAGCTTGTGGTTGCAAAATGGGCATTGATGACCGCCGTTCCAGGTCCTAATACGCCTGTTATGCATTCCCGCATAAAGCTCCCTTAGGATTCGCCTCTTGTACCTCCTCCGGCCATCTTCATCCTCGTTGTCCACATCATCAGACAGCACCTATACAAATAGTAAAACAAATTTGGCATCAAATCAATGATTACATGCCATGAAGTAGGATTAGGAATTTATGGCTATTTATTCATACATATCTAGAGATTATGGTTCGATTTTTAAGCACAGTCGTCTATGTACAGACCAATCTTGAAGAAAATAATGGCACAAACATATGTAGGCCATTCAAAATCAATTGTCAACTCCTGGCTAGGAATTATTAGCACGAACACTAACCCTAGTCGGATTACTAGCAGGAATCACTTGCATAGATGAAATAACTAATCACTTGTCACAACCCTAGTAAGTGCTTGCACTAGAGTGGTGCATCATGTTTAAAATTTCCAGAAACATGAAATGGGGATGAACCAAACCCCCAGCACCACTTAAACCAACTAGGGTTACTAAAATATTTTCCCAATGAACCTGAAATGCCCTTCAAAAATGTTCATCACTTTTGTCTTGGTCTAGAACCTCTGCCAAAATTGGTTCACATTTTTCTAGGACACCTAAGGTCACTGGATTAAATCATCACCTATTTGCATTTGGACATTTGAATGCTATAGAATATTTTAAATGTCCAAATAATTCTAAACTTAAGTGAGGGTTGTTGGGAATATTCCAAACAGAGCCCACAATTTTTTTCAGGATTTTTGAGAGTGCTCTGGCATTTTAAATAAAGCCAAAAACATGGCAGGAAATAGAAAACTGAAATAATTAGAAGAGAGAGAGAGAGAGAGAGAAGGCCAAAGGCCACTTACCTACACTGGGCCGGCCCACCTGGCCCGTGCTAGTCATCACCCACCTCTGCGAGTAGGCAGAGGAGGAGGTGGTGAATGCGCCCGGAGCTCGCCATGCAGCTCCCTGGTTGCCAGCATCGCATGGACAGCGTGGCGACGCCTCGAAATGGCTCCTCGGTGCCGCCCCTACCTCACCGATACCTCACTTTCCCCCTGCCCTCTCTTCTCCATGGCCGATGCAGTCGCGCTCGTGCCATTGTGAAGCTTGTAGCCACCGCCGTCCATTCGTCGCCTCGCCGTGTCCAAGATCTTTGTCATCGTCCGCTTCGTCGAGCAGGCCGAGGCGCTCGCACGCCCTGCACCGCCTCCACCGAGCCATCTTCGACCTCTCGCTGCCGGAGATCCCCCTCGACGCCCTGACCGCTTCGGTTCCTCCCCGACCTAGCCGTCAGCACTGCCGTGACCGCTGAGCCCCTGTCTCTCCTCCCCCTCTCCCTTCGCTTTGTCTCGCACCACAACGACCGCACCGAGCTCACCTGCATGTGTCGACGCCTCTGCGCGTCACCGTCGTGGCTACAGCCATGCTGGCTTGAAACCAAGCGCGTCACCGTGTTTGCCGCATCCCCAGCAGCCCGTAGCACCGCTCCATGCCTCTTGCCATGCCTCCTAGCGTCGAGTCCGAGCTCGTTCGAGCTCCGGCAGCCGCCAAACTCATCACTGGCGTTGTTTTTGGCGACCCCGAGCTCAACCACTACCACCACTTGAGGCAGCCCGCTCCCAGCTACGCGTAGGAGGCCTCCGCCGTCCTTTTGGTCCCCGGAGTGTGAAGCCTGTGCCCCTCCGCCACGTCTGCTGCCCCCGGCGGCTAAACACCGGTGGTTAGCCCCAGTTTGACCAGGGATTTGACCTCCCCTAGGTCTATGGCAGGAGGGGCCTAGCCCTGCTAATTAACCTAGGTTAGGATTACCTAAATTTAGTTAGTTTAGTTAACCACTGACACGCGGGACCCACTGGTTAGTTTGACCTGGACCGGCCCCGTTGACCTGGTGACGTCACAATGACGCAATGCTGACACAGTAAAGAATTTTCTAGATTTAAACTTATTCAGAAAATTCTAGAAATTGTTACAAACTTCAAAAAATCACAGAAATTAATCTGTATCTCAGAATGCAAAGAATTATATATGAAAAATGATCAAAAAAATCCAATCTATCCATTGGTACTAGTTTCATGCATGTCAAAGAAATTTAACCTTGCTGTTTAAATGAAATATGATAATGCACTTATATGAGCTCATAACTTGAGCTGGTATTTGAATCTTTGATTCAAATAAGCTCAAACCACCCTGGTTTTAGTTGCATTAGCCCAACACACTCATTCTGCCATGTCATTTGCATGCATCATAATGTTGCATATTGCCATGTATTGATTGTGTTACCGGTGTGATCTCCGTGGTAGGTTCTGCTCCCGAGGATATTCATGAGTATCCACCCTAAAGGCAGTACCCCTCGGCCACTATGTCGAGCAAGAAACTCCATTGATCATATCGATACAATCCCATCTTCTCGCTCCTGCTGTCATTTACTGCATTTAAGACAACAACATATCAAACTGCTGTGTGCTGCGGTAGTTGAACCCATTTCCTCTGCATCACCTGTCTTTGCCACAGTAACAAGATGAAACCCACTAGCATGTGTAGGAGTTGATTGAGCCATGTTTGTGTTTCCTACCATGCTATGCCTGCTATGCTTAGAGTCGTGTCAGGTTGGGTTCATCTGGGTGATGGGCTAGAGTGAAATGGTTGTGCCGGTAATGAGAGTGAAGTGTTGAACATGTTTTGGTAAAGGTATCGATGAGAGGCCATGTAGGATTACATGGTGGGTTGTTTCATTGGAACCGTCCCTAAGAACTGAGATTTTTATGTGTGATTTAAGATAAGCTACTACCACGCGTTGGGCCCTGAAATATGACCCCGCTCGACTTATTAACCCCACGTCCTCTGTCGAGGAGTTGCTAGTAGTTTCTGGTGTTTGTAGTTTACTGGAGGCCGTGTACAACACTGACCCGCGGGGTGGGCTGTGCTGCGGTAGGTACGTGGCACGGTGTACCGGGCGCCCATTGCATGTCTCGGGAACCCTGTACACATCGTTTGGGGCCGTTGAGGACACCCTGACCGGATTTCTTTGTGGATGGAACCCGAATAGGCGATTGACCTGGACTAGAGACTTGTGTGGTTAGTGAGGTCGTGGTCTACACCCACGTCGGATTTCGCTTGAAGTCTGTCGAGCACATGTCATGTGCGGATGCTAAGTGGTGGAAACATGTGTGAAGAAGTACACCCCTGCAGGGTTAACATCATCTATTCGAATAGCCGCATCTGCGGTAAAGGACTACTTGGTTGCCCATACATTTCATAGACAAGTAAATGGAAACTACTAAAAGCCTCAAAACAAGTGTGAGTGTCGTGGATGGCCCTTCCGTAGGATGACGGAAGAGGATCCATGGTAGTGTATTGTTGTGGAGAGTAGTGGACTCGTGTGCGCAAAACATATACAAGTTGTTGTCTTGTAAGATAGTTTAGCCAAGAGTCAAAGCTGGCTTGCTGCAATAACCCCACCATCCCTTTGTTGATAATGTTGCATGTATGGAGGATCTGATGTAAGTCCTGTTGTGTACCTTTGTACTCTTGTTTGCTTAATAAACTGTTGCACAAGAGAACACCATCCCCTCCGATGGGTTCTATGTAGATATCGACGTTGACGAGTGACTTGCCACCCAGGTGGTGATCCTGAGTCGTGAAGGTCCTTGAAGATAGACAGGCTTCGTCAAGCCTTCTTGCTTTCTAGTTGTTTGTACTCAGACAAGTTTGCTTCTGCATGTGCTTGTATGTTTGTATGACTGGAGAGTTGGGTCGTGTGACCCCTACCTATAGGGATATGTTATGTCAGGCCCTCCGGAGCCTTTTAAATAAAGTACTTAAGTTGTAGAGTTTTGTTGTGATGCCATGTTGTATTTGCACATATCGAGCATATTGTGTGTATGATTGAAATGCTTGGTATGTGTGGGATCCGACAACCTATTTGTCTATCCTTGGTAGCCTCTCTTATGGGGAAATGTGGTCTGGTGCTTCCATTGAGCCATGGTAGTCTGCTACAGCCCGGTTTACCGGAGTCCTGTTAGCCTAGTTGCTACTGCTCCAGAACACTTAGACAGGCCGGCATGTGTCCTTCTTAGATCCTATGTCTGTCCCTTCGGGGAAATGTCACGCGGTGTCTTTCAGAGTCCTATTAGCCTGCTACAGCCCGGATTCCCGGCGTCCTGCTAGCCGAGTTGCTATATCCCGAATTCACTCGCTGATGACCGACACATTCATTGTTGGGTCATGTATGCATGCCCCTATAAGTTAGTGCCACTTTGGATTCACGACTATTCATGTCGGCCCGGGTTCTCTGTCATATGGATGCTAGCGACACCATCATATACGTGAGCCAAAAGGCGCAAACGGTCCCGGGCCAGTAAGGTGGCACCCATGGGAATACCGTGTGTGAGGCCGCAAAGTGATATGATGTGTTACATGCTAGATCGATGTGGCTTAGAATCGAGGTCCTGACATCACTTATCACATGTACCATTCAAACAATCAATACACTACACGGATCTGACAAAACTTACTCGGATTTCATGGATTGGGAGAACATAACAATATGATTTCTATTCCAAAAAGGGGGAGGCAGGAGTAACAGAGAAACCTTATGATCTATTTGACACATAAATGGGTATAGATGACTAACCAGCTGTCCGTCGTCGTCGGAGTCGTCGCCGGAGTGGTCGTCGGTGTCATCGCCGGGGTCGTCACCAGGGTCGGTGTGGAACTGCGCCTCCAGATGTGGAAGCTCGACGCCGTCGACGACGTCACGGTGCAGCGATAACTCGCCGGCGGTGACGGCAACCTCTGTCTCCATCTCCATGCCGTGCTCCGGTGATTTAGCAGCCCCGGCGTCGCCACTCCCTCCGATGGGGTGCTTCGGCGGCATCCTCATACACTGATGACTTTGAGGACCGAGAATGGCATCGAGGATGTAAGCGGAGAGAGAGGATTGTGTGTGTGTGTGTGGCGAGGATGGGGGGTGCGGCCGCTCGGGTGCACCATTAATATGGAGTAGTGGGAGTTGTGGGAGAGAGGCGGGCGATGGTCAAACCGATGGCTTGCCTCCTTGGTGAGCCTGCGCACCGGACTGCTGGCATGCCAACCAAAGTTTCACACAGCTACTTGCATGCCTCTTGATGACACTGCGCAGCGAGCACGCCTCTGTCAATTCACACACTTGCACGCACGCCTCCCAGTCTACCTGTGCGGCGGACTTCTCGCATGCGTCCAGTCGACTCATCCTGCCCGCACGACACACGGGTCGCGCAGCGGCACGTATATTGTTTTTCTATTTGGATCATTAATGTTGCCGCTCTATTGCTTAACCAAAGCATGGCACGTATCCATTGTTGGTCTAATGCTCACAGTTCTAATAAATAATCCATTTGGGATATTGGTTCCAAATTATTAATAATCTCCCATTTGTACTTAGATAAAGATTACATCAAAACTGGTCTCAGATTTGACAAAAAAAAGTACAATGCCACTTTGTATTGGTGTCCATATGACAACACGATAAGTTTCATGAACTTCAAATAAGTTTTGAATGTACTAGAATTTAAAAATCAAGATTCACAATGTTTGCAATTTGTTGCACGGGGAGTAAACATGCACCCAGTGAGACACGTGTGTTTTTGCAATCCATTTAGGTGCACTGTCACGCGTGCATGTAGCTCAAATTTGATTTTTGCATATTATAACCGTAGAAAATCAATCAATTAATGTACTAAAACATCTTAATGATCTCTGTGATTTTTTCAAAATTAAAACGTCCCTCCTTTGGTAACATATGTTCACCGCGAGATGATTAATTTAACATGCATCGTAGTTGCGGTGGATTCGCGATGTGTGTGTGGGTGTGTGCGTCTTGGGGTGGTGGGTGGCTAGTAGTACATTATGAGTCGTGAGCCACCGTGTGGGTTGGCCGTTTTGTTAGGCAGGTCAGTGCCACATCAGAGTCCGTTATTTAAAACATTACACATTCCTTTCACACATACATGTTTTGGCCACATGTAGTCGATGGTTGTCCTACACGACACTCGATACTCATGTGTGACGCTTTCTATGGGCACGCGAGGTCATCATCCATCACTTTGACGAACAGCTGGCAGTGAGGTTAATTTGATCAGCAAGGTAGAATTTTTTTTGTTTGTGTTATGGTGGTATATAGTACGCGTCGAAAAGGTTGGAGGGGACTAGCATATATACTATACGTACGCGTCCGTGAACAAGTACACCTCACTTAGTGTCGATACTTTTTGGTTTCCGAGGCACGTGCCACATCAAAATTGTGAAATTGGCTATTAAAACATCACACAACACCTCTTTGGGCCACATGCATGCACGCGGTGGTTATCCTAGCTAGGACACTCTCGTGTGACGCTTCCATCTATGGGCCACGAGGCCATCGTCGATGCATGCATGCATCACTTTGACCTACATTGGGCGAGGTTAATTAATTTCACCATCGATGAGGATTCTTTTGGGTTGTACATATTACGGCAGGAGCATATAGTATGCAGTGAAGAGGGGGAAGGGGACCATCATACGTAGTACGCTTCACGAACCTCGCTCTGTTTGGGTACAGGGTTTACGGTTTTTCAGGCATGTGGCACATCAAAGATGTGCATTTTGGGTATTCAACATATATATGTTTGGCCCACATGCAAAGCAGTGGCGTTTGTCCTCCTGCACCCACTTAAGCGGTTATCAGCGATATCGATGCTTTCCATCTATGGGCCCGCTTGGTCCATCACTACTTTTTTCCTGACAACAAGAGAGGTTAATTTGACTTAGGAGGGGATTATTATTTTGCTTGTAATAAGGTATATATATATAGGTCATGCTCTGGGATGACATGCATGATACAGTTTGAGCACACACACATGCATGTGTACGCATGAATCCCTCCCATCGAGTCGAAGTGGCTAGTACAACGACACTTCATGAACCGATCTCGCTCTGTGTGGGGAGCTAGTGTATGATTTTTGACGCACGCGCCACATCAATGTTGTGAAATGGTATTCAAACATGCATGCACGCATCACCTCCATACATATGCATGTAATGGTTGCCTTTGAATGGTACACTCCCTCACGTGGTTATCGGCGACAAGCATATATATTCATGGGCCCGCATGGACATCCATGATCACCTTGACCAACAACAAGATAGTTTACCATGGCAGATTGTTCATTTGGTTCATGTTATCGTACTAGAGGTCATGGTGAGATTCAGACCTTAAGTTTGAGCGCATATACTACGCACGCATGCATGCATGAATCCCTGTCGTTGGCTTGATGTGTGGTGTAACATACATAGGCATCGTCAACCTAACCCTCACTCAGTGTGGGGATTTCTAGTTCGAATTCACGGTGCCACATCAAAGTTGTTCCATTGTTACTCAAAAACACACCTCTCCATACATATGTTTGGGACACACGCATGCAGTGGTTGTCTTCGGGGACAAGCTACTTGCGTGATTATTGGCGAGCTAGCCCATCTGCGGGGTCGCATGGACGGCCATCACTTTGACCAACAACAAGAGAGAGGTTGTATGACCAAGGTGTATTATTCTTGGTCCATTTTACGATCCATCTTGGTGGGATATGCCTATCCGGCCCGCCACTGAAAGTGTGTGTGCGCGGCGGGGGGGGGGGGGGGTTGCTACTTCGCACTTTGTTGGGTGAACCTTGATGACCCACAAGTATAGGGGATCAATTTTATCTCTATTCGATAAGTAAGAGTGTCGAACCCAACGAGGAGTAGAAGGAAATGAAAAGTAGTTTCTAGTAAGGTATTGTCTGCAAGTGCTGAAATTGTAAGTAGCGAGTAGTTTGATAGCAAGATAATTTTTAACAAGCAAGTAACGATAATAGTAACAAAGGTGCAGCAAGGTAGCCCAGTCCTTTTGAGGCAAAGGACAGGCCAAAACGGTCTCTTATGATAAGCAAAGTGTTCTTGAGGGTACACGAGAATTTCATTTAGTCACTTTCATCATGTTGGTTTGATTTGTGTTCGCTACTTTGATAATTTGATATGTGGGTGGACCGGTGCTTAGGTGTTGTTCTTACTTGAACAAACCTCCTACTTATGATTAACCCTCCCGCAAGCATCCACAACTACGACAAAAGTATTACCAATAAATTCTAACCATATCATTAAACTTTTGGATCCAATCGGTCCCTTATGAAATAGCGCATAAATTGGGGCTTAAGCTTCTGTCACTCTCGCAACCCACCATCTAATTTCTACTCCACAATGTGTTACCTTAGGCCCAAATATGGTGAAGTTTCATGTAGTCGACGTTCACATGACACCACTAAGGTAATAACAACATACATACTATCAAAATATGAAACACGTATCAAGTTCACATGATTACTTGCAACATGATTTCTCCCGTGACCTCAAGAACAAAAGTAACTACTCACAAATGATAAACATGTTCATGATCAAAGGAGTATTAAATAGCATAATGGATATGAACATATAATCTTCCACCAAATAAACCATATAGTAATCAACTACAAGATGTAATCAACACTACTAGTCACCCACAAGTACCAATCTATAGTTCCGGTAACAAGATTGAACTCAAGAGATGAACTAGGGCTTGAGAGGAGATGGTGCTTTTGAAGATGTTGATGGAGATTGCCCTCCCCACGATGGGAGAGTTGTTGGTGATGATGATTACGATGATTTCCCCCTCCGAGAGGGAAGTTTCCCCGGCTGAATCGCTCCGCCGGAGGGCAAAAGTGCTCCTGCCCAAGTTCCGCCTGAAGGCGGCGGCGCTTCATCATGAAAGTCCTCCTCTTATTTTTTTTTCTAGGTCAAAATGACTTATATACCAGAATATGGGCATTGGAAGTGGGACGAGGAGGCCACAACCCACCAGGGCATGCCTGGTAGGCCTGACACACCTAGGTGGGTTGTGCCCACATGGTGGCCCCCTCTGGTGTTTGTTGGCTCTAGCATTTCTTATATATTCCATAAAAAATCTCCGTCCTCTGGTGTTTATTGGCTCCAACATTTCTTATATATTCCATACAAAATCTCCGTGAAGTTTCAGCTCATTTGGAGTTGTGCAGAATAGGTGGCCTGATGTAGCTTTTCTAGGTCCAGAGTTCCAGCTGCCAGAATTCTCCCTCTTGGTGTGTTCCTTGCAAATTATGAGAGAAAAGGCATTAGAATTACTCAAAAAGCATTATTATGGATAAAAACATTATAAATAACAGTAAGAAAACATGATGCAAAATGGACGTATCAACTCCCCCAAGCTCAGACCTAGCTTGTCCTCAAGCGAAAACCGAAATCGAAAAACATGTCCACATGCTTTGAGAGAGAGAGAGAGAGAGAGGTGTTGATAAAAACAAAATACAGACATAGAAGCATCATTTTGATTATTATAACAGCAACAAAATTAAACATAGAACTTCTATCACATACTTCTCATGAATAAGTAATAGTTCATCACACAATCAAAGTATAAAGCAAAAAGTCTATTAGAAACCAACAAACTATGTTCTCAGTCAACTTTGGAACTACAGTTCATCATCTTTTTAGGAAGGGTCACGTGTCGAAGCCTTTAGGAAAGTCCACATACTGAACCATCATATAGTCTTCTATGATTGCTAACACTCACCTCGTACCCATGAACAAAACATCTCAACCGGACACATAGAAAGATAGGGGCTTAATATTTTCCCTCCCAACATACTCACCTCAAGGATGATGTCAACAATAATAACTCATGCTATCCATATGCAACTGGACATATGTTCCTAGATCTTTTCTCACCACATGATGCTTTCCAAAGGAAAAAAAATAAAAGGAATAGAGAGAGAAACTTTGACTCTTTGCATAAAAGTAAAAGATAGGCCCTTCGCAGAGGGAAGCAGAGGTTGCCATGCGCTTATTTGTTTGTATGCTCAATCCCTTAGTGCAAGAGAATGTCACGTTGTATTGACCCTTAAGATGACAACCTTTATTATGCAGTCTGTCGCTTTTATTCTTTGTCATCCAAGTTTGTACAGCGCTCAATTTTCTCTTACCCTAAATGATCTCACACTTTTAGAAGCAATTTTATTGCCTTTTTGCAACGATGACAACTTACTTGAGGGATCTTTCTCAATCCCTAGGTAGGTATGGTGGACACTTGAAAAAGATTTGTGTTTAAGGGTTTTTGGATGCACAAGTAGTATCTCTACTTAGTACGGAACTTTTGGCTGGCAAAGATAGGGGGTAAGCATCACATGTTAAAGGATGTATGGCAATATGACTTCTATGTGAATATAAACAAACATAAACCATTAAGTTGTCTTCCTTGTCCAATGTCAACAATTTGGGCATATAATATCTTGTTGAGGGATAACAATCACAAAAGATTTCCAGGATAGTATATCTATATGTGAATCTTCTCTTCCCTTATTAATTCTTTCATGACTTGCATCATTGACTAATGCTATGTTTGTCAATCTCTAATAAAATTTTCTACTTATACTTTTCCTTATGTGGTCCCATCACCTACCATAGGATTAGTATATAATCATATTGATTTATTTCCTTTCTTCATTTATTTCCTTTATCTTTTTCTTTCTTTCATATTTCTTCTCTTTATTTGCAACATGAAAGTAAGGAAAGCAAAAACTCAAACTAACTTTATTATAAACTTGCACATGATTACAATGATAGATCACAAAGCAAACTCTCAAAGAAGAAAGGATCAAACTAAACTTTTATTCATCTAAAGCAAAAGGATCAAACTAAAATAAGTAAAAGAAAAAAGATAGTGAGATGATACGATATTGGGGCACCTACCCCAAGCTTGGTGGAAGCCAAGGAGAGTGCCCATACCCGATACTCAATTTTCTTTTGGTGGTGAAGATGATGGTGGTGGTGATGAAGAAGTATTCTCCAATATAACCATGAGTAGATCCCTCAAATCTTGAATCTCCCGAAGGGCTTGATGAATTAATTCACTATTTTTCTTTACCTCAGCCATTATGTGTTTATTCTCAGGGCCCCAAGGTTTTCTTCCTGCACTGTTTCCTCTTGGCCGGCATATGTCCCAGTTGGACGACATGTGCCTACAAGGAGTATTCTCGAACCCATAATTGTGAATCAAATTATGATAATTATTATGGTGTAACCTGTGTAAGAGCCTCCTCGATGGGAGCTCTTATTGCACTTCCAGGATCACTTGATTGTTCGGTGATCCCATGGCTTGATGAGGATCAGGATGAGTAGAGATGCCAGCCAGTGTACCCCTCTTGGAGGACGGAGGGTGAATCCCAAAGGGACTTTCCTTCTCTTCCTCCATGGCAACCTCTATAGCTTCATCCCTCCTTAGATCTTCCTGGGCCAACCTTATGTCTCCTTCTCCATTGTTGAATGGTGATGAAGACATGATGTTGGTCTAGTTGAATTTGTCAAAAAACAGCGAGAAAAGAGAATAGAGGACTTCTCCGCGATACGGTGATCAATAGGTTCAGGAAGTATATATTGATTTTTTTTCTTGGAGGACAAGTACATGGAAGAAAAAAGGAGTACGGAAGGTGTCCCAGGTGGGCACAACCCACATGGGCGTGCCGGGCAAGCCTGGCACGCCCTGGTGTCTTGTGCGCACTAGGGGACGCTTCCTGGAAGTTTCTACATTTCCAAAATTTTAAAATATTCCAAAACTAGTTTAAAAAATTGCGGATTTTTCGGAGTCCGTTTACTTACCGTATCATGTACCTCCTTTCTTTCATGATTCTGGAGTGTTCCGGAAGGACTCTTTTATGTCCTCTTCCGGTCTCAAGGTTTGGATAATATTACTTTCAACATTAATAGGCGTACCTGAAATATAATGCTTTATTCGTTGCCCATTGACAACCTTCGGGTTAATACATTCGGAACTATTTATTTTGATGGCACCAGACCAGTAATCCTCCTCGATCACATATGGACCTTCCCATTTGGAGTGGAGCTTCCTTGGAAAATATCTAAAGCGAGAGTTGTACAAAAGAACATATTCTCCAACTTTAAACTCACGCTTTTGAATTCTTTTGTCATGCCATCTTTTAACTTTTTCTTTGAATAACTTTCCATTTTCATAAGCTAGGGTCCTCCATTCATCTAGGGAGCTTATATCAAATAACCTCTTTTCACCAGCAAGTTTGAAATCATAATTGAGTTCTTTAACTGCCCAATGTGCTTTACGTTCTAACTCAAGAGGCAAATGACAAGCTTTTATATAAACAATTTTGTAAGGAGACATACCCATAGGATTTTTATATGTTGTTCAATAAGCCCAAAGTGCGTCATGTAATTTCTTAGACCAATTCTTCTTGTACCTATTAATTGTCTTTTGCAAAATTAATTTTATTTCTCTATTGCTAAGTTCAACTTGACTGCTAGACTCTGGATGATATGGTGATGCAATTCTATGGTTAACATCATACTTAGCAAGCATCTTAAGGAAAGCACCGTGAATAAAGTATGAACCACCATCAGTCCTTAAATATCTAGGTACTCCAAACCTCGGAAAAATAACTTCCTTAAGCATTTTAATAGAGTTGTTGTGATCAGCACTACTAGTTGGAATAGCTTCTACCCATTTAGTAACATCATCAACAGCAACCAAAATATGTGTATACCCATTAGAGGAAGGAAAAGGTGTCACATCCCTAGTTCTGGTAATGCTTAGTGCTAGCATATTGTGTTGCATCATGTCTAAGTTTTAATTAAAGCTGAAATGGGGATTGATAAACCCTAGCAGCAACTGAAATACAACTAGGGTCAAATTAAATCTTTTCCATCTACCCAAAATGGCCTTTAGAAAAGTTCATCAATTTTGGAATGGGTGAAAACTTCTCCCAAAAATGATGCACACATTTTTAGGAAATTTCTGGATTTTGGAGTTAATTCATAAGTATTTGAATTTGGACAATTAAATTCTATAAATATTTTTAAATGTCCAAATAATCTTGAAAGCATTTGAGGGCTGCGGGAAATAATTTTCCCAAGTGCCACAAATATTTTGAGCATTTTACAAAGTGGTTTGGCATTTTTGCTAAATCAAAACCAATTGCAGAAAATAGAAAACATAAAGAAATAGAAAAGAAAGAGAGAGAAAGAGTTACCTGGTCCACTTATCTGGCGGCCCAGCTCCGGCCCAACACTGTTGGCCCAGCCCACCGCGACCTCCTGTCGTCTTCCTCCCCTCGCCCCAAAGTTGTTGCTATCGCCGCGAGAGAGCGCCCGCGCAGGCCGTAGGCTCCAGCTCATGCTTGCCACCTCATGCCTCTCCCTCGCGCCTGGAGACGCCCAGAGACCCCTCACCTCTCTCTCCCTCACCCGCAACCTCTTCCCTCCCCTCTGCTCTCTCTCCCATGGCCGACCGAACGAGCCGGAGCGCACCGACGCCGTTCGCCGCGGCCACAACCACTCCCTCGCTCCCTCTCCGCGACCTCGAGCTCCACATCTTCTCCCTCCTCATCCATGCCGAGCCAAACAACCGGGGGAGCACCGCATCACCATCCCAGACGTCTTCTTTAACATCGGTGCCGGTGATCCCCGCCGCTTGATTCGTCACCATCAGGCCTTCCCCGAGCTCACCGATGAGTCCATCAGAAGCGCCATGAGCTCCTGCCCCTAACCCCCTCCTCTACCCTTTGATTCCGCCGTGTATCTGCTGTTTTTATCGGAGCCGAGCGCACCTCACCGTCGGCCATGTTGCCGCCATGGCTACGGTCGCGCAAGTCCGCGTCTGAGCTCACGGATGCACTCACTACGCTCACGCGAGCCGAACACGACCATCCACGGCTCCTGACGTGCCCCGCATCGCGCAAACCGCTGTTGGTCAAACTCCGGCCACTGCTGTCATCGTTTCCGCTGCCGCTGTATCCCCCCTCAGCTCCGTCCACCATCACCTTTAGACGCACCTTGTGGCGGGCGTTCCAACGCGCCCGACCGCGTGACCTCTCGTCGCCGGAGTGGGCCGGACGAGCAAGCTCGCCCTGCTCTGCTTACGCCGGTGGTAAACCGTCGGCGATGTTGACGTGGCAGATTAGCTTAGGGCTAATGACACGGTTAGTTAACACCTAATGACACTGACAGCCGGGCCCTGCTGCCTAATTAAACTTGGTTTAGTTTCTGCTTATGATTAACTAACCATAGTGGCCCCACATGTCAGCTTTGACCGTGATGACGTGGCCGTTGACTCGGCCCACCTGTCAGCGACACAAATGACACTAGGTCACTGGCCAGCAAGCCCCACTAGTCAGGTTTGACCTGGACTAGCCCATGTTGACTTGCTGACATCGTGATGACGTGGTGCTGACGTAGTATTGCTTTCTGGGATTCTAATAAATCATAAATGATTTATTATTTCAGAATATGTCCAAAACTTCTAAAAATCATATAAAATCAACCCTAGCTCCAAATGAAATAAATCATATATGAAAATTTATCAGAAAAATCCAATCTATCCATATGTCCCATTTTCATGCATGTTTAGCAACTTAACCTTGCTATTTAGTGCAAAACATGATAAGGCACTATTTGAATTCATAAGTTGAGCTTGGGATTGAACCTTTGGTTCAAAATGACTCAAACACAGCTGGTTGTAGCTACATTAGCCCAACACACTCATTTTTCCATGTCCTAATCATGCACCATATTGAGCATTGCATTGATTGTGTTCTTCCTTGTTTGCTGGTATTGTCCCCCTTTAGTAGATGTTGTTCCGTCGATGAGTTCGATAACACCGATGAAGAACTATACTATCTTTAGAAGTGTCAGGCAAGCAAACCCCCTTGTTCATTTCGATACAATCCCACTCTCTCGCTTCTACTCTCTTTTAGTGCATTAAGACAATAACAATTCAACGGTTACATGTTGCGGTAGTTGAACCCCTTTCCTCTGCATGACCTGTCATTGCCACATTAAGTAGATGAAACCCACTAGCATGAGTAGGAGTTGTTTGAGCCCTGATGTGCCTAATCATTCATTCTTGTTTGTCATGCCTGCTATTGCTTAGAGTTGTGTCAGGTCTGATTCATCGGGGATGAATTGGAAAGTTGTGAACATGTCCTACTGTTGAGAGCTAAGTGTGTGAACACGATTTGGTAAAGGTAGCGGTGAGAGGCCATGTAGGAGTACATGGTGGGTTGTCTCATTGAAACCGTGCTCAGGAACTGAGTTCTATGTTTGTGATCCATGAATAGTTACTACCACACATTGGGTTCCGGTAACTCGACCCCTCTCGGCTTATTAACCGCCTCGATCTCTTTCCAGGAGTTGCAACTAGTTTTTGGTGTTTGTAGGTTGTGTTAGTAGTCTACCAAGTGGCACCTGGTACAGGTGGGCTTGGGACAGACTAGGCACCATGGCACGGTGTACCAAGCATAGATCCATCCATTGAGGTGGGCTTGGGAACCCTGCACACATCGTTTGGGGCCGTGAGCGAAACCCCGGCCGGATCTCCTTGCGGATGGAACCCGAATAGGCGATAAACCTTGCGTGGTTAGTCAGGTCGTGTCCGAATCCCTCGCCAGGCTTCCGCTTGAAGGTTGCCGAGATACACGACGTGTACGTGGTGGTAAGTGGCGAGAGCGTGTGTGAAGAAGTACACCCATGCAGGGTTTTAAATGATCTATTCGAATAGTCGTGTCCGCGGTAAAGGACTTCTGGGTTGCCTGTACAGTTCATAGACAAGTGAATGTGGATACTCTAAAATGCGCAAGATAAGCGTGTGTGCTATGGATGGCGTTCTCGTAGGGAGACGGAAGCAGATCCATAGTGGGGTATTGATTGGTGAATATGTGGACTCGTGTGCGCCACCTCAAAAGAGTTACTTGCAGTCGTTGTTCATTATAGCCACCAAGTCAAAGCTAGCTTGCTATAGTTAAAGTCCACCACCCCCTTTGTTGATACTGATGCATATGTAGCTAGATCTGATGTAAGTCTTGCTTGGTACATTTGTACTCACGTTTGCTTAATTTATGTTTTTGTAGAGAGAGTTCGGTCTCTCTACTAGTTCCGCGTGGACTTCGACGTTTAGCTTGTTACCTCATCTAATATCTTGTACCCTTGGGAGCGTCTTGTAGATAGTCGGGCTTCTCAGCCTTTTTCATTCGTAGTTGTCTGTACTCAGACATGTTTATGCTTCCGCTTGTTGCTTGTATGCTCTATATGTTGGGTCATGAGACCCATGTTTGTAATACTTGGATCCTCGAAGCCTGATGATTAAATACTTTGAGTTGTAGAGTTTTGTTGTGATTCCATGTTGTATTTACACATACCGGGCATATTGTGTGTATGATTGAAAAGCTTGCTATGTGTGGGATCCAACAACCTAGTTTTTTATCCTTGGTAGCCTCTCTTATGGGGAACTGTAGTCTAGTGCTTCCACTGAGCCATGGTAGTGTTCTATAGCCTGGTTTACCAGATTCCTGCTAGCCCATTTACTACTGCTCCGGAACACCTAGACTGGTCGGCATGTGTCCCACTTCATCCATGTGTGTGTCCCTCCGGGGGAATGTCACACGGTGACTTCCTGAGTCCTGCTAGCCTGCTACAGCCCAGGTTCCCTGAGTCCTGTTAGCCTAGTTGCTACAACCCGGATTCACATGCTGATGACCGACACGTTCGAGGCTGGTTCATGTATGCCTGTCCCCGTAAGTTAGCGCCACTTTGGGTTCACGACTAGTGATGTCGGCCTGGGTTCTCTGTCATATGGATACTAGCGACACTAACAAATATGTGAGCCAAAAGGCGCAAACGGTCCCTGGCCAGGTAAGGTGGCACCCATGGGAATACCATCCGTGAGGCTGCAAAGTGATATGATGTGTTACATGCTAGATCGGTGTGACTTAGAATCGGGGTCCTGACAGCTTTGGTATCAGAGCCTGACTGCCTGTAGGATTACCAAGCCAAACTGGTCGAAGTTGAGTCTAGAAATGCTTTAGTTATATGTAGGGGAATTGATTGTGGGAAGGGACGTAAGGCTCTTTTTACTCCTTTAGCTAATGCCCTTCTGATCTGAGTCATCCTCTTCTTCCTACGTGTGTTAAGGACTAGGATCTCATCTCTCTATCAGTTTCACATGTTACTAATCCGTAGAATTTTAGGATTGTTGGTTCCAGGCCTCAGTTTAGTTTCTACTACTTTAGTATGTTGTCAGTTGGACCAGAACCTTGATATGACGTTGTTGAGTGACTATGCAAATCCTTGTGAATGTCTCAAATCTTTTTCTGAGCATTTACAACCATTATGCTGTCCGAGTCATCCCAGGTTTCTAACTAGTCTAATGCATTTGCAAATCCCTTCTTCCGGTTTCTGATGTTCATTTGGGCCAGATTAATCACACAAATTAGTGTGTTGAGGTACTCCATTGCCGCGGCATATATGTTGGATCTATTATTATGACCCTAGGTGTCTTAGAGTATCACCTAGTAATCTAGCAATGCTTTGTATCCCCAGTGTGATGATTCTGGCCATCATTCTTGAAAGCATCCCGTGATGTTATCAGTTAGTAGGTATTCTATTCCTGGGTTCTTGAACCTGAGATTCACCCTACTTACCTCATGTTGATAGTGTTTCTAGTTCCTTTAGGATATTAGTAACCTTTGTGATACTCTTTGAGGTCCATGATATATCATTCTTCCAAATACCATGAACCATTATGGAAGAAGCTCGTTGAGCCAATGATGACAACAAGAGTAATCTTGATGAGTTCTCCATTCAAAAAATGTGAATCTGCCAATCCTTCCTCTTCTGCATGGGTTATCCGGAAGAAAAATGTTGAGCTTCGTTCGACATACTAATCTATGCATCCACAACTCAGAAAAACATATGTTCCTTTGAGTTGTCCCTCTTTAGTTGTATCCTGACCTCCGTCTATCAAGTGATAGTCAAGAATAGTTGTGCCATCGTGTTCGTCAGTGTCTATTATTCTTGTGGTCCGTCGAGCCATTCTATTTCGGAATGACTAGGAGAAACAAACTCCAGTACCTCATCCTTATCTAGGATTGGGTCAAAATAATTGTATTCCGCGGATCAAAATGCCAATCCAGCTTTTGATTCTGTTCTACCCTAAAGTATTGATCTCTTGATGTCAGGAATGTCATGAGAATTGCACCAACTTTTATGAATTCTTGATGCAGTGATACTTCTCGCCATCATCATTTGTCCCTCGGTTCCATGTTGTTGCAACCGGAATACTGACAAGTGAACCGTGATGTGTGAAATCAATACTCCTAGCAACCTCGTTGCTTAGTAGTTAATGGACAATACTCTCACTCTTAGCGTTCTAGTTACTGAATCACCATCCTAAGATTGATCGTGCTACCTAGTCTTTACTTATGGTGCACTCTTGGATCAGTGACTTAGGATTGTGTCAATCCCTTACTCTTTTTATCATATCGTCTTGCCCTGAAAAGCAAGATTGTTCTCGAGCTTAATAACATATCGGTGGTTCGTGATTTTCCAAATATCTTCTCGGAAGTATTACCAGGTTGTTCCCTGACCGGTATGTTGAGTTTGTGATCATGTTGGCTTTTCTCTAAAACCAGTCATTCTCCAAGAATCTGTGTTGGATATCCCTGAGCTAGTTTCTTAAGCTAAACAACAACTTGGAGAGTTGGAAGATAAACGCTTGCCTAACTTAGTTCATTCTAAGGGATATCCCTGTGTGTGTGTGTGTGTTGAAGAGAGATGATATCTTCATCGATTGTTCCTTGTTATCGGTTGTTGAATCTATCGTCTTGTCCAAACCTTGATTTGAGTGTGGGCTTCCGTGAAATCAAGTTAGAACCAACGATATTCATAATGTTGTCTTATTCGTGGTTGTTCCTCGAGCATACACCATTACATCTTTTGGTCTGGCCAATACTATCACATTGTTCACATAATGGTGGAATTCCAGTGACATGGAAAATTCTGATGAGTTTTTGTTGAGCCCATCAGCAGCATTTTGTCTCCTCCATGATTCATGTTGAACATCAACCTAGTGTTAGAAACTTTGTAAGAAATGCCTTCGTGTTCCGTTCATGAAGCTTATGATTGGATGGAAGAAGTGACTTCCTCGAATTCATGTGTATTTGGTGCAAGCTGACGCCGTGAGTTCGATAAAGATTGTTTTTGTTTCCTCTGGTACCATCCCAAGTCAGTTATGCATGTGCGAATGTATTCTATGGTTTGGTAGACTAATTACCTCCACTCCATATGTATTACCTAGCACACCAAGCCACTGGTTGACTTGTTCAAGGAAAAGAAGTCTAGCGCACGTAAAGACTTCGAAATCCTTGATGATGGATCCTAACCTGAACTCGTTAGTGTTTTCTTATAAGACTACTATGTGGTCATTCTTCTCTTGGACAACATGATCACATGTATGTAGCAGAACCAGGTCGTGTTTTGGAGCTTGCTATCGTAGTTCATTCCCGAGAATCTCGGAATGTCATCTCGTCAATTTGTGTTGCAAACTTTTTTTTCCAGACATGGTGTCTGAAATATTCCGTTACCAACCAGATCTGAATCTCAGGCGGATATGATGGTTGGAACTTTTCCAATATCTATGATGTAGGTCCCGACAAGGTTGATGTTCTGGCCGACACACTTAGCCGGAAGATCTATCATTGTAGTATCTTGATTGAGCAATTTGTCCGTCTTCTCCATGAGGATTTCATGCGACTTAATCTAGAAGTTGTTCCTTACGGATCCTTGTGCTCCCAGTTTCTTCGGTAATGCTATAACCATTCAAACAGTGGGTTCACTCTCTACTGTTGAGTTTTTCCCTAGTTACTAGAATCATTCCTAACATTTGCATCTTGTTCCCAGCTTGCACGACCATTGTGCCATCCTACCATGGACTGCCCTTCTCAGTAATTACTGATCGGGATTATCTTCAAAAGTGGTCCTTCCATGGGTCCCATCCATTTCCGGTGATAAGAAAAAATCATCCATTGCGCTATCTTCGACAAGGTAGTCCACATCATCCATTCTAGTATGAGTATGCCATCCCTTCAAGCTCTTTCAACTGATCGATTATGATTTGACTTAGGTTGGTATAGAGAGTTTGAATGATCTATGTATCAGAAGTAATTCTTTTTGCCACTGAAGGGAATAACTCTATGAGCCACCTTATCTAAGGTGTCTCGTCATGGAATCATGGCAATTATTTCATTGCTATCTTGAAACCACGCACCATCCTACTCCAGTGTGGAATTGTTGCCTAACAAATTGAACCCTTGTCATCCGCTTGTTTCCATTTCTCCTTACATGTGTTTTGCGTCCCAACTCAAGAGATATTGTTATGTCTCATTCCGTGAGTTGATCGTCAGTTGTTCGATCCTCGAGAAGATCGATCCTTATAGAGTCGCTTTCTGTCATCGTTGTGCTGGATGAAGATCTCGAAAGAAAAGACGTCAAGATCAACATCAAGCATTGGGTCGTGAAGATAGTATCAGATTGTGTCCCCTCTGTCTTCTTACCTCACATCTTGAATCTCGGGACGAGATTCTTGTTTAGTAGGGGTATGTTGTGACATCCCTAGTTCTGGTAATGCTTAGTGCTAGCATCTTGTGTTGCATCATGTCCAAGTTTTAATTAAACTTGAAATGGGGACTGATAAACCCTAGCAGCAACAGAAATACAACTAGGGTCAAATTAAATATTTTCCATACCCAAAATGGCCTTTAGAAAAGTTCATCAATTTTGGAATGGGTGAAAATTCTCCCAAAAATGGTGCACACATTTCTAGGACATTTCTGGATTTTGGAGTTAATTCATAAGTATTTTAATTTAGACAATTAAATTCTATAAATATTTTTAAATGTCCAAATAATCTTGAAAGCATTTGAGGGCTATGGGAAATAATTTTCCCAAGTGCCAGAAATATTTTGAGCATTTTACAAAGTGGTTTGGCATTTTTGCTAAATCAAAACCAATTGCAGAAAATAGAAAACAAAAAGAAATAGACAAGAAAGAGAGAGAAAGAGTTACCCTGTCCACTTGTCTGGCGGCCCAGCCCACCGCGACCTGCTGTCGTCTTCCTCCCCTCGCCCCAAAGCTGCTGCTGTCACTGCGAGAGAGCGTCCGCGCAGGACGCAGGCTCCAGCTCCTGCTTGCCACCTCCTGCCTCTCCCTCGCACCTGGAGACGCCTAGAGACCCCTGACCTCTCTCTCCCTCGCCTGCAACCTCTTCCCTCCACTCTGCTCTCTCTCCCATGGCCGACCGAACGAGCCGGAGCGCACCGACGTCGTTCGCCCCGGCCACAACAACTCCCTCGCTCCCTCTCCGCGACCCCGAGCTCCGCATCTTCTGCCTCCTCGTCCACGCCGAGCCAAACAACCGGGGGAGAAACGCATCGCCGTCCCGGACGTCTTCTTCAACCTCGGTGCCGCCGATCCCTGCCGCTTGATTCGTCACTATCAGGCCTTCCCCGAGCTCACCGACGACTCCATCAGAAGCGTCGTGAGCTCCTGCCCCTAACCCCCTCCTCTCCCCTTTGATTGCGCCATGTAGCCGCTGTTTTTATCGGTGCCGAGCGCACCTCACCGCCGGCCATGTTGCCGCCGTGGCTACGGTCGTGCAAGTCCGCGTCTGAGCTCACGGATGCACTCATCGCACTCGCGCATGCCGAACATGATCATCCACGGCTCCTGACATGCCCCGCATCGCACAAACCACTGTTGGTCGAGCTTCGGCCGCCGCCATAACCGTTGCTACTGCCGATGTATCCCCCCTCAGCTCTGGCCACCACCACCTTCAGACGCACCTTGCTGCGGGCATTCCAACGCGCCCGGCCGCGTGACGTCTCGTCGCTGGAGTGGGCCGGACGAGCAACCTCGTCATGCTCTTCTTACGCCGGTGGTAAACCGCCGGCGATGTTGACGTGGTAGATTAGTTTAGGGCTAATGACGTGGTTAGTTAACACCTAGTGGCACTGACAGCTGGGCCCCGCTGCCTAATTAAAGTTGGTTTAGTTTCTGCTTAGGATTAACTAACCATAGTGGCCCACACGTCAGCTTTGACCGTGCTGACGTGGCCGTTGACTCGGCCCACCTGTTAGCGACACAAATGACACTGGGTCATTGGCCAGCGGGCCCCACTAGTCAGGTTTGACCTAGACCAGCCCCTGTTGACTAGCTGATGTCGTCATGATGTGGTGCTGACGCAGTATTGCTTTCTGGAATTTTAATAAATCAGAAATGATTTATTATTTTAGAAAAAGTCCAAAAATTCTAAAAACCATATAAAATCAACCCTAGCTCGAAATGACATAAATTATATATGAAAAATTATCAGAAAAATCCAATCTATCCATCTGTACCATTTTCATGCATGTTTAAGCAACTTAACCTTGCTGGTTAGTGCAAAACATGATAAGGCTCTATTTAAATTCATAAGTTGAGTTTGGAATTGAACCTTTGGTTCAAAATGACTCAAACCCAGCTGGTTGTAGCTACATTAGCCCAACACACTCATTTTGCCATGTCCTGATCATGCATCATAATGAGCATTGCATTGATTGTGTTCTTCCTTGTTTGCCCGTAGTTGTCCCCCTTCAGTAGATGTTGTTCTAGCGATGAGTTCGATGACATCGATGAAGAACTATACTATCTTCAGAAGTGCCAGGCAAGCAAACCCCCTTGTTCATTCCGATACAATCCCACTCTCTCGCTTCTGCTCTCTTTTACTGCATTAGGACAACAACGATTCAACTGTTACATGTTGTGGTAGTTGAATCCCTTTCCTCTGCATGACCTTTCATTGCCACAGTAAATAGATGAAACTAACCAGCATGAGTAGGAGTTGTTTGACCCCTGATGTGCCTACTCATTCATGCTTGTTGTCATGCCTGCTACTGCTTACAGTTGAGTCAGGTCCGATTCATCGGGGATGAATTGGAATGTGGTGAACATGTCCTACTGTTGAGATCTAAGTGTGTGAACACGATTTGGTAAAGGTAGCGGTGAGAGGCCATGTAGGAGTACATGGTGGGTTGTCTCATTGAAACTGTCCTCAGGAACTAAGTTATGTGTTTGTGATCCATGAACTGTTACTACCACACATTGGGTTCCGGTAACTCGGCCCTTCTCGGCTTATTAATCGCCTCGATCTCTGTCCAGGAGTTGCAACTAGTTTTTGGTGTTTGTAGGATATGTGTTGGGGGCCGTGCGTAGCGCTGACCCTAGGGGTGGGCTATGATGCAGTAGAGACACGAGGCACGGTGTACCAGTACGCCTGTTTGGTGCCTCGGGAACCCCGCTCTCATCGTTTGGGGCCGTGAGGGAAACCCCCGCCGGATCTCCTTGCGGATGGAACCCGAATAGGCAATAAACCTAGACTAGAGACTTGTGTGGTTAGTCAGGTCGTGTCCGACTCCCTCGCCAGGCTTCTGCTTGAAGGTTGCCGAGATACACGACATGTACGTGGTGGTAAGTGGCGAGAGCGTGTGTGAAGAAGTACAACCATGCAGGGTTATAAATGATCTATTCGAATAGCCGTGTCCGCGGTAAAGGACTTCTGGGTTGCCTGTACAGTTCATAGACAAGTGAATGTGGATACTCTAAAATGCGCAAGATAAGCGTGTGTGCTATGGATGGCGTTCTCGTAGGGAGACGGAAGCAGATCCATAGTGTGGTATTGATTGGTGAATATGTGGACTTGTGTGAGCCACCTCAAAAGAGTTACTTGCAGTCATAGTTCATTATATCCACCAAGTCAAAGTTGGCTTGCTGTAGTTAAAGTCCACCACCCCCTTTGTTGATACTGATGCATATGTAGCTAAATCTGATGTAAGTCTTGCTTGGTACATTTGTACTCACGTTTGCTTAATTTATGTCTTTGCGGAGAGACTTCAGTCTCGCTAGTAGTTTCGCGTGGACTTCGACGTTTAGCTTGTTACCTCAACTACGATATTGTACCCTTGGGAGCGTCTTGTAGATAGTCAGGCTTCTCAGCCTTTTTCATTCGTAGTTGTCTGTACTTAGACATATTTATGCTTCCGCTTGGTGCTTGTATGCTCTGTATGTTGGGTCATGGGACCCACGTTTGTAATAGTTGGCTCCTCGAAGCCTAATGAATAAATACATTGAGTTGTAGAGTTTTGTTGTGATGCCATGTTGTATTTACACATACCGGGCATATTGTGTGTATGATTGAAAAGCTTGGTATGTGTGGGATCCGACAACCTAGTTGTTTATCCTTGGTAGCCTCTCTTATGGGGAAATGTAGTCTAATGCTTCCACTGAGCCATGGTAGTCTACTACAGCTTGGTTTACTGGAGTCCTATTAGCCCAGTGACTACTGCTCTGGAACACCTAGACTGGCCAACATGTGTCCCACTTCATTCCTGTGTCTGTCCCTCCAGGGAAATGTCACACGGTGACTTCCGAAGTCCTGCTAGCCTGCTATAGCCCGGGTTCCCGGAGTCCTGTTAGCCCAGTTGCTACAGCCCGGATTCACACGCTTATGACCGACATGTTCGAGGTTGGTTCATGTATGCATGTCCCCGTAAGTTAGTGCCACTTTGGGTTCACGACTAGTCATGTAGGCCCGGGTTCTCTGTCATATGGATACTAGCGACACTATCATATACATGAGCCAAAAGGCGCAAATGGTCCCGGGCAAGGTAAGGTGGCACCTGTGGGAATACTGTGCGTGAGGCCGCAAAGTGATATGATGTGTTACATGCTATATCCGTTTGACTTAGAATCGGGGTCCTGACAAAAGGTCCCATGTAATCAAATCCCCAAACATCAAATGATTCAACAGCAAGTGAATAATTCATAAGAATTTCTTGACGCTTACCGATATTACCTATTCTTTGACATTCATCACAAGAAGAGACAAACTTACATGCATCCTTGAAGAGAGTAGGCTAATAAAATCCAGATTGTAATACCTTGTGAGCAGTTCTATCTCCAGCATGATGCCCTCCGTAAGCCTCGGAGTGACACTTTCATAGGATTTGTCCGTGTTCATGCTCAGGTACACAACGTCTAATAATACCATCTACTCCTTCTTTATAAAGAAGTGGGTCATCCCAAAAGTAATGTCTTAAATCATAGAAGAATTTTTGCTTTCGCTGGTATGTAAAGCTAGGTGCTAGATATTTAGCAACAATGTAAATAGCATAGGCAGCATACCAAGGAGTACCATTAGCAACATTTATTGCAGCTAACTGCTCATCAGGAAAACTATCATCAATAGGTAGTGGGTCATCAAGCACATTTTCAAGCCTAGACAAATTATCACCTACGGGGTTCTCAGCTCCTTTTCTATCAATGATATGTAAATCAAATTCTTGTAACAAGAGAACCCAACGAATAAGTCTAGGTTTAGCATATTTATTTTCAATGAGATATTTAATAGCAGCATGGTCTGTGTGAAAAGTTACTTTGGAATCAACAATATAAGGTCTAAATTTATCACAAGCAGACACTACAGCTAAGAATTCTTTTTCAGTAGTAACATAATTTCTTTGGGCACTATCTAGAGTTTTACTAGCATAATGAATAACATTAAGTTTCTCAGCAACTCTTTGTCCTAGAACAACACCAACAGCATAATCACTAGCATCACACATAATTTTAAATGGTGGTTGAACAATAGGTGCAGATATTAAGGCTTTCTTGAGTGTTTCAAAGGCTTCTAAACCATCATAATCAAAAACAAAAAGAATATCCTTTTGCAAAAAATTAGTAAGAGGCCTAGAAATTTTAGAAAAGTCTTTGATAAATCTCCTATAGAAACCAGAGTGACCAAGGAAACTACGAATACCTTTGATGCCCTTTTCTCAACTGCATCAACCTTAGTTTGGTCCACTTCAATACCTCTTTCAGAAATTTTATGACCCAAGACAATACCTTCATTAACCAAAAAAGTGGCACTTCTCCCAATTCAAGACAAGATTTGTTTGTTCACATCTCCACAAAACTCGCTCAAGATTGCTTAAACAATCATCAAAAGACTTCCCATAAACAGAGAAGACATCCATGAAAACCTCAACAATCTTTTTATAGAAGTCAGAGAATATAGCAGTCATACATCTTTGAAAGGTAGCAGGTGCATTACATAAACCAAAAGGCATACGTCTATAAGCATAAGTTCCAAAGGGGCAAGTAAAAGTACTCTTTTCTTGATCAGGTTGAGAAATAGGTATTTCTGAAAAGCCAGAGTATCCATCTAGACCTGGGGGCCTGGCACGCCCAGGTGGGTTCTGCCCACCTGGTAACCCCCCCTCTGGTGTTTATTGGCTCTAGTATTTCTTATATATTCCATAAAAAATCTTCGTGAAGTTTCAGCCCATTTGGAGTTGTGCATAATAGGTGGCCTGACATAGCTTTTTCAGGTCCAGATTTCCAGATGCCGGAATTCTCCCTCTTGGTGTGTTCCTTGCAAATTATGAGAGAAAAGGCATTAGAATTACTCCAAAAAGCATTATTATGGATAAAAACATTATAAATAATAGTAAGAAAACATGATGCAAAATTGACGTATCAAACCTTAGTTGGGGGCATGCATTCATAGCTTAGGATTCCCTTCGTGGCGATACGAGGGGGGCTGCTAGCTACTTGGCACTTTGCTAGGTGAACCGCGGTTGGGGGGCATGCATTCATTGCTTAGGGTTCCCTTCATGCCGACACGAGGGAGGGGGGCTGCTAGCTAATTCGCACTTTGCTAGGTGAACCTTGGTTTGGGGGGGGGCATGCATTCATAGCTTAGGATTCCCTTCGTGCTGACACGAGGGAGAGGGGCTACTAGCTACTTCGCACTTTGCTAGGGTGAACCTCGGTTGGGGGCATGCATTCATAGCTTAGGATTCCCATCATGCCGACACGAGGGAGGGGGCTGCTAGCTACTTCGCACTTTGCTAGGGTGAACCTCAGTTGGGGGCATGCATTTATAGCTTAGGATTCCCTTCGTGCCGATACGAGGGAGGGGGGCTGCTAGCTACTTTGCACTTTGCTAGGTGAACCTCGGTTGGGGGCATGCAATCATAGCTTAGGATTCCCTTCGTGCCGACACGAGATATGAGGGGGCTGCTAGCTACTTCGCACTTTGCTAGGTGAACCTCGGTTGGGGAGCATGCATTCATAGCTTAGGATTCCCTTCGTGCCGACACGAGGGGGGGTGGGGGCAAGCAATACCGTGCGCTTTGTGAGATAGGTTCCACATCGAAGTTGCATTTGGTATTTGAAAACCAAACCACCCTTTGCATACATAAATTTGATCCACATGCAAGTGTGTTCTTCTAACCCTCTCCCGCGTCATTTTTCGCCAAATTTATGAACATTAGACAAGTCGGATGACCCAACACACACGGTTCACTCAAACTAACCGTGTGCCACGACGGTGCCCCTGCCACGCATACATACACACAATACATTGGGCTCCACAAGGCTTCCCCTCTCAAAAATATATGCCCGCCTCGAGGGTTTTTCTGTTTCATAAGACAGCTATTATCTCCGGACCGTGTGCGATGTTTCTTGTTCCCAATCCCCCCAGCATCCTTAGAAAATATCTGCCCGTCTCGAGGGTTTTTCTGTATCATAACACACGGTTGTTATCTCCGGACCGTGTGCGATGCACTATCATCTAAATTTTCAATAGCCCCGGTATTCCACTCCCGCGTTGGACTCCCATGTAGTAAAATTTTCAGTACCCGCGTCATTTCCTCAAACACCCCCACCCCCCTCCACACAGACACACACTCACACACCAGAACCTCCTCGGGCATGCGCATACACACACACCCCCTCCCTCGCTCGAAACCCTAGCAAGGTCCCGGCCACCGCTGCCGCAGCCGACGCTGTCGCAAGGCCTCCATTGTCAACATCTGCCGATTTGCCCGTACAGCTTACCCACCGATCTCCATACCTAGGTCGCCTCGAGTTTCTTAGATGGCGCCTGCCAAACGCCCCCCTTTCCCACAGATCCCCACCGCCTTCCCCATCCCCCCACTCCAGAGCGTCGCAGCCTAAGCCCAGCTACACTTCCCATGGAGCTCGAGGAGCGACTGTCCCAAAATAGGTTTATCGCGGTCTCTTCTCCTGGCGTCACCGAGGAAGCTGACGACCATTACTGGCAGCAGGCACTCAAGCAGTGGGATAGAATATGCGGGCATGTCTCGGCTGCTAGCTACGACATCGAGGTCATCGACAGCAATGGCCTGAGACGGGCTATGTCACAGGTTAAGTGGCCCACCACAACCCCTCGGGTTCAATCACCTTCAATCTCATCCATGGCCCCACCGCTGATCTCCTCTGGCTCGCTGTCAACAATTTTCCATCCTACATCGCCATCGAGCCCCTTTTGTCATTTCTAAATGACACATTCTGCGATGCTGGCTTGGGATCCACAGCTTCCAAGTTAGACCTCATTGATGGCGACCACGAGGTGGGCACCCTCTCCGGTTCTTCCAAGGGGAAAGAGCCCATCTTCTCTTCCAAGGGGAAAGCGCCCATCTGCGGCATCAGGGAGGGCACCCTATAGCCGTGCTCTTCCAAGGGGAAGGAGCTGATCTGTGACAACATGGAGCGCATCCAAGGTCCGTGCTCTTCCCATGGGAACGAGCCCATATGTGACAAGTGAGGAAACCCATGATTTGTTTTGCTGTGCCTCTTCACAGGGGAGAACCCATGATTTTTTTGTCGTGTCCCTTTTGTAGTGTAGTGAGAATATGTCCAGTTTTAATTGCTATATCTGGTTGTTTGCAGTATGCCTTGTTTATTTCTGTTGTTCACAATGTGATGCTGTATATGTGCAATTATTTACTATGCAGTACATTTCATCAATCCAGTTTTAAACATACCGATAGGAATGCACATATTTGCTTGATGTTAAGCCTGTTATAGCTAACATATGCATCTTTTAAAGTTTTTTGATTGTTCGATTGTTTGTAGTTAGCATATGTCTAGTTTCAAATGTTATCTTTGGTTGTTCGTACTATGCCTTGTTTATTTCAGTTATTCACAATATGATGTTCTATATGTGCATGTATGAACTGTGTAGTTCAATTTCATCAATACCAGTTTCAACAATACCACTATGAATGACTACATTTGGTTGCTGCATCTTGTAGTTAACACGCCTTTCCATTTTTATTTAACAATAACCAGTGTACTTAAACATTAGGCCTGTTAAATGTTAGGCCTATTGAAGTTTGAATGAATATGTTTGCTTGTGGTTAAATGTTAGGCCTGTTGCAGTTAACACACCTTTCGACTTGTTTTGCTTTACTAGCGTGCTTAAACCTGCACAATGAAGCTATCTTTTGGAGATTATTTTGTCTGCCATGGATAATTTTGGCTGATGTTTTAGCCTGTTGTGCTTAACATGCTTCTCGATGTACCTACACAGGACAATTTTGGGAATGATTGTTGTTGTCCATCGAGGTTAGTTTCATCCCATGGCTTATATCTGCTCACAGTTTAGGATATCGGTAGCTGGTACCATATAGGCCGGGGGCTGATAAGGGACTAATCGGTGAATCAGACTTTTAACTTAATATATCTGCAACCCATTTATCGTTACATTAACTAGGGCCATTTGTAATATATCTAAGGCTACATAGCAACATGCAAAGTACTTAATGTCTAAATATGCAATCCTAGGCTACATAGCAACAAGGAAGAGTGTTACATTAATGTTCTAATGATGTCTAGATATATGTAGAAGAGCAGCAGCAGCAGCAACAACAGAAACACAGCCCTGTTTGGATACTCAACTTAGCTAGAGGTTAGAGTTAGTTTCTAGCTCATGACTAACCCTGAACTAACTCCATCCAAAGAGTTGTTTCGATGGCAGGGTCAGATTGACAATAAATGCACTAGGAGAACTAGCTCCAATTAGCACCTCTTGGGTTGGATAGTTTTTTGGGGTGGGTTATAAATGCAACTAGCTCAAACTAGCCCTCATGTTTAGATATACTATAGGGCTATTTGAGCCCGAACTAGCTCAAACTACCTGTAACCCGTGGATACAACAACAGTTAATCAGCCGATAATTTGTAAGAATGCACTAAACTTCTTCCGGCCCATAATATAAGATGTTAATTCATCTAATATGTGAGTATATTGGACGTTCTAAGATACTCCCTCCATTCCTAAATATTTGTCTTTTTAGAGATTTCAAATGGACTACCACACATGGATGTATATAGACATATTTTAGAGTGTAGATTCACTCATTTTGCTCCGTATGTAGTCACTTGTTGAAATCACTAGAACGACAAATATTTA
The DNA here is from genome assembly GCF_018294505.1 of Triticum aestivum. Taxonomy (NCBI): domain Eukaryota; kingdom Viridiplantae; phylum Streptophyta; class Magnoliopsida; order Poales; family Poaceae; genus Triticum; species Triticum aestivum. The sequence continues at coordinate 239,112,269 of NC_057803.1, forward strand.
GGAACGGAGGGAGTATTATAAAAGAGTGTTGTACTACATCATTATGCAATTGTTGTTTATCTTCTAACATTAACTTGTTGCTTTTAGTAACATATGTCATTGGTCAAGATCCGCGCTTAACCCTTTCTGCGTATGGGGCAATGAGATATCGATGAACCAACATCAAGTGAGGAAGCTGATGAAGATTGTTAGTAAAATCGGTCCAAAGATGGTAATTAAACTATTTGTTTACACTTTATCCAAGACAACATCGAACTGCAGGATGGCAAGTAAGAACTCTGCAGCCTTCTTTTTACTGCCCATAATGAGTTGTGTTAGATGACAATGTCTGAATCTTTTTCCTTTCCCGTGGTTGCCAAAGCATTTTACTCAAGATTACCTGTTAAACTACATGATTGGTGGGCATGCAAATGCTAAAGTATTTCTACCAAAACACAATGATTATCTAGATGTTTTCATGAAGACAGTGAAGGATGGGCGGTCGGCCATCACAAGGGGTTGGAATACAGTCGTACGTGCCTTTTGCATGGAGGAGGGCACAATATGGGCATTCCACTTCACCTTGTTCAGCAACCAGAGTGTATTATGCCTCTTTCTTTACCGTCTTTAATAGTACAAGTAGATAACTGTGGTTCCTCATTGTTTATTTGGTTCTTATGTAATTCTTGAACATATGTACCTATGAATCAAATAATGCATTGGTTGTTTGAACCTGATGGATATGAATAAAGATGTAGCAATTAAATTACGGTGAAATTATGCTCTCCAGGTTGTTACAGCACACACAATTGGTAAAACACAAACGTTTGCGATATACACCATAATCCGAGACGGTTCATAGATAGGAAATGTGTGCAAGCATGCACACAGTTGCCATTTGCACAGCATGTGTGATGTCAGACAATATCACAAACAGTGCGGGCAAACTAAACATTTGTGTTAGTTCCCTCATCGTACACGATTCGCAACCATGAACTGTTTTGATGAAGTATGCATCGTAAACATTGCACCATAGATTAGCGTGTGCGATAGTTGTCATGTACGACGATGTTACGACGGTCCGACGTTTTGTAATCCTGTCCAACACATGTATGAAGATTAGCTAATCTTCTTAATTAGTTATCACGTACAGTTTGGGAAAAGTAAATGTGTGTGGTTGTATGCTTATCATACACGTTTTATAATAGTGAACCATTTTTGGTGGGCCACGCATCATAAATGTAGCACCGCAGAATACCAACTGCGATAGAAATGCAAGCAGAAACGAGTAGGAGTATTGTAGGGTCCCTATCCCCGACGGTTTCTGGGTCGTGTGGGAAGGACCCCCCTATCGCCGTCACTTACTAGGAAACAGTTCCAAATGCCGTCACAGAAAGGGGTTAAAAACCGTTTGTATAGCACCGATGCGTACTAGTGGGTGGTGGTAGCGGAGGGAGGCCAACGTTGTGCTGAGGACGATCCTCATGAGGCTGGTCTCTCCAGGTGCCCTCGCGAGGCTGGGCTTGCCAGCGCTCCTCACGTGGCTGATCGCGCCACTCCTAGTAGGGGCCGCGGTCGTCCTAGCGTCCTCCTTTGCGGTCGTAGCCCCGGTTGCTTCGCTCGGGGCAATGACCGAGGTGCCCGTCGCGGATGGCCCTGATCTCCTAACAGTCGTTGGTGTTGTGGTTGTGCATGTTGTGGAAGACGCAGAACGGGCGGCTGCCCTTGGACGTCTCTGGGTGGTCGCAGCTGCACTTCATCTCCGGCTCAGCCGGAAGCACGGTCGGCCCCTTCCGCTTCACGTCCTTGACCTTGGCCTTCTTGTCTTCTGGGTCTGTCCCCGGGAGCTCCAGGAGGGAGATGCGAGCCTCCTCAGCTCTTGTGCACCTGGTTGCCATGTTGAACATCTCGAGAGCCATGCACAAGTCATCGTGTATGGTGAGCTCTTCCTTCATCCTGACGTCGCGGACGCCATCACAAAACACTGAGATGATAGCCTCGTTCGAAACCTTGGGGATCTTGAGGCGAACACTATTGAAGCGCTGGAAGTACTTCCACAGGGTCTCCCCTGGCTGCTGCTTGATACATCATAGGTCACCTGCGACCAGCGGACGGTCGTGAGTGCCCTGGAAGTTGACGACGAAACGCTCGTGCATCTCGCCCCACGAAGAGATCGATCCTGCGGGCAGGTTCAGGAGCCACGAGCGCGCGCCCTACCATGGGAAACCGGTTCGCCATGACCTTCTCGTCGCCGTTGGCCGCCTCGATGCTCAACTCGTATAGCTGCAGGAACTCAGCAGGGTCGGGGTGCCGTTGTAACGTGGGGGCAGGTCAGGCTTGAACTTCCCTGGCCAGACGATGCTGCGAAGCTCCAGAGTGAGGGCATGACAGCCTGCGGTAGTCACAGGAGCCCGTCGTGGAGGTGGAGCCTGATCTTGGCGCTCATGTGCCACCACTGCAGGTGGTGCATGATATGTCTCCGTAGTATCTACTTTTCCAAACACTTTTGCCCTTGTTTTGAACTCTAACTTGCATGATTTGAATGGAACTAACCCGGACTGATGTTGTTTTCAGCAGAATTGCCATGGTGTTATTTTTGTGCAGAAATAAAAGTTCTCAAAATGACCTAAAAATCAACGGAGAATTATTTTGGAATATATAAAAAATACTGGAAGGAAGAACCACGTCATGGGGGCCTCCACCTGTCCACAAGGGTGGGGCGCGCCCTACCCCCTGGGCGCGCCCCCTGCCTCGTGGGCCCCCTGACGCTCCACCGACCTCAACTCTGACTCCACATATTCACTTTCGGGGAGAAAAAACCAGGGAGAAGGATTCATCGCGTTTTACGATACGGAGCCGCAGCCAAGCCCTAAACTCTCTCGGGAGGGCTGATCTGGAGTCCGTTCAGGGCTCTGGAGAGGGGAATCCGTTGCCATCGTCATCATCAACCATCCTCCATCACCCATTTCATGATGTTCACCGCCGTGCGGGAGTAATTCTGTCATAGGCTTGCTGGATGGTGATGGGTTGGATGAGATTTATCATGTAATTGACTTAGTTTTGTTAGGGTTTGATCCCTAGTATGCACTATGTTCTGTGATTGATGTTGCTATGACTTTGCTATGCTTAATGCTTGTCATTAGGGCCCGAGTGCCATGATTTCAGATCTGAACCTATTATGTTTTCATCAATATATGAGAGTTCTTGATCCTATCATGCAAGTTCTTTTCCATAAGCATGTATGACTATATTCGGAATACATGCCTACATTACATTGATGAACTGGAGCTAGTTTTGTGTCACCCTAGGTTATGACTGTTACATGATGACCCGCATCCGTCATAATTCTCTATCACCGATCCATTGCCTACGAGCTTTCCATATATTGTTCTTCGCATATTTACTTTTCCGTTGCTATTGTTATTGATACGTCTCCGTCATATCTACTTTTCCAAAAACTTTTGCCCTTGTTTTGGACTCTAACTTGCATGATTTGAATGGAACTAACCCGGACTGACGCTGTTTTCAGCAGAATTACCATGGTGTTATTTATGTGCAGAAACAAACATTCTCGGAATGACCTGAAACTTCACGGAGCAACATTTTTGAAAATATAAAAAATACCTGCAATAGATGAAGGCCAAGGGGCCACCACCTGTCCACGAGGGTGGGGGGCGCGCCTGCCCCCTAGGGCGCGTCCCCCTACCTCGTGGGCCCTCTGGAGCTCCTTCGACTCCAACTCCAACTCTATATATTGTGTTTCAGGGAGAAAAAACCAGAGAGAAGAATTCATTGCGTTTTACGATACGGAGCCGCCGCCAAGCCCTAAAACCTCTCGGGAGGGCTGATCCGGAGTCCGTTTGGGGCTCCGGAGAGGGGAATTCGTCGCCAACGTCATCATCAACCATCCTCCATCACCAATTTCATGATGCTCACCGCTGTGCGTGAGTAATACCATCGTACGCTTGCTGGACGGTGATGGGTTGGATGGGATCTATCATGTAATCGAGTTAGTTTTGTTAGGGTTTGATCCCTAGTATCCACTATGTTCTGAGATTGATGTTGCTATGACTTTGCAATGCTTAATGCTTGTCACTAGGGCCCGAGTGCCATGATTTCAGATCTGAACCTAATATGTTTTCATCAATATATGAGTGTTCTTGATCCTATCTTGCAAGTCTATAGTCACCTATTATGTGTTATGATCCGTTAACCCCGAAGTGACAATAATCGGGATACTTACCGGTGATGACCGTAGTTTGAGGAGTTCATGTATTCACTATGTGTTAATGCTTTGTTCCGGTACTCTATTAAAAGGAGGTCTTAATATCCCTTAGTTTCTATAAGGACCCCGCTGCCACGGGAGGGTAGGACAAAAGATGTCATGCAAGTTCTTTTTGATAAGCATGTATGACTATGTTCGGAATACATGCCTACATTACATTGATGAAATCGAGCTAGTTCTGTGTCACCCTAGGTTATGACTGTTACATGATGAACCGCATCCAGCATAATTCTCCATCACCGATCCATTGCCTATGAGCTTTCCATATATTGTTCTTCGCTTACTTACTTTTCCGTTGCTATTGCTATCATCACTACAAAATACCAAAAACATTACTTTTACTACTGTTAACTTTTGCTACCGTTACCACTACTATCATATTACTTTGCTACTAATACTTTGTTGCAGATACTAAGTTTCCAGGTGTGGTTGAATTGACAACTCTGCTGCTAATACTTGAGAGTATTCTTTGGCTCCCCTTGTGTCGAATCAATAAATTTGGGTTGAATACTTTACCCTCGAAAACTGTTGCGATCCCCTATACTTGTGGTTTATCAAGACTATTTTCTGGCACCGTTTCCGGGGAGCATAGCTCTATTCCTTGAGTCACTTGGGATTTATATCTGCTTACATTATGAAGAACTTGAAAGATCCAAGAACCAAGATTTATCCCTCAACTACGAGGGGATGTAAGGAACTGCCATCTAGCTGTGCACTTGATTCACCTTCTGTTTTGAGTAAGCTTGTGACACCTAAACCTGCTTCTGCTATTTGTTCTGATATGTCGCATGTTATTGATGATGCTACTTCTGCTATACATGATACTTATGATGAAGCTACTTCTATGCTTGATACTACTGTGCCACTTGGTGAATTTCTTGATGAACAACTTGCTAGGTCTAGAGAGATTGAAAATATTGAATCTGATAATACTGATGAAAGTGATGATGAAGAATCACTTGTTATTCCTGAGGGTTATGTTTTTGATCAAGAAGCTTCTTTAGCTATTTTAGCTTGCAAAGATAGATACGAACTTAAGAGGTTATTAGCTAAATGGAATGAACAATCTCTAAATGCTAGAATGAAACCTGACCCTGCTTTTGCTACTTCACCTATCTGTGTTACTGATAAGGATTATGAATTCTCTGTTGATCCTGATGTAATTACTTTGGTTGAATCTGATCATTTTCATGGCTATGAATCTGAAACTGTTGTGGCACATCTTACTAAATTAAATGATATAGCCACCTTGTTCACTAAAGATGACAGAACTCATTACTTTTATATCCTTAAAATATTTCCGTTCTCATTAAAGGGTGATGCTAAGATATAGTTTAATTCTCTTGATCCTGGTTGTGTGCATAGTCCCCAGGATATGATTTACTACTTCTTTGCTAAATATTTCCCTGCTCATAAGAAACAAGCTTCTTTAAGGGATATATATAATTTTGTGCAAATTGAAGAAGAGAGTCTCCCACAAGCTTGGGGGAGGCTTCTCCAATTACTTAATGCTTTGCCTGATCATCCTCTTAAGAAAAATGAAATACTTGATATGTTTTATAATGGACTAACCGATGCCTCTAGAGATTACCTGGATAGTTGTGCTGGTTCTGTTTTCAGGGAAAGAACACCGGATGAAGCTGAAATTCTATTGAATAATATGTTGACAAATGAAAATAATTGGACACCTCCGGAGCCAATTCCTGAGCCTATTCCTAAACCAACTCCGAAGAAGATGGGTATTCTATTTCCCAGTCCTGAAGATATGCAAGAGGCAAAGAAATCTATGAAAGAAAAAGGCATTAAAGCTGAAGATGTTAAGAATTTACCTCCTATTGAAGAAATACATGGTCTTAATTTACCGCCTATTGAAGAAACATATGATCTTAATCCTTTACCTATTGAAGAAACTCATGGTCTTGATAACCCGAAACAAGTAGTAAAGATAAATTCTCTCTATAGATATGATAAAGCTGAAATCCCATTTACTAAGTTTGCTAGCCCATGCTTAGATGAGTTTGATAAATTTATGGTTAAGCAAGAAGAGTTTAATGCTTATTTAGGTAGACGAATGAAATACAATTCAAATATGCTTGAACACTTGGGTGATTATATGGCTAATGTCAAAGGTGAACTTAAACTTATTAGTAAACATGCTTCTATGGTTACCACTCAAGTAGAACAAGTACTTAAAGCTCAAAAAGATTTGCTCAATGAATTAAATAGTAAGAATAATGATAATGTTGTTAGAGTTATGACTAGAGGTGGTAGAATGACTCAGGAACCTTTGTATCCTGAAGGCCACCTAAGAGAATTGAGCAAGATTCTCAGAGAAATAATATAGATGCACCTAGTCCTTCTAAAAGGAAGAAAAAGAAAAATGATAGGACTTTGCATGCTTCTAGTGAACCTGTTATTGAAACACCTGAGAATCCAAATGATATTTCTATTTCTGATGCTGAAACTAAATCTGGTAATGAACATGAACCTAGTTATAATGTTAATGATGATGCTCAACCTAGTAATGATAATGATATAGAAATTGAACCTGTTGTTGATCTTGATAACCCACAATCAAAGAATCAACGTTATGATAAGAAAGACTTTGTTGCTAGGAAACATGGTAAGGAAAGAGATCCTTGGGTTCAGAAACCCATGCCTTTTCCTCCCAAACCATCCAAGAAAAAGGATGATGAGGATTTTGAGCGCTTTGCTGAAATGATTAGATCTATCTTTTTGCGTATGCGATTAACTGATATGCTCAAAATGAATCCTTATGCTAAGTATATGAAAGAAATTGTTACTAATAAAAGAAAGATACCGGAAGATGAAATTTCCACCATGCTTGCTAATTATACTTTTAAAGGTGGAATACCTAAGAAACTTGGAGATCCCGGTGTACCAACTATACCATGCTCCATTAAAAGAAACTATGTTAAAACTGCTTTATGTGATCTTGGAGCCGGTGTTAGTGTTATGCCTCTCTCTTTATATCGTAGACTTGATTCGAATAAGTTGAAAGCTACTGAAATATCTTTGCAAATGGCTGATAAATCAACTGCTATACCTGTCGGTATTTCTGAGGATGTGCCTGTTGTAGTTGCAAACGTTACTATTTTAACGGACTTTGTTATTCTTGATATTCCCGAGGACGATAGTATGTCTATTATTCTTGGAAGACCCTTTTTGAATACTGCAGGGGCTGTTATTGATTGCACTAAAGGCAATGTCACTTTTCATGTTAATGGTAATGAGCATACGGTACACTTTCCGAGGAAACAACCTCAAGTTCATAGTATCAACTCTATTGGAAAAATTCCATCAATTATATTTGGAGGTTTTGAATTTCCTCTTCCTACTATCAAGAAGAAATATGATATTCTTATTATTGGGAATGTGCATATCCCCGTTGAGGTAACATAGTGTTATTCGAAATTTCTCCAGTTCCATGTTATTCGGAATGAGTTCGTTAACAAGACTTGATCAACCTTGTTAGTGGATTCCTTTTGATGATCATGAGATCGATGAAACTAGAAGGCACAACCTTCTATACCCTCCTTTTACTTTCTGTTATTTATATTAAATGAAATAAAAATAGTATTTTTCTATCTGTTATCTGATTATCCGTGAAATATAAAAATACCCTGAAAATAAAAGTTCTCCTAATGCCCTGAAATTTAAATATGATTTTTTCTAGAATATTTGAGAATATTTGGCACTGAGAACACAACAGGGGGGTCACCCACCTGCCCACGAGGGTGGAGGGCGCGCCCTAACCCCCTAGGCGCGCCCCCCTACCTCGTGGGCCCACGGTGGCCCTCCTCCACTTATTCCTGCACCCACACACTTATTCTTCCTCCCACAAACACGAATATCCAGCTCAAGCACGAGTTCTAGCTCACCTTGCTGCCATTTTCGATCTCCTTGCTCAAAGCACCTCTCACAAAACTGCTTGGGGAGATTGTTCCTTGGTATGTGACTCCTCCATTGGCCCAATTAGTTTTTGTTCTAGTGCTTTACTCATTGCAAATTTTGCTGCTTAGGTGACCCTGTTCTTGAGCTTGCATGTCAAATTTATATGGTTAAAAGTAGTTTTGATGCATGATATAGGCCCTAGGCACTTCTAGGAGTAGTTGCTATCAATATTATTGAGTTTGGTTTACTTTTATTTTGAAGTTACTAAAAATTTCAGAATTTTGCAGAAAATGATGAAGAGACTTTTGAGGGGCTCATCGAGCCGAAGCTCGAAGGAAAAGGCACCAAAGCCTAAGTATAATCTGCCTCGCACCGCGGAGGTTCGGGCGTGTGAATGGCCTTCCGATGATTTCTTTAGAGCAGACGAGATTTATGAAGATTTTTATGAATTGGCTAAGAATGCGGGCCTCAATGCTTTCCTCCACGACCAACGCGGTCAGTATCTCTTTCTCACAAATATCTTTGTGCAGAACTTTCATTTCCATTCTAGGAGCTCACCACCTACGGTGGAGTTTCATTTATATGATGAGCATAAGGAGATGTCACTTTATGATTTTTGTCGGGTCTGTTTAGTCCCTTTCGAGGGAAAGATAGAGGAACCACATCGTGAGGATGTGGATGGGTTTATTGACACTATCACTATAGGGGAAACAAGGAAGGTTTTCGATGCACGAATCACTAGCATACATTTTCCTGTTTTACGCTATTTTGCATTATTTGCTAGTCGTTGTTTAATTGGTCGCGGAAACTATGGAAACCTTAGTCCCTGATATTATTATTTTGCTCCACGGTTTATACGGTGATAACTCTGTTAGTATGGGCGGCATTATTGCTAAATGGTTAAATCTGAACCATACCAAGGGCCCCATCTTTGGAGGCATCTATGCTTCACGCCTAGCTGCACATTTTAACATACCTATTAGGCATTATGAGAAGGAAGAAAATGTGTTGCCTCGTGTTTATTTAGATTATAAAAGTATGGTGGCACTTGATTTTAGTGTTAAGAATAGGGAAGGAGAGCTTAAATACAAATTGTTCGTTGATAAACATCATCCTGAGACTATTACCCTGCCTGCTCCTTCTTTGTTTGATTTATCTGCAGGCCAGTACCTTGTTCTGTTAAAGGCTATTCACGCCTACCGGAACCCTGCACCAGCTATGGAGCCAGAGCCGGAACCACCAGTTGATCCTTCACGACAGTCTAATTACCAGTGGGATCCGGAGATGATTGCCAGCCAGTGGCAATCGGAGTCTTCTTCTTCATCACAGTACGACCCCAACTATTATTATGGATATCCGCCAGGCCAGCCGTGGCCACAGACAAACTTAGGCCAAAATCCTAAGCTTGGGGGAGTACGTATTTCCCACCGACATTACATTCATGTTCACACACTTATTGCTAGATGTCGGTGCTCATACTTTTTCATTGTATCATCCATGCTAGTTTATTTCCCTTTTTATGCTTTCTTCTTGTGTGTTGATAAACCTTAAGAAAAAACAAAAAAAATTAGTTGTAGCTTTTAATTAGTTTACTTTCCATGCTTGTAGTAGTAATTAAAAAAAGAAAACCTAAAAAGATTTCCTGTTCTTCTTTTGCTTGTTGGGAGCTCTACCGTGTAAATAGTTTTATTTCTTTTCTTTGGGGGTCGATAGGAGAAGACCATAATAAAATTGTTGAAGTGGCTCTTGTATGCATACTTGTTGATCTGACAAAAGAGCCCATACTGCCTTGTCTTCTCATGTTTATTGAATGCTTGCAGATTCCAGCTTAGTCCAATGCACGTGCACTATTATTATTATTCACATCGTTCGGTCATGCAAGTGAAAGGCAATTATGACGATATATGATGGACTGACCGAGATGAGAAAAGCTGGTATGAACTCGACCTCTTTTGTTTTTGTAAATATGATTAGTTCATCGTTCCTTATTCAGCCTATTATGAATAAACATGTTTGCAATGACAACTAGAGATCATAGTTTCTTGTGCCATGCTTGATTAGCTATGAGTTATAATGGTTGATCTTGCGTGCCAACATGCTATTAAAATGGTAATGATGTGGTATGATAGGGTGGTATCCTCCTCTGAATGATTTAAGTGACTTGACTTGGTGCATGTTCATGCATGTAGTTGAAACAAAATCAACATAGCCATCACGATATTTATGTTCATGGTGTATTATATCCTACTCATGCTTGCATTCGGTGTTGATTAATTTTAATGCATGTTCATGACTGTTGTCGCTCTCTAGCTGGTCGCTTCCCAGTCTTTTGCTAGCCTTCACATGTACTAAGCGGGAATACTGCTTGTGCATCCAATCCCTTAAACCCCAAAGTTATTCCATATGAGTCCACTATACCTACCTATATACGGTATCTACCTGCCGTTCCAAGTAAATTTGTATGTGCCAAGCTCTAAACCTTCAAATAAACATCCTGTTTTGTATGCTCGAATAGCTCATGTATCAACTAGGGTTGTCCGTATCTTCCATGTTAGGCGGGTTATTCCCAAGAGGAGTGGACTCCGCTCCTCACTCACGAGATAAATGGCTAGTCACCGGCATGCCCAGTCCCATGCTTTATGCAAACTAAATCAAAATAATTGCAAACAAAACTCCCCCTGGGACTCTTGTTAGTTGGATGCACTCGTCGTTTCGAGCAAGCCATGGATTGATGCTTGTTGGTGGAAGGGGGAGTATAAACTTTACCATTCTGTTTGGGAACCGCCTGTAATGTGTGTAGCATGGAAGATAATGCCATCTCTTGGTTGTTATGTTGACAATGAAAGTATACCACTCAAAATATTATTCATCTCTATTTCAAAACTGAGCTCTGGCACCTCTACAAATCCCTGCTTCCCTCTGCGAAGGTCCTATCTATTTACTTTTATGCCGAGTCATCATCCTCTTATTAAAAAGCACCAGTTGGAGAGCACCGCTATCATTTGCATTCATTACCGTTAGTTTACATTGAGTATGACTTGACTGGATCTCTTTTACCATGAATTACAATGCCTAGTCAGTCCTTGATCTTTAAAGGTCCTCTACATTTATGTTTTGTGGTCTCAGAAAGGGCTAGTGAGATACCATCTTGTTATATCATATTATGATTGTTTTGAGAAAGTGTTGTCATCCAAGATTTATTATTATTGCTAGCTAGTTGATTATGCTATTGGTATGAGTAAACTTGAGACCTAAGCGTTATTGCGAATGTGGTTAGTTATAATCTTTGTTGAAAACTTGAATGCTGGCTTTACATATTTACAACAACAAGAGCAAACAGAGTTTGTAAAAGTTTTTCTTTATCACTTTAAGTTTATCAACTGAATTGCTTGAGGACAAGCAAAGGTTTAAGCTTGGGGGAGTTGATACATCTCCGTTCTATCTACTTTTCCAAACACTTTTGCCCTTGTTTTGGACTCTAACTTGCATGATTTGAATGGAACTAACCCGGACTGACGCTATTTTCAACAGAATTACCATGGTGTTATTTATATGCAGAAACAAACGTTCTCGGAATGACCTGAAACTTCACGGAGCAACCTTTTGGAAAATATAAAAAATACCTGCAAAAGATGAAGGCCAGGGGGCCCACCACCTATCCACAAGGGTGGGGCGTGCCTGCCCCCTAGGGCACACCCCCTACCTCGTGGGCCCCCTGGAGCTCCTCCGACTCCAACTCCAACTCTATATATTGTGTTTCGGGGAGAAAAAACAGAGAGAAGAATTCATCACGTTTTACGATACGGAGCCGCCGCCAAGCCCTAAAACCTCTCGGGAGGGCTGATCTGGAGTCCGTTCGGGGCTCCAGAGAGGGGAATCCGTCGCCATCGTCATCATCAACCATCCTCCATCACCAATTTCATGATGATCACCACCGTGCATGAGTAATTCCATCATAGGCTTGCTGGACGGTTACCTTTTATTATCGTTACCACTACTATCATATTACTTTGCTACTAAATACCTTGCTGCAGATATTAAGTTTCCAGGTGTGGTTGAATTGACAACTCAGCTACTAATTCTTGAGAATATTCTTTGTCTCCCCTTGTGTCAAATCAATAAATTTGGGTTGAATACTCTACCCTCGAAAACTGTTGCGATTCCCTATACTTGTGGGTTATCAAGACTATTTTCTGGCACCGTTGTCGGCGAGCATAGCTCTATTCTTTGAGTCACTTGGGATTTATATCTGCTTATCATTATGAAGAACTTGAAAGATCCAAGAACCAAGATTTATCCCTCAACTATGAGGGGAGGTAAGGAACTGCCATCTAGCTCTGCACTTGATACACCTTCTGTTTTGAGTAAACTTGCGACACCTAAACCTGCTTCTGTTATTAATTCTGATATGTCACATGTTATTGATGATGCCACTTCTTCTATGCATGATACTTTTGATGAAACTACTTCGATGCCTGATACTATTGTGCCACTTGGTGAATTTCTTGATTAACAACTTGCTAGGGCTAGAGAGAATGAAATTATTGAAACTGATAATATTGATGAAAGGGATGATGAAGATTCTCCCCCTGGATATGAATTACATGTTGTGCCTGAGGGCTATGTTATGGATGAAAAAACTGCTAGAGATTTTCTTGCTTGCAATGATAGGAGTGATCTTAAGAAATTATTAGCTAAGCTGAAACAAAAAAACTCTCAATGCTAGAATGAAATATGATCCCGCTTATACTACTTCACCTATCTTTGTTACTGATAAGGATTATGAATTCTCTATCGACCCTGATATAACTACTTTGGTTGAATCTGATCCTTTCTATGGCTATGAATCTGAAACTGTTGTGGCACATCCTTAAATTATTTCCATTCTCATTAAAGGGTGATGCTAAGATATGGTTTAATTCTCTTGACCCTGGTTGTGTGCATAGTCCCCATGATATGATTTATTACTTCTCTGCTAAATATTTCCCTGCTCATAAGAAACAAGTTGCTTTAAGGGAAATATATAATTTTGTGCAAATTGAAGAAGAGAGTCTCCCACAAGCTTGGGGAGGCTTCTCTGATTACTTAATGCTTTGCATGATCATCCTCTCAAGAAAAATGAAATACTTGATATCTTTTATAATGGACTAATCGATGCTTCCAGAGACCACCTGGATAGTTGTGATGGTTGTGTTTTCAAGGAAAGAACACCAGATGAAGCTGAAATTATATTGAATAATATGTTGACTAATGAAAATAATTGCACACTTCCTGATCCAATTCCTGAACCAACTCCAAAGCCAACTCCGAAGAAAAGGGGTGTTCTATTTCTCAGTCCTAAAGATATGCAAGAGGCAAAGAAATTAATGAAATAAAAAGGTATTAAAGATGAAGATGTTAAGAATTTACCTCCTATTGAAGAAATACATGGTCTTAATTTGCCTCCTGTTGAAGAAATACATGGTCTTGATAACCCGACACAGGTAGTAAAGGTAAATTCTCTCTATAGATATGATAAAGCTGAAATCCCTCCTAGTAAGTTTGCTAGCCAATGCTTAGATGAGTTTGATAACTTTATGGTTAAGCAAAAAGATTTTAATGCTTATGTTGGTAGACAATTGAAACATAATGCTTATATGATTTAACACTTGAGTGATTATATGGCTAATGTTAAAGGTGAACTAAAACTTATTAGTAAACATGCTTCTGTGGTTACCACTGAAGTAGAACAAGTACTTAAAGCTCAGAATGATTTGCTCAATGAATTGAATAGTAAGAAAAATGATAATGTTGTTAGAGTTATGACTAGAGGTGGTAAAATGACTCGGGAACCCTTGTATCCTGAGGGCCATCCTAAGAGAATTGAGCAAGATTCTCAAAGAAATAATATTGATGTATCTAGTCCTTCTAAAAGGAAGAGAGAGAAAAATGATAGGACTTTGCATGCTTCTAGTGAACCTGTTTTTGACACACCTGAGAATCCCAATGATATTTCTATTTCTGATGTTGAAACCCAATCTGGAATAAACATGAACCTAGTTATAATGTTAATGATGATGTTCATGTTGATGCTCAACCCACCAATAATAATGATGTAGAAATTGAACCTGCTATTGATCTTGATAACCCACAATCAAAGAATCAACGTTATGATAGGATAGACTTTGTTGCTAGGAAGCACGGTAAGGAAAGAGAACCATGAGTTCAGAAACCCATGCCTTTTCCTCCTAAACCATCCAAGAAAAAGGACGATGGGGATTTTGAGCGCTTTGCTGAAATGATTAGACCTATCTTCTTGCGTATGTGTTTGACTGATATGCTCAAAATGAATCCTTATGCTAAGTACATGAAAGATATTGTTACTAATAGAAGAAAGATACCGGAGGCTGAAATTTCCACCATGCTTGCTAATTATACTTTTAAGGGTGGAATACCTAAGAAACTTGGAGATCCAGGAGTACCAACTGTACCATGCTCCATTAAAAGAAACTATGTTAAAACTGCTTTATGTGATCTTGGAGCCGGTGTTAGTGTTGTGCCTCTCTCTTTATATCGTAGACTTGATTTGAATAAGTTGACACCTACTGAAATATCTTTGCAAATGGCTGATAAATAAACTGCTATACCTGTCAGTATTTGTGAGGATGTGCCTGTTATGGTTGCAAACGTTACTATTTTAACGGACTTTGTTATCCTTGATATTCCCGAGGACGATAGTATGTATATTATTCTTGGAAGACCCTTTTTGAGTACTGCAGGGGCGGTTATTGATTGCATCAAAGGCAATGTCACTTTTCATGTTAATGGCAATGAGAATACGATACACTTTCCGAGGAAACAACCTCAAGTTCATAGTATAAACTCTATTGGAAAAATTCCATCTATTATTTCTGGAGTTTTTGAATTTCCTCTTCCTACTGTCAAGAAGAAATATGATATTCTTATTGTTGGGAATGTGCATATCCCCGTTGAGGTAACCTAGTGTTATTCGAAAATTCTCCGGTTCCATGTTAGTCGGCATGAGTTTTTTAACAAGACCTGATCAACCTTGTTAGTGGATTCCTTTTGATGAGCATGAGATGGATGAATTTAGAAAACACAACTCCTTGTACCCTCTTTTTACTTTCTGTTAGTTAGTTGAAATAAAGCAAAAATAGTATATTCTGTCTATTTTCTGAATTATCCATGCAATAAAAAATACCCCAAAAATAAAAGTTCTCCAAATGCCCTAAAAATTAAATATGATTTTTTTCTAGAATATTTTAGAATATCTGGCACTGAGAACACAGCAGGGGGAGGAAGCACCCGGCCACGAGGGTGGAGGGCGCACCCTACCCCCCTGGGCGTGCCCCCCTACCTCGTGGGTCCATGGTGGCTCGCCTCCACTTATTCCAGCTACCACACACTCCTTCTTCCTCCCACAAACATCACTAACTAGCTCAAACCCGAGTCCAAGCTCATTTTGCTGCCATTTTCGATCTCCTTGCTCAAAGATCCATTCAAAAAACTGCTTTGGGGGATTGTTTCTTGGTATGTGACTCCTCCAATAGTCCAATTGGTTTTTGTTCTAGTGCTTTATTCATTGCATATTTTTGCTTCTTAGGTGACCTTGTTCTTGAGCTTGCATGTCAAATTTATATGGTCAAAAGTAGTTTTGATGCATGATATTGCCTCTAAGCACTTGTAGGAGTAGTTGCTATCAATTTTGTTGAGTTTGGTTCACTTTCCTTTTGAAGTTACTAAAAATTTCAGAAGAAGATGAAGAGATTTTTGAGGGGCTCATTGAGTCGAAGCTCAAAGGATAAGCAAAGTGAGGAGGATAAGAGGCCGAAATACAATCTTCCTCGCACCACGGAGGTTCGGCCATGTGAATGGCCTTGTGATGATTTCTTGAGAGCAGCTGGGATTTATGATGATTTCTATGAATTGGCTGAGAATGCAGGCCTCACCGCCTTCCTCCACGACCAACGCGAACAGTATCTCTTACTCACCAATATCTTTGTTCAAAACTTCCATTTCCATGCTAGGAGCTCACCACCTACGGTGGAATTTTATTTATATGATGAGCATAAGGAGATGTCACTTCATGATTTTTGTTGGGTTTGTTTGATCCCTTTCGAGGGCGGCGTAGAGGAACCACATCGTGACGATGTGGATGGGTTTCTTGATACCATTGCTGTAGGGGAAACGGGGAAGGTTTCCCACACACGAATTACTAGCATACACTTTCCTGTTCTATGTTACTTTGCTATATTTGCTAGTAGATGCTTAATTGGGCGTAGAAACTGTGGAAACCTGAGTGCCCCTGATATTGTTATTTTGTGCCATGCCTTATTTCGTGATGACACATTCAATATGGGCGCTATTGTTGCAAAGCGGTTAAATCTTAACCATACTAAGGGCCCCGTCCTTGGAGGCATCTTCGCCTCGCGCCTCACTGCACACTTTAACATACCTATTAGGCATTATGAGAAGGAAGAGAAGTTGCTGCCTCCTGTTTATCTAGATTATAAGAGTGTAACACCCCGGATGTAACTTTCCCAATTTGTACTCCAACTCTTGCCATTTCCGGCTTTAAGTTATTTTATATTCTCGGGTTCGGGTCTTTGTCTTCGTGTGTTGTTGTCATTGTCATGCATCTCATATCTTGTCATCATGTGCATTGCATTTGCATACGTGTTCATCTCATGCATTCGACCTTTTTCCCCGTTGTCCGTTTTGCATTCCGACGCTTCGTTCTCCTCCGGTGGTCATTTCTACCTTTCTTTCGTGTGTGGGGATTAAACATTTCCGGATTGGACCGAGACTTGCCAAGAAGCCTTGGTTTACTAACGGTAGACCGCCTGTCAAGTTTCGTACCATTTGGACTTCGTTTGATACTCCAACGGTTAACCAAGGGACCGAAAAGGCCTCGTGTGTGTTGCAGCCCAACACCCTTCCAATTTGGCCCAAAACCCACCTAAACCTGCTCCATCATCTAGAGCGTTCGATCACGATCGCGTGGCCGAAAACCGCACCTCATTTGGACTCTCCTAGCCCCATCTATGCCTATTTAAAGAACCCCCATTCCAAATCTTGGATCCCCTCCCCGAAACCCTAGTCTCCGTCGTCTCCACGCGCTGCCGGACAATTTCCCACGGGCCGAACACGTCCGGATCGACCCCGCCGCCGCCACGTGTCGCCTTCTCACTGGTCCGCGCCGCCGCCCCACTTCGTCGTCGCCGCCGGCCCGGGAGGCCCAGATCGGGCCCCCGAGGCCCATCCGCCGCCCCGTGCCTCCCTGCTCCCCGCCGCTGCATCGCCGCCTCCCTCGCCAACACCGGCGACCGGAGCTCCCCTCCGCCCGCTCCGGCCACCGCGGTCGTCGCCGCCCCGCCGCTCCTCGAAGCCCGCCGCCGCCGCCGCCGTCAGCACCGGCCGGGGAAAGCCCGACCTTGCCTCCCTTTCTTCTCCCCGCCGACGAGCCGACCTCGCCGGAGCTACAGTCCTCGCCGGAGCCACCTCAGTTCGCGTGCCACCGAAACCCTAGATCTGGTGGTGTTTTTTTTTTCTAAGTCCCCGGAATTTTCTAGTCCAAGTGCTCATGTTCATAGCCTCGTAACTTTGCATCCGTAGCTCCGATTCATGCATATAGCATATCAAAATGTTCACCTCAGAGAGTACATCATTTCATTACATTGCATCATTTTCATTTGAGTTCATCTTGATGCCCGAAATGCTGTTAGAAGAGGGCTACTTGAGTTAATTGTCAGATCTGCTACTCCATTTAGACTTTTGTCATTTTTGCCATGATTATTGTGTGCATGATATGCCCTGATGCTCTACATATGTTTTGTTAAGGGTTTTGTCATCTTTCCAGAGGTGCAACCCATGTATTTTTTTTGATGTGTGTGGGGAATAGTGCAAGCTTGCCAAGTGAGGCACTTGGTAGTGCTGATTTCAAGGACTTAGCAATTCCACTAAGTCCATGACCTGTTTATCTCAGGTTGCCATATGTTCATGTTATTTCCTAGTGATCTGTGCCTCTTTTGAGGATGATCAGTAAGGATGTTTTGTTAATCTTTTAGTTCTCTATCCATCCATGTCTTTGTTTGCAATTATGGAGCACCCTAGCTTGAGTCAATCGAGCTCTACTTTTGCTACTTTATGAATCTGGGCAGATTGTCAACTTGTTTGCAATTTTGCCGATGTTGTTGTAGTTGATCCGTGCATGCTATGTTATTGTTCTTGCCATGTCTAGATTGAATTTTATTTATTCTTGATGTATGTATGCTTATCTTATCATGACTTGCACCGTAGTGAGTGCATCGAGCTCGTAAACATGCCTACTTGAGTTATGTTTCAGCATGTGCCAGTTTTCACTAAGTCTGAAAATTGATTATGCTTTTGCTATGTTCACATGCTTGCAATTGTATTTTCTGATCCCTTTTGGCTCAGGGTCACTAAGGGACTTTTGTTAAGCTCTTTGAGTAGCTCCATGACATGCTTTGCTTTGCCATGTTCAGGTCCTGTAGCATGTAGTTTTGTTGCTCCGAAGAGGGCTACCTGATCTGAAATTCCAGACAAGTGTTAATTTCACTAAGTCTGAAATCTGTTTGCCATATGCATTTTTGCCATGCTTGTTTGAACCTGTTAATGGATGAACTGGCTGTAGCTCAGTGCTAGACTTTTGTTAAGCATCTTGAATACATACCTGCCATATATTTTGTTGTCATGTTTGGCTGCTGTAGCATGTTCATCTCATTGCATTTAGATGGCTACTTGCTGTAAATCGCAGGCCGGTGTCATATTTGAATCGCTTGCCATTTCCAAACCGTAACTCCGATTCCGGCGTTCTTTATATCGTTTTCAAGTGATTTCATCTCATATTTTCAGTGGCACACTTGGATTCCCAAGTTGAGGCCAGGTTCATGCATCCCTTATCAAATCTTGCATATGCATCCCGCATCGCATCCCGCATAGCACACCATGTTTGCATCATATTGGTTGATCCTTGCACGTGGTTGATTGTGTCTTTGTTGCTTGTTTGTCTTGTTTGGGTAGATCCGGGAGACGAGTTCGCTAACGAGGAGCCCGTTGAGTTTGCTTTCGAGGATCCAGTCAACTCTGACAACTGTGCAGGCAAGATGATCATACCCTCGAAATCACTACTATCTTTGCTATGCTAGATTGCTCGCTCTTTTGCTATGCCAATGCTACAATGCCTACCTTTTGCTTTCAAGCCTCCCAAATTGCCATGTCAAACCTCTAACCCACCATGTCCTAGCAAACCGTTGTTTGGCTATGTTACCGCTTTGCTCAGCCCCTCTTATAGCGTTGCTAGTTGCAGGTGAAGATTGGAGGCCATTCCTTGTTGGAACATTTATTTACTTGTTGGGATATCATTATATTATCTATTATCTTAATGCATCTATATACTTGGTAAAGGGTGGAAGGCTCGGCCTCTCACCTAGTGTTTTGTTCCATTCTTGCCGCCCTAGTTTCCGTCATATCGGTGTTATGTTCCCGGATTTTGCGTTCCTTATGCGGTTGGGTTATAATGGGAACCCCTTGATAGTTCGCCTTGATTAAAGCTTTTCCAGCAATGCCCAACCTTGGTTTTACCATTTTCCACCTAGCCTCTTTTTCCCGTGGGTTTCCGGAGCCCGAGGGTCATCTTATTTAAACCCCTCCGGGCCAGTGCTCCTCTGAGTGTTGGTCCACCTATCAGCTGCCGATGGCCACCAGGGGCAACTCTGCGCTAGTCTACCCGTACCTAAGACAATCTGAGTGTGCCCTGAGAAAGAGATATGTGTAGCTCCTATCGGGATTTGTCGGCACATTCGGGCGGTGTTTCTGGTCTTGTTTTAACCTGTCAAAGTGTCTTGAAGAACCGAGGTACCGAGTCTGATCGGAACGTCTCGGGAGGAGGTCTATTCCTTCGTTGACCGTGAGAGCTTGTCATGGGCTAAGTTGGGACTCCCCTGCAGGGATTTGAACTTTTGAAAGCCGTGCCCGCGGTTATGGGCAGATGGGAATTTGTTAATGTCCGGTTGTAGATAACTTGAACCTTAACTTAATTAAAATGAATCAACTGAGTGTGTTACCGTGATGGCCTCTTCTCGGCGAAGTCCGGGAAGTGGACACGGTGTTGGAGTAATGTTTCGCAGGTTGTCCTCTAGTTTCTCGCTCGCGCTTTGCCTCCTCTTCTCGCTCTCTTTTGCGAATAAGTTAGCCACCATATTTGCTAGCCGCTTGCTGCAGCTCCACTTATATTTACCTTGCCTTACCTATAAGCTTAAATAGTCTTGATCGCGAGGGTGCGAGATTGTTGAGTCCATGTGGCTCATAGATTACTATTACACCAGATGTAGGGCCTGATGATTCCGCTCCAGGTGACGCGCTCGAGCTCAAGTGGGAGTTTGACGAGGACTCTCAACATTATTATGTTTTCTTTCCTGATGATCAGTAGTGGTGCCCAGTTGGGGGTGATTGGGACCGTGTCGCATGTTGGGTTATCTTTTATTTTGGCGCCGTAGTCGGGCCATGAGTGTTTGAATGATGTAATGTTATTTATGTATCTTGATTGACGTGGCGAGTGTAAGCCAACTATGTTATCTCCCCTTTATTATTATATTACATGGGATGTTGTAAAGATTACCTTACTTGCGACATATGCCTTCAATGCGATTATGTCTCTAAGTCGTGCCTCGACACGTGGGAGCTATAGACGCATCGAGGGTGTTACAAAGAGTATGGTGGCACATGATTTTATTGTTAAGAATAGGGAAAAGGCGCTTAAGTACAAATTAATATTTGGTAAAAATCATCCTGAGACTATTACCTTGCCTGCTCCTTCCTTGTTTGATTTATCTCCAGGAAAGTACCTTGTTCCTTTGGAGGCCATTCACGCCTACCAGAACCCTACATCAGCTACAGAGCCAGAGCTGGAACAACAATTTGATCCTACGCGACAGTCTGATTGCCAGTGGGATCCGGAGGTGATTGCCAACCAGTGGCAACCCGAGGCTTCTTCACAGTACAACCCCAACTATTACTTTGGATATCCGCTAGGCCAGCCGTGGCCATAGACCAACTTAGGCCAAAAGCCTAAGCTTGGGGGAGTACATATTTCTCACCGACATTACATTTATGTTCACACACTCATTGCTAGTTGTCGGTGCTCATACTTTTTCATTGTATCATCCATGCTAGTTTATTTTCCTTTGTATGCTTTCTTCTTGTGTGTTTGATAAACCTTAAGAAAAACAAAAAAAATTAGTTGTAACTTTTAATTAGTTTAATTTCCATGCTTGTAGTAGTAATTAAAAAGAAAACCCAAAAAGATTTCTCATCCTTCTTTTGCTTGTTGGGAGCTTTCCCGTGTAAATAGTTTTATTTCTTTTCTTGTTCTTTGGGGGTCGAGAGGAGAAGACCATAATGAAAATGTTAAACTGGCTCTCATATGCATTATTGTTGAACTAACAAAGAGCCCATATTACCTTGTCTTCTCTCTTGAATTGAATGCTTGCAGATTCCAGCTTAGTCCAATGCACGTGCACTATTATTATTATCCACACTATTCGGTCGTCCAAGTGAAAGGAAATAATGATGATTATATGATGACCTTATTGAGATGAGAAAAGATGGTATGAACTTCACTTCTCTTTGTTTTTGTAAATATGATTAGTTCATCGTTCTTGATTCAGCCTATTATGAATAAACATGTTTGCAATGACAATTAGAGATTATAGTTGCTTATGCCATGCTTAATTAGCTCGGAGCTTATAATGGTTTACCTTGCGTGCCAACATGCTATTAAAATGGTTGTGGTGTGGTATGATAGGGTGGTATCCTCTTTTGAATGATTCGAGTGGCTTGACTTGGCACATGTTCACGCATGTAGTTGAAACAAAATCAACATAGCCTCTACGATATTTATGTTCATGGTGCATTATATCCTACTCATGCTTGCATTCGGTGTTGATTAATTTTAATGCATGTTCATGACTATTGTTGCTCTCTAGCTGGTCGCTTCCCAGTCTTTTGCTAGCCTTCACCTGTACTAAGCGGGAATATTGATTGTGCATCCAATTCCATAAACCCCAAAGTTATTCCATATGAGTCCACCATACCTACCTATATACGGTACTTACCTGACGTTCCAAGTAAATTTGTATGTGCCAAACTCTAAACCTTCAAATAAACATTCTGTTTTGTATGCTCGAATAGCTCATGTATCAACTAGGGTTGTTTGTATCTTCCATATTAGGCGGGTTATTCTCAAGAGGAGTGGACTCCGCTCCTCACTCACGAGAAAATGGCTGGTCACCGGGATACCCAGTCCCATGCTTTATGCAAATCAAATCAAAATAATTGCAAACAAAACTCCCCGAGGACTGTTGTTAGTTGGAGGCACTCGTTATTTCGAGCAAGCCATGGATTGATGCTTGTTGGTGGAGGAGGAGTATAAACTTTACCATTCTGTTTGGGAACCGCCTATAATGTGTGTAGCATGGAAGATATTGCCATCTCTTGGTTGTTATGTTGACAATGAAAGTATACCACTCAAAATATTATTCATATCTATTTCAAAACCGAGCTCTGGCACCTCTACAAATCTTTGCTTCCCTCTACGAAGGGCTTATCTATTTACTTTTTATGCTGAGTCATCATCCTCTTATTAAAAAGCACCAGCTGGAGAGCACCACTGTCATTTGCATTCATTACTATTAGTTTACATTGAGTATGACTTGACTGGATCTCTCTTACCATGAATTACAATGTATAGTCAGTCACTGACCTTTAAAGGTGCTCTACATTTATGTTTTGCGGTCTTAGAAAGGGCTAGCGAGATACCATCCGATTATATCATATCATGATTGTTTTGAGAAAGTGTTGTCATCCGAGATTTATTATTATTGCTAGCTAGTTGATTATGTCATTGATATGAGTAAACATGAGACCTAAATGTTATTGTGAATATGGTTAGTTCATAATCTTTGCTGAAAACTTGAATGCTGGCTTTACATATTTACAACAACACGAGCAAACAGAGTTTGTAAAAGTTTTTCTTTATCACTTTCAGTTTATCAACTGAATTGCTTGAGGACAAGCAAAGGTTTAAGCTTGGGGGAGTAGATACGTCTCCATCGTATCTACTTTTGCAAACACTTTTGCCCTTGTTTTGGACTCTAACTTGCATGATTTGAATGGAACTAACCCGGACTGACGTTGTTTTCAGCAGAATTGCCATGGTGTTATTTTTGTGCAGAAATAAAAGTTCTCGGAATGACCTGAAAATCAACGTAGAATTATTTTGGAATATATAAAAAATACTGGAAGAAAGAACCACGTCAGGGGGGCCTCCACCTGTCCACGAGGGTGGGGGCGCGCCCTACCCCCTTGGGCGCGCCCCCTGCCTCGTGGGCCCCCTGACGCTTCACCGACCTCAACCCTGACTCCATATATTCACTTTCGGGGAGAAAAAAACCAGGGAGAAGGATTCATCGCGTTTTACGATACGGAGCCGCCGCCAAGCCCAAAACTCTCTTGGGAGGGCTGATCTGGAGTTCGTTCGGGGCTCCGAAGAGGGGAATCCATTGCCATCGTCATCATCAACCATCCTCCATCACCAATTTCATGATGCTCACCGCCGTGCATGAGTAATTCCGTCGTAGGCTTGCTGGACGGTGATGTGTTGGATGAGATTTATCATGTAATCGAGTTAGTTTTGTTAGGGTTTGATCCCTAATATGCACTATGTTCTGAGATTGATGTTGCTATGACTTTGCTATGCTTAATGCTTGTCACTAGGGCCCAAGTGCCATGATTTGAGATCTGAACCTATTATGTTTTCATCAATATATGAGAGTTCTTGATCCTATCATGCAAGTTCTTTTCCATAAGCACGTATGACTATATTCGGAATATATGCCTACATTACATTGATGAACTGGAGCTAGCTCTGTGTCACCCTAGGTTATGACTGTTACATGACGAACCGCATCCGGCATAATTCTCTATCACCGATCCATTACTTATGAGCTTTCCATATATTGTTCTTCGCTTATTTACTTTTCCGTTGCTTTTGTTATCATCACTACAAACATAAAAAATATTACTTTTGCTACCGTTACCTTTTACTACCGTTACCACTACTATCATATTACTTTGCTAATAAATACCTTGCTGCAGATATTAAGTTTCCAGGTGTGTTGAATTGACAACTCAGCTGCTAATACTTGAGAATATTCTTTGGCTCCCCTTGTGTCGAATCAATAAATTTGGGTTGAATACTCTACCCTTGAAAACTGTTGCGATCCCCTATACTTGTGGGTTATCAGTGCACGGTCTTGACGTGGTGCTGCTGGGAGTGCAGGAGCATCCTCTTGCGGCCGCCGGACCTCCTGGCAGCTTTCTTCTTCACGCGCGGGTGCCCTACGTGGCAGTCATGCCATGGGACCACGCGCCCTCGCGCGAGGGTGACATCTTGACGAGGAGGTGGAGGATGTGCTCCATGGTCTATGTCGCCCGCAGCAGGCGGCGGGCAAGGCAACGAGAGAGATGATGTAGGGAGCTCACACGCCATGAGCAGCGCAACCTGCGCGTCCGCCGGCGCGCGACGAGCATGAGATGACAAACCAGTCGGAGTCAGCGACGGGGTGGCCGTGCGTCCATCATGCCGCACGGAGGGGTGCAGCAACGAAGCTTGCTACTCGTGCCCCACCGAGCCTGTGGCGGCATTGGCGTTAGGAAATGGAGAACGACGGGCGGGCCCGCCGGCAGGTGCCGTCTGGGCGACTCGAGCGGCGAGGGCGGACCGACGCTCATCATGGGCTCGATGGGCGTCAGCCATGGAAGCGGTAGAGCGGTGGTGGGTCGACCGGCGGAAGAGAGGCTCCGACGCACCCCTACGTGGCGTGCCAAATGTCGGATTTAGGGTTCCGCAGATCCTTGAGAGGTTCAAACTCTAGGGTGCGTGCGAAGAACTCGTCCTCCCCAATCTGCCTACTCGCTAATCTCGCTGGCTAGCTCGATGAACTAATTGAACAAAAGACACCGCAGTTTACCCAGGTTTGGGCCATCTTGCGGTGTAAAACCCTACTCCTGCTTTGTGGTGGATTGGCCTCGAAGCGCTAGGGATGAACTAGTACATTGGAAAAATGCCTCAGGATGAGAGGTGTTCTTGTGCTCGATGAGCTGGTGGGTGAGAGGATGATCCCCCTTTCTATGGTGGTAGCTAAGTCCTATTTATAGTGGCATTGGTCCTCTTCCCAAATGTAAGGCGGGAAGGGATCCCACAACGGCCAAATTTGAAGGGAGACAACGAGTACATGCTATCCTGACAAAAGTAGTCTTCGCCAGCCAAAGGCTCCTGGTCGTGAAACCGTGGTGGGCTCAACTATGACCTCCGCTCTGCCGTCCTTGCGGTCTTGGCCTTGTTGCACCAAAGGGTCCTTAACACCAAAGAGGAAACTGGTACATTGCGCCCGCTGGTGCCCGCCTGGCCTTGGTCGTCACGGCTCACGTACCCCGAACCTATGAGGTGCATCTTGCATAGATATCTCCACTTTTCAGGAGCCAGCCTGGGGATGCCGCCCCTCGAGGAGGTCCTGGTGTCGTCCACCTCGCTAGGCTTGGCCCCTCACGAGGGTCTTGGGTTGTTGATCCTGAAGCTAGGCCGTACCAGGCCGCCGATGGTGCCACGTCATGGGCCGTAGGCAGGCAAGTCTGGCCACCCCCGGTCCCAGGACACTGACAATAAATGCATAGAAAACATCCAAGATATATAATATAATAGCATGGAACAATAAAAAATTATTGATACGTTGGAGACGTATCATCTACAAGGGTACGTAGACACACTCTTCCCCTTGTTGCTATGCATCTGCATGGATAGATCATTGCGTGTGCGTACAAATTTTTTTGTTTTCCATGCAATGATTCCCATCATTATCTAAGTGTGATTTTATAGCCTTGTATTTCTCTTCGATATATCTCTCTTTCGGCCAATTAGATTGATTTATCTTCAGCGAGAGGTGATTGGTAGTACGTTCAATCTTTCGGTGTCCTTAGTCGGTGATAGGAGTTGCAAGGCATATATTTGTATTGTTGCTAATACAGGTAAAATGATGGGGTTCAAACATATTATTAGATCTTACTTTGTCTACATTATGTCATGATGATTCAAGCATTACTCCATTTGTTATGAACTTAATACTTTGAGATGCATGCTGGATAGCGGTCTTGGGTTGGAGTAATAGTATTAGATGTAGATGGATGTTGGTCCACTTGTAACGGACGTAATGCCTATATATTCATCATGCCATGAAAAATCATCATAACTGTGCACTATTCTATCAAATGCCCAACAATAATTTGTTTACCCATTGTTTCTACTCTTATGGGAGAGATGCCTCTAGTGAATCTATGGCCCTCGGGTTCATTCACTTTTAATTTAATAAAACCCCAAAAATACTTGCTGCAATTTATTTTCTTTTATTTTACCTTTTTATCTATCTAATACTATCAGATTTATTCCTTACAATTGGCGAGTATAAGTGGAATGAAAACCCTCTTGCCCGCGTTGGGTGCGAGTATTTGCTTTGTGTGTGTAGGTGCCGCTTATGTTGTTTGCGTGGTCTTTCGTACTGGTTCGATAAACCTTGGTTCTTAACTAAGGAAAATACTATCTACTACTATACTACATCACCCTTCCTCTTCGGGGAACTCCCAACGCCTATCACTAGCAATCTCCTACCCCAACCGCTACAACAAGGTCGATGACCGAGAAGCACAAAGGGTGGATCTTCTACAAATGTGTGACTCATGGGGTAGGTCAATGAATTTGAGCCGACATTTTCATGATTTTGGTGATTTTTTACTGAAAAGGTGACATCCTTTTGATCATTAATTTGTTGTTTCATAGGTTACATGTGATTTTGGCACTCGTAATTGGAGTATGTTGTGTACCTTATGGATCACAACATACTCACTTGTTATGCTGTTATGGATGCAGTTGCTGCTGTAGAGGATAGACAGGATGTGCTTTTTTTACAAAATAGAAGGCAGGTGCGCCAGGCTACAGTGGAACAAAGTGCAAGGAATGCATCCAACAGGAGGCCTAGGCCAATGAATATCTTCTTACGCTTTCATACATGCATGTATCTTTATGATGAGATTGGATGACTACCATAGTAGACATAGAAATTGTTGGTTCTCAATCAGCTGAAACGGATAAAAATAGTAAACTTTAATATCCTTTGATCTTCTAGGATCTTTCGCGTTGTGTCGCATGATGGGTCCTTCTATCGAACACCTTTTTCTTTCTCGTTTGCCTTTGCGAATTATCTTGTAAACTGTTATAACCTTAAGGGCCTTATTCTAAGACCGGACAATAGCTTCTTATGTAAGGAAAAAATGAAAAATAAAAATAGTAAAGTCCGACACTTTTTCAACTAGCTTCCCACAGACAGAAACTAAACAACCACAAAGTAGGCCTTTCCTTAGGAGTACTGTTCAAAATATCGTCTGATTCACCAATTTATGATCCGATTTATCGCTTATCAGTGGGTGACCGCTTAGATTATACCGTATCTTTGTTATTTATCATTTAGGCCGATCTGTCGCTCGGATAAGCAATTAATCGGGAATCTAGCGATTAATCATGTTAGTCCCTAGTAATAAAAAAATCCAAACAAGGCATCCTCTTCTCTAGGCTCCCGCACATCACACTTCATGCCCCGTTCAATGGGACATGTGTTGTAGTATTGTCTATTTTATTTGTCATCAACTCATTATTTAACAGGTAATATATAGTCATGTATCGATATAGTGTTGTCCTATTTAAAGGCTTAGAGCACACTGATGGTTGTTTTCATTTTTAACTTATTAGTGCTTGGAACGTGGGAATTGCAAGCAAAAACTGGTGGATTAATATTCGACAGATAAAATCGTTTAATCGTCCGATTTCTGATTAATCTCGAATCCCTAACCGACTGAACCGCTAATAATAAGCGATATCCTCAACATTGTTAAGAGTATGTGGGTGTCGCCTATAGGTGTTGTTTCCCTTCATGAATGCATCACTTAGGTGTGTCAGCATCTCACCCTCTTTTTTGGGTTGATGTCCCCAGGCGAAAGCCTAGGTCTTGGACCGACGATGGCGGCATCCTGGAGGCGTTCCTCAATTGGGAGCATCGTGCAAACATGGCTTGGAGGTTCGGTGATGCGGTCCTCCAATCCGTGTCGCTAGTCTGAGTAGAGTTTTTGGGCGCAATGTACGTCGATGCTGGTGAGTCCAAGATGGTGCCTTTCTCGGGGCCAACCGAGTCCCTCCACCCACTCGCAATCTTCTTTCGGTAATCAAGGCTGCTTGGTCCGTCGGCAAGGGAAGTCTGGTTAAAGTTGTTACTCTTTGAGGTGATCGGTGTACGTCGAGAAGTGGCCTTGTTGCTGTCAAGACAGGTTCCTTTGCGTTGTGTTTGTAATGTGTGCGGTGGCTTCTCTCCGGATTAGTTTGGGTGTGGTATTGATACTATAATTGTTGTTCGCAATGAGTTGTAGTCTTTCGTAATTGTATTCCGCCTTTTATAAAAATATTTCAAAAAACAAAGTAGCCTTATGAGGCAAATAAGATTCCAATCAACATTAGTTGTTTCTTTTTTTATGATATGTCCTTGTATAAACATAAACTGATATATACACCACCAATAGTATACATATTCTTGAGCACCAATTTCCCTCGTCTCCCACCATGCACACTAATCTTTTAAAATTATAGCATGACCTATACAAAACGATGAAGAGCAGAACAAAACAAGAACCACCCAAGGGAGATAATAACCAAGAAAAAGGCAAAAGAAAAAGCAATTTGCACCCACCTAATTAAGTTATCTCCCAAATCAACACCCCAAGAAACTGCACCGATCATTTCTCTTCTTCTACCACCCTTCGTTCAACTGCGTGTGCACATTTCAATCCAGCAAGTGATAGGAAGAGATGCATTTGACATGCATGCATGCATCAACATCTCTCGTTGAATTTCCTCTTTTTTTTCTTCCTTTTTCTCTTTGCACGCATGCACGTACGAACTGATTGGTACGCTAGCTCTTCTAGCGTATGGCTTAGGTGCCGCTCACTCCTCGAGTACCGGCGACGATGGCCGGTAGAGATCGTAGGGCGCCCAGAGGTAGTCGACGGTGCACGGCCGCCGGGCATCGAGCCGGTGCCACGGCTTTCCCTTGCCGCTCCAGTGCAGCAGGCTGATGGGTCCCGGGTGCAGGCCCCGGCACCGCCCTTTGACATTGTCGCCGCCAAGCCCGTGCTGGTTCCACCGGTGGTCCACGCCCTGGATGTCTCCGGCGAGCACCAGAAGGAAGGGCGGCAAAGAGCCGAGGTGGTAGATCCTCTTCTGCTTCTGCACGGCCATCCACCCTTCCACCCGCCTCGTGTACCCGCCGGTGCGCCACTGGTCCACGTCCATCACCATCACGCCGGTGTTGAAGTAGCACGGACGCCGCCCGTGGAACGTCCCGCTGAGCGCCGGGTCCATCCAAAATGTGTCCGTGAAGTAGTTGGTGAAGTTGGCATGGCAGTACTCCGGTGCGCCCACCACGTGGCCCGCGAGGTCCACGGAGAAGAGCGTGCGGATGTCGTCGACGACGATCACGTCGGAGTCGAGGTAGATCACCCGGCGCACGTCGGGGGGAAACGTGTCGGCAAGGTAGATGCGCGCGTAGTTGAGCGGCTGGTCTAGCGCGTGGCGGATGGACCGGGAGATACGTCCCCGGACGCGCGATGGATCGAATCGGTACACGCGGAGGTCCAGGTAAGGGAAGGTCGCGCGCAGCATGGCGACGAGGTCACCGTCCATCCGGGCGGCGAGGAAGTGAAACACCACGTTCTCGGGGCACGCTGTGTGCTGCAGGATGGAGAGCACGCCGGCCATGGTGCCGCGGAGGTAGTTAGCGTCCAGCGTCATGGCGACGTTCACCTTGTCACCGCCGGCACACTCGGCGCCGTTGCGGAAGGCGGGCGCCTCGCGGAAGGTAGGGATGGAATCCAACGGCTGCCGGATCATCATAGCGGGGTCGACCCGGATGCCAGCGACGGCGGTCGCCGCGTCTCCGAGCAGGACGAGGAGCGCAATGACGACGACACAGCCGGTTGGAAGCATCGTGTGTGTCCGACCAGCGCAGCGGGCGATACAATTGAAGGGTGGCCGGGTGGTTGTCGCCGGCAAGGCAAACCAATGACGACAACGGCGGCGGCAGGGAAGAGGGCACGGAGAAGGTGGCCACCCTGGTCCCTGGCAATGGTAGGGACGGGGTTAGGAAGGGAGGGGGGCCACCATCAAAACGGTGGAGAAAGGAGAGTGTAAGGTGAAGAGGAGAAGGGACAAACATGGTGGCAATGGATGGGGGTGGTGGGCGGCTGGGAGGGAAGGTAGGAGCACGGACAAAAAGGTGGTGGCACCAATAAGATGTGGCTCTACTACCTATAGTTGGATCATTTCCATGCATTTGGTGTCGACATGGAGTAATATGGATTGGCTTTCAGTTGACTCCAAATTAATGCTTTGCCGAGCTACTGTCTAATTAGAAACAGGGACAACATTAGGACATCTCCAAGGCTCACCGTCAAGCCATCCACGTACGTCCGGACCATGCGATTCAAATGTGTTATGTCATCCAAAGTTCCAAACGCGGGTTTGTCTCGGTCTATTGAACAGCCTGAGCGTACTTTTTCCCGTAAACTAGAGACAAACTAAAGGACGCTTTATAGGCATCCGAACCGCTGCCACGCCTGTGTCTAACCGCACTGACCCACCAGAAAAAAAAGCCCCCACCCGCCTCTTCCCCACTTTTCATCAAACGCCCGCGCCCCATTCATGCCGGCCTAGAGCATGCAACGGCCGACATTGATGCTGCGATTCGACCAGACGGGAGGGCGGCGCTAACGGTCGTGTTCTCTCGGGCGTCACCACTTCAATGCGGGCACCACGTACCGAGAAATCAACTTCGACCGCTCTGCCGCATTGAAGTGGGCTGACCGGCCCTTCGGTTGGCCTGGCCGCGGCTATTTAAGCCATGCGCCAGCGACGTACATAGGCGCACCCACCCCTCCCCGAGCAACGCCCCCTCCCCTTCCTTGTTACCGTGCCTGAGCCACTACTCCACTCCGAGGCCAGCGGCAATGCTGAAGTCATGGTGCTCCGCGCCGGCGACGAAGTCCGTGGAAGCTCTTTGTTCGGTGGTGGTTCTTGGCACCGCCACCCTCGCTCTCCAGGCCCTTCGGCATCCATGGTGGCTGGCTCCTCCGCCAAGGAGGAGATCATCATCGACCAGATGTCGCAGCAGCAACCGCAGCAATCCTTCCTCCTCTCAAGGGCCGCTGTGACGGAGGAAGAATTCCTCTGTAAGATCAAGACAATGACGGAGCGTTCGCTCTTTCACATGGGCCGGCCGCCACCATCGTCGACGCGCGTCAAGGAGAAGCCGCTGTCCCCACCGCACCACCGCGTGAAACGTGAGCCAGCCTCCTCACTCCTGGCGGTCAAGGATGAGCCAGCCTCGCTCTAGCGCAATTGCGGCGTCCAGATCGGACTCCGTTCAAGGACGAGCCGTCATCGCCCTCACACCACTGCGGCGTCCAGATCAGAAGCCACGTCAAGGATGATCTGACGTCCCCGCCGCGTAGCTGGTACACCGGCCGCATGGACGGGCCCTTGTCGCCGCCACGCCTCCACCACCGCACTGTCAAGGAGGAGCTGCAGCGGACGATCAGGAAGGCGCGGAGCCGCCTCCTTCACTACCTCGGAGGAGGTGATTATGGCGGTATCTCGGGCTCGAGGTTCGTCATATCCGAGGCAAAGCGCGCGGGGAGGCAGCAGGCGAGGTATGACTGGTGTAATGTCGGTCGCCGCTCCGCGTTCACCAAGAGCATCGTGGCACCGGAATGGCTCCGCAATATCTTGACCTCGCCGCCACGTGGGCGCTCGGCCGCTCTGTCACGACCGCAGATATAGCCGCCGCCACCTTGATGGCAAGCTCGCCAAGATCGCCGAGGAGTGGTCGCTTAACTACCACTCCGCCAACGTCGGTCACGGCTAGGCCATCGCCATGGCTCCAAAAGCTAGGTTGACAGTGGCCGCGGCGGCCCTCCGCACTGTGGAGTAGGAGGTGGAGTGGCTACCCCGCAAGCGGCAGGCAGCCGCCGGATAAGGCTGTCACGGAACTTCGGCGTCGTGTCGCCGCTCGAGGGACCACGACGACGATGATGATGACATAGACGGCGAGGGCGGTGCGGCAAGGCAGGGCGGCCATGCGTACGAGGTGGTCGTCCGGTCTATGGTTTAGACTTTTCTCTATTTTTTTGTTAAACGCTTGAAATATCGACCTTTTCATTTAAGTTATAACCAAACTTGAATGCCGCCGTGTTTGGATGAATTTCATATGATTAGTTTAAATAGTTGTTGAAATGTATACGGGCAGTGTTGGATGGCAGGCTCTGGGACCAGTGTCCACGGACCGGTCCCTGCTGTCCACGGACAGATGCCGGAGCAAATTTATCAAGAGCGTTGGAGATGCCCTTACCTGTATGTATAAGTGTGCTACATTAGAGCATTTCGAGCATGTCGAAGAAACTCCAATGGTTACACGGGCTCCACTTGTATTTTTTTCCTGGTATTCATAGGTACGGGTGGGCATTTGGTTCATATAGTTAATTTCGATGGTTTTATTCGGGTTTATAAAATTCCTGATTTCAATAAAATAACTGATAGAAGGAAGAGAGGGATTGGTGGGATAGTTCGTTGTATTGCTTGAGCCTCATAGACATATATATAGGAGTACATGATCTACTTGAAGTACAAGGCAAGCCAGATTATTCCTAGTCTAACCTATGTTTCCTAATATAATCACGTTACTGAACATCCCCCGCAGTCACAACGGTAGCGCCGTAGACGGCGAGACTGGAGAAGAATCCAAAGGCAAGCCGATGGACACCCCCCCCCCCCACACACACACAGTCGTAACGGTCAATGCATTGCGGAGTCGTGGCTGGAGTGGAAACCAACGAGGTTGCTCAAGCAAGGCGGTGGCCCTTTGTGCCATTTGTCGATGTAGCCGAGAGGGGAGGGTGGTGTAGCCATGGTCAAGGTAGCCGTGCGAAGAATGTCGTGGTCGTTGTCGAGTCGGGGAGCCGGTGTCAAGGATGTCACCGTGGAGCGGCGGGCGCAAAAGGGCGCCGAGTTAGCACGGGCGTAGTGGTATCGAAGTAGGGGTGCGTCGGGAAGAAAATGTTGTTGACGACGCGTCACGGCGGATTTGCCAGCACCGGGCATGCGTAGACAGACGAATACAAAGTTGACGAAGCGCCGACTAGGCTTGCCAGGCCTGGGGACACGTTTTGGATGAAGGCACGCATCGGTGTTGCCAGCACCGGGCATGTGTAGATGAGGGACCTGCATGAGCTGTACGCCATGTCGGAGAACTCGGAGGGGCCAACAGAGAAGAACTCGACGATGATTGCGGCGTCCATCGGCGCGGGGCCGATGTCACCAACGATGGTCAGAGTAGATGAAGTGGTCGGGGTAGATGACGGCGACGCTGGCGACGGGCTGGTGCGTGGACGAAGACGAAGGGGGTGGACGGGCGGCGGCGGCGGCGGCCAAAGAAGAGCGGCGGCGGCGGCCTGACGGCGGCGGCGGCTAGGTTAGGAGTGCGGCGGCGGTGCTCAAAGTAGGCGAAGAACACTGACAGCATGACGAAGACCGGCGCGGACGGTGGCTTTCTCGTGCCAAGGGAGGCGGCGCGGCGCATACCACGAGTAGTCGACGCACAACGATAGCAGTGGACCACGGGCCGCGGCGCTACGGCACGAAGGGGCGACGCAGCGGCGACGAGCAGGTCAGGGCGACGGCGGCGGCTAGAATATGAGTGCGGCGGCGGTGCTCGAAGTAGGCGAAGAACCCTGACAGCATGACGAAGACCAGCACGGATGGTGGCGTTCCCGCGCCAAGGGAGGCGGCGAAGCGCATACCACAAGAAGTCGGCGCGCAGCGACGGCGGGGGACCGCCGGCCACGCCGCTACGGCCCGAAGGGGCGACGCAGCGGCGGTGGGCAGGTCAGGGGGACCGCGGGCCGCGACGTTGCGGCCCGAAGGGGCGACACAACGGCGGTTCGTGAGTCGGTGCAACCGCTGGGACGGCCTCGGGTCGGTGGCGGGGACCGCATATCGCGACACTACGGCCCGAAGGGGCGACGCAACAGCGACACACAGGTCGATGTAGCCGCGAGGAGAACCACGGAGCGGCGGCGTTGCGGCCCGACATGGCGATGCAGCGGCAGCCCGATGCTCGATCGGTGGAGAGGCGCGCTGAACTCGGGGAAAATCTTCACGGGACTTGTGGAGGCGCGCGTAACCGATGGACCAGGTCAGTCGCGCGACATAGATGGGGCAGATGGTGTCGGCGAGCGAGTGATCAAGCCAATCACGTGCGAGGTCGAAGACGCCGCTGGTGGAGGCGTGGTGGCGGCGAAGTCCGAGATGAAACCGACGACGACGGACGATGTGGGACGTCGTGCGGATGAGCTTGTCAGCACCGGCACCCGGGCTGCCAACGCAACGCCGACGCAGGGGCAGCGAGGCCCGAGCGACCAACGGAGCAACGACGCCCGAGTTGAGGCAGCCTACGAGCCTGACGCAGCCGTCCAACGCAGCCGAGGACGAGGCTGGCGAGGTACACCGATGGGCCGCCATGCAGACGTGGCGGAAACGGGTGATGTGGATCGATGGGCAGGCCGGCGCCTGAGCGACGGCTATGATTGGTCGTCGCATGGCGCGAGGCCGCCGGATCGAGGCGATGCAGGTGTCTCGGTCGGAGCAGGACAGTGACGGCCGACGCAGGGCAACGAACGGACCGACGCGCGGACGGCGGCTGGCCCTGACGGGCCGCCTCGCCGCACGTGGCCGCCAGGTCGGAGGAGAGGCCGGCTGGTCACGCCAGGATCGTAGTAGAGGCGCTCGGGGTCGACGGCGGCGATGGGCGACGCAAATCGATCAAAAATAGATCGGAAAGCCAAAAAAGCCGCGCGATCAAGATGACCGATGGGAGAGAGAAAACCCGGAGCAAGGCTCATGGAAAAGACTCTCTAGCGCAGCCGGTCAACATGACCCGGCGGACGAACCCTAGGTACGGACGGCGCGGCCCCCGACGACAGTCATGGAGGCCGACCGCTCCGGGGGCGGCGCGTGGCTGCGAAAGCAGCGACGGCTAGGGTTTAGAATCGATTTGCGACAGAGACCATGTTAGAAGGAAGAGAAAGATTGGTGGAATAGTTCGTTGTATTGTTTGAGTCTCATCGGTATATATATAGGAGTACATGATCTATTTGTAGTACAAGTCAAGACAGAATATTCCTAGTCTAACCTATGTTTTCTAATACAATCACGTTACTCAACAATAACAATTGAAATAATTACAATAAGAACTGCCACCCAACCTTATTAATTGAAATTTATGGTTTGTTTGGTTAATGGAAAAATCGAAATACGTGTCACGAGTCAAAGAAGCATATCATGTGGCAATTTGTTATACATATACATAGCCGTCAATCATCTGAAGAAAATATATAACTGCCAATTAGTATTTGCATGCAATCGAGATCCATAATGGATGCACTAGATCGATGCGCTTCTGCTTGCACTAATCTATGTAGAATTGCGAAAGCGACACACTAGCTAGCTAGCGACTTAGGCTAATCATGCAAGCTGTCGTGCTTGCGCCGGAGAGTAACGTGGGTGGCAGACTACTTATGTGTATACGGCTTTTGTCAACCAAACACTGATTCAAAACTGAACACTAAAATAGTGTCTATTTTTCCAAATCGAACCGAATAACCAAAAGCCGATTTAGCCAATATTTTGGTTAAAACGATTTGGTTTGATTTCGGGTTTCTGTTTGAAAGTGCCCACCCCTATTCACAGGTGTTATGCTTTTGCAGATTAACAGTAAACTCCTTCCCAATATACTCTCACCATATGGGGCCAACAAGTCGGTGAGATAATCATTTTTGTCCCCCCTCTCTCCCTCTCCCCCCCTCTCTCTTTCTCTTTTGCCCTTTCTCTTCCCTGGCAGGGTGGCGGCACCGTAGGTCCAATCGGCGCGCCTGAGCGATGAGACAGGCAATCGGGCCCTGCTGTTCTTTCAAAAACTACTAGCACATGTAACCTTTAGTTGCCATGGCAAAACAGTATCTCTAATCGCCATGACAAAACATAGTACATTTCATTAAGCGAAGATGGCCATTGCATGTTGGATAAACGAGCCCTCTGAAATAGTACATCCCCGGGCATTTGTGTCAGCTATGATCAAAGGGCAGTGGTCTGAAGTAGCCGTAGAAGCCGCCATCACTGCAAAACTGTGGAAAAGGGATTCCTAGGCTTGGTTGCAGAAGAACTTGTCAATGCTGACAAGGGTGGGATCTTGACGCTCGTTGCTCCAAGTGTAGCGGCGATTCTTGCACTTTATCTCCTTCAGGCCAGCAGCGTCAATGGCCGACCTGAACCTACCCATAAGCCTACGATTAAGGTTGAGGTTGTTTTTGTCACGCGCCTCGTAGATGAGGTTAAAGTCGCCATTGATCAGGCAGGGCTCGTTTATGAGCGGGGATGTACTATCCAGGCAGGGGGACCTTTTGTCCCGGTTGGTAGCACCAGCCGGGACCAATAAGTGTCCACGCGTCAGTAGTTCATGGACTGGGGTTTTTGTTTTTGTTTGAAAGGGGGGGGGGGGGTTGGGGGTTTTGTAGGGTTAATTTAGGGGTTTCATATATTGTGTTAGCTAGCTAATAGAGAGAAGTGTCCTCTCTTATCTCCGCGCTTGGTCGACGCTACGTACTATACCTATAGAGAGGACTCGACATGCTAGCTAGTAAGCAAATGAAGGAAACCATTAATTACACAAGATCGTCATGAACATATACAAAGAGAAGTGACCGACCTCTCTTTCTCCGAGAGATTGGTCGAAGAACAAGTTTTCGTACACAAGATCGCCATGAACATATACAATGTAAGATCTCTTACAATCCCTAATATCTGAACTCAACTTCCACATGGTATTCTCCGGCTTTATTGATGATGTGGTCAAGAAAGAATCCCGCCAATTCCTCTTGAATTGCTTTTATGCGATCTTGTGGTAGGAGTTCATCCCGCATCTGCCACGTCTAATTTGAAGAAGGGGGTCAATACATATATATCAATGAAACTCAACAGAAATGACGGTGTAATAAAATAAAATTGTGAATATTATTGCTTACGCACATCAAATTGTCTTTTAGAGTAGCCCCACTTATTTTTGCAAGTCGCGTTGTAGATGAACTCGCAAACGTAGTATCCACAGCAATCATTCCCGGGTTCCTACCACAAGCACTTTACGAGAAATATAGGTCAATCAAACTGATAATGAAGCATTATAAATGGTATTGATGAAAGTAGCTAGAATCAACGGGATCGAGATGCGCGAAACTAGCTAGCAAGTATTACTTACTTTTGGGTATGTCCATCGCAGCTCCCCGGCAGTCCCGGAGCTTGTGCGGTGAATACTTTCCAAACCCTGCAAGACAAAGAAAACAATTACTTGATATCAGGAAATGAACAAAGTTTCCGATATGGTGCGATAATGATCGATTGAACTTACTTCTCGAGCATTTTAGTCATGTCCGCATA
Source organism: Triticum aestivum (assembly GCF_018294505.1). NCBI lineage: Eukaryota > Viridiplantae > Streptophyta > Magnoliopsida > Poales > Poaceae > Triticum > Triticum aestivum. The sequence continues at coordinate 239,150,161 of NC_057803.1, forward strand.
GTCCTTGGGAGATTTTTGTCTCGAGTCTAAGACGGTTACTAGTCCCTACTCAAGCTTAATCTCTAGGAGAATATAGTGGAACCTGCGCACACATGCATAACTCATCAATTACATTACTATAACCTCGAGTAATAAGGGAAACCGAATATGCACAAGACAGTAACACTCACTTGAAGTTGTCAGGAAAGAGTATTTTATCTTTGTTTTGATTTTGAAGCAACGATCGTAGCAAGTTGGCCTCGGTGTCTTTGGCATGAAATTTAACCGTATATTCATCTATGAGATTTGTGTTAATGAACCCAATATCATAGATTTCTACTTTTCTGCGTTCGACGATCTTCAATCTGCATAATATAGTGAGGATAATTATATATACATGCAATGAAAGAGCTGAGCTATATATAGAGACTTAATGATAGAAGTAGTACTTACAGACAGTAGCAAGTGACCGTTAATTTATCGAGGGCCTTTTGATTGAACCACTGGAAGACTCCTCAAAATGGAACAGACAACAGTTCAATTCCAACGAGGTCGTGCTCCTCTTTAACTCTCAGCGTCAAAGTATCCTTCCCCCCAAACTCTCTGGAGGTTTTCATGTACCAATCATGGAATCTTCGCATCATCGTTGTCAGAGGACTTCCATCTTTGACGAGAGGCTTCCTGTACTGGTATTTGTGTTCGTCCACCTCCATTGTATCATAATGTGCATCCTCGGGCACGTAATCTCCAAGATTGGTACCGGGCAAAATCACCGGATGATTAGCGATGATATCGCTAGACACCTTGAGCGGGGGGCACGAATGGTTCTCTTGTTCGCCGAGCTGGGCAATTTTTTTCCCAGGTCATCGTTCTGCTAACCTTCGATCACTGATAGTACTTCCCGACCGCTCCGCTTCGATATATGACCTTTCAATAATGCGGTCATAGTTGGTTTTTGGCGGAGACGGTGGTGGTTTCTAGAGGGCTTCGATAGTGTGTTTTGGTTTCACTGGATCTATCTTCTCCTCCGGAGGTGGATGTTTCTTAGCTCTTTGTGTTTCAAAGAACTCCCTCACTTGGGCTTGACAGATCTCCGTGTTTTCCTTCTCGGTCATCTCGTATGGTAACTTCTCTAGAGACTTTATAGATGGACCGAATCTGAATTGCCTCCCGCTTCTGGTTGTACTTCTAGACGCCGAAGCAGACGGAGCGGCTGCGGCTATCTTCTTTCCTTGCTTACGAGGCAGAGAAGGACTACGACGTGCCGGAGCAGCCGGAGCGGCGGCGGCTCTCTTCCGCCCTTGCTGATGAGGCGGACAAGGAGGCGGGCTGCTCGGGCGCGCCGGCGCAGACGGAGAAGGAGGTAGAGTGCCGCCACGCGTCGGATAAGGAGGCAGAGTGCCCTGATCACTCGCCGGAGAAGGAGCCGGAGTGCCCTGACTCGCCGGAGGAGGAGAAGGAGGCGGAGGCGTCCGGTTCGGAAGGTTCATGAGCTCCTTCCGCCATAGACATGGAGTCTTCGAAGCACAACCCAGCCGATTCTCCCCTTCACCGATAGGGTGGTCAATCTCGAGCTCCTCAAATCCGTCCATTATTTCATCCACCATCACAGCAGCATATCCTTCTGGAATTGGACGGCAGTGAAAAGTTGTGCCCGGTTCAGGAGGTGCAACAGAACCGACAGCCGCCTTGACTTTGAAGTTCTGCCATTGCGTCATAAGGTGGCAATGTTGAGACTCCGTGATAGCATCCACGGGGTAGCTAGCAGGAGCCGTGAAGACAGGCTCCTGAAGCAGCTCGGTGGAAGCCACACTGCTTCTCCGCTGAGATGGCGCGGTAGCTTCGGGGGTAGCTTCGGCAGGTCGCGGGCTGTGAACTACTTCTCATTCCTCTAGCGTTTGTACCCTTGTGTGCAGCTTCTGCAGTTCGGTCTGATCCAATTTCCTCTTCCTCCCCCAGCCTTCGTTACCGCCTACCTCGGGAAACCCAGCCTTCCACGAAATGGAGCCTGGCATGCCTCGTGTCCGTCCAGGGTGCTCAGGATTTTCGAGGGCCAGTGTGAGCTTGTTGTTCTCTCTGTCGGGAACGAACATCCCTTCCTGCGCTGCGGCGATATACTCCTGAAGCTTCATGACGGGTATATTCAGTTGCTCGTTCGTCCAACGGCACTTCCCAGTTTCAGGGTCCAAGGTTCCCCCAACCCCAAAGAACCAAGTCCTTGAACGGTTTGGCCAGTGCAATGTCTCTGGTTCGACCCCTTTATCAAGCAGGTTATTCTTAGCCTTGTCCCACAACAGCCGGGCTTTGAGGTAGCCACTTGACCCCGTGCGATGGTGAAGCTCCTTCTTTGCAGCATTTTTCTTGTTTTTTGCTCACATCTTCTTGCACTTCTCCGATGTCTTGTGGGCCACAAATGCGTCCCTGTGATCTCTGATCTTCTCAAATCGGCCGGTGAATTCTGGTGTCTTTTCTTTGTCGACAAATGATGTTTTCAACTCATTATTTCACCTCCTCAACAGATCTGCATCTTATTAAGAGCATGAGCCTTGACCAATGGCACTATAGCTGGCTTCTCCGGATCCTCCTCTGGCGGTAGGGTGAAATTTGCCTTCAGCGCGGTCGAAAGATCATCGCTCTGCCTATCGTTGACATAAGACACCTCAGGGTCTTCATTCTTAGGCTTATACCATTGGTGGATGCTGATCGAGATCTGTCCCTAACAAGAACCCCGCACTTAGCAGAAAATGATTCCTTGGTCCGGATGGGTTCAATCGGTTGGCCATCGCGCGCGATTGCTGTGATCATGAACCTTTCATCCTGGCGCAACTTCTTCTTCGGACCTCATCTCGTGACCAAAGTTTTGCTCGATCCGAAGGACTAGAAAAGAAGAAAGACGAGAATTAATATGTGTACATACCAACACAATGAATGCATCAATTAGCTAGTCAGCACATGCTTAACTAATAAATATACCTAGCTGGACTCTGTTCCGTCACCGGAGCCGTCATCATGGTCTCCTTCTCCCACCGGCATTCGGTCACCAGAGCCATCGTAATCATCTCCTTCCTCTTCCATTGTTTGATAACCGTAGCCTGCTTCACCCTCTCCTTCCAGACCATCGATGTCGTTGAGATACGACATGACATCACCCCTGGCTGTGATTATGTCCCCCAACACCTGTTTTGCTTCCTCGTCTCGGTCGTGCTCCATAGTTTCTACAAATATTACAACATGGCAACTATTATACAAACATGACAGATGGATATATTAGTGGCAAACGTAGACCTAGCTAGCTAATGACAACAAGGAATCATATTAATGGCCTCGACGCTTCTCTAGGGTTTGGGGTGGCCTCGGCAACGCTTCTAGGGTTCGGGGTGGCCTCTACGACAATGCTATTTTATTTTTGTAAATTTGGGTGGCCTCGGCAGCGCTTCTATGGTTTGGATCAAATTGTGCACATCCATAATGGGGGCATTCTTGATAAATCTGGACCCTCGACCCCTGGACGACCCTTAACCCTCGACCGCTCGGTGATCCATGACCCTCTACCCCATTTCCCGACCCTCGACCCCCTCATGTCACGTTTGTCTAGTGTCAAAGGATTCAACAAAACCATGTCTTCATCATTAGGTGAAAGTAACAGGCGCATGATGGTACGAAGTTCTACAAAGTTGTTCTGGAACGGAGTCCTAGATAGGATAATTCGCTTTTTCTTACAAAGTTCAACAAGAGCTTTCTGAATATCGCTATTTGGAAGGCTGATACGTCTCCAACGTATCTATAATTTTTGATTGTTCCATGCTATATTATATTCTGTTTTGGACATTATTGGGCTTTATTATACAATTTTATATTATTTTTGGGACTAACCTATTAACCGGAGGCCCAACCCAGAATTGCTGTTTTTTTTCCTATTTTAGGGTTTCGCAGAAAAAGAATATCAAACAGAGTCCAACGGAATGAAACCTTCGGGAACGTGATTTTCGGAACGAACATGATCCAGAGGACTTGGACCCTACGTCAAGACATCAACGAAGAGGCCACGAGGTAGGGGGCACGCCTATCCCCCCCAGGCGCGCCCTCCACCCTCGTGGGCTCCCTATTGATCCACCGACGTACTCCTTCCTCTGTCGTAACTCCCAAACTACCAGATACAGAGCCAAAACCCTAATTCCACTGTCGTAACTTTCTGTATCCACGAGATCCCATCTTGGGGCCTATTCGGGAGCTCCGCCGGAGGGGGCATCGATCATGGAGGGCTTCTACATCAACACCATAGCCTCTCTGATGAAGTGTGAGTAGTTTACCTTAGACCTACAGGTCCATAGTTATTATCTATATGGTTTCTTCTCTCTTTTTTGATCTCAATACAAAGTTCTCCCCCTCTCTTGTGGAGATCTATTCGATGTAATCTTCTTTCACGGTGTGTTTGTTGAGACCGATGAATTGTGGGTTTATGATCAAGTTTATCTATAAACAATATTTGAATCTTCTCAGAATTCTTTTTTGTATGATTGGTTATCTTTGCAAGTCTCTTCGAATTATCAGTTTGGTTTGGCCTACTAGATTGATCTTTCTTGCAATGGGAGAAGTGCTTAGCTTTGGGTTCAATCTTGCGGTGTCCTTTCCCAGTGACAGTAGGGGCAGCAAGGCACGTGTTGTATTGTTTCCATCGAGGATAACAAGATGGGGTTTTCATCATATTGCATGAGTTTATCCCTCTACATCATGTCATCTTGCTTAAAGCGTTACTCTGTTCTTATGAACTTAATACTCTAGATGCATGCTGGATAGCGGTCGATGTGTGGAGTAATAGTAGTAGATGCAGGCAGGAGTCGGTCTACTTGTCTCAGACGTGATGCCTATATACATGATCATAACTAGATATTCTCATAACTATGCTCAATTCTGTCAATTGCTGAACAGTAATTTTTTTACCCACTGTGAATACTTATGCTCTTGAGAGAAGCCACCAGTGAAACCTATGGCCCCCGGGTCTATCTTCCATCATATTAATCTTCCAACACTTAGTTATTTTTATGGCCTTTTATTTTACTTTGCATCTTTATCATAAAAATACCAAAAATATTATCTTATCATGTCTATCAGATCTCACTCTCGTAAGTGACTGTGTAGGGATTGACAACCCCTTATCGCGTTGGTTGTGAGGATTTATTTGTTTGTGTAGGTGCGAGGGACTCGTGTGTGGCCTCCTACTGGATTGATACCTTGGTTCTCAAAAACTAAGGGAAATACTTACGCTACTTTGCCGCATCACCCTTTCCTCTTCAAGGGTAGACCAACGCAAGTGCTCAAGAGGTAGCAAGAAGAATTTCTAGCGCTGTTGCTGGGGAGTCTACGCAAAAGTCAACATACCAAGTACCCATCACAAACCCTTGTCTCCCACATTACATTATTTGCCATTTGCCTCTCGTTTTCCTCTCCCCCACTTCACCCTTGCCGTTTTATTCGCCCTCTCTGTCCATCCTCCCTCTCTTTCTCTATTTGCCTCTATTTGCCCGTTTCTTGTTTGCTTGTGTGTTGGATTGCTTGCTTGTAACGATGGCTCAAGATAATACCAAATTGTGTGACTTTACCAATACCAACAATAATGATTTTATTAGCACTCCGATTGCTCCTCTTACCGATGCTGAATTTTGTGAAATTAATGCTGCTTTGCTGAATCTTGTCATGAAAGATCCGTTTTCCAACCTTCCTAGTGAAGATGCCACTACCCATCTAAATAGCTTCGTTGATTTGTGTGATATGCAAAAGAATAAAGATGTGGACAATGATATTTTTAAATTGAAGTTATTTCCTTTTTCGCTTAGAGATCGTGCAAAAGCTTGGTTTTCGTCTTTGCCTAAAAATAGTATTGATTCGTGGAATAAGTGCAAGGATGCTTTTATCTCTAAGTATTTTCCTCCCGCTAAGATCATCTCTCTTAGAAACGATATTATGAATTTTAAGCAACTTGATCATGAACATGTTGCACAAGCTTGGGAAAGGATGAAATTAATGATACATAATTTCCCTACACATGGTTTGAATTTATGGATGATTATACAAAAATTTTATGCCGGATTGAATTTTGCTTCTAGAAATCTTTTAGATTCGGCCGCAGGAGGCACTTTTATGGAAATCACTTTAGGAGAAGTTACTTAACTCCTAGATAATATTATGGTTAATTTACTCTCAATGGCACACTGAAATATCTACTAATAAAAAAGTGCATGTGATAGAAGAAATTAATGTTTTGAGTGGAAAGATGGATGAACTTATGAAATTATTTGCTAATAAAAGTGTTTCTTCTGATCCGAATGATATACCTTTGTCTATTTTTATTGAGAATAATAATGAATCTATGGATGTGAATTTTGTTGGTAGGGATAATTTTGGTAATAATGTGTATAGAGGAAACTTTAATCCTAGGCCGTATCCTAGTAATTCCTCTAGTAATTATGGTAATTCCTACAGCAATTCTTACGGAAATTATAATAAGATGCCCTCTGATTTTGAATCTAATATTAAAGAATTTATTACTTCGCAAAAGAATTTCAATGCTTTGATTGAAGAAAAATTGCTTAAGATTGATGAGTTGGCTAGGAACGTTGATAGAATTTCTCTTGATGTTGATTCTTTGAAACTTAGATCTATTCCACCTAAGCATGATATCAATGAATCTCTCAAAGCCATGAGAATTTCCATTGATGAGTGCAAAGAAAGAACTGCTAGGATGCGTGCTAAGAAAGATTGTTTTATAAAAGCGTGTTCTTCTAGTTTCCATGATAATAAAGATGAAGATCTAAAAGTTATTGATGTGTCCCCTATTAAATCTTTGTTTTGCAATATGAATCTTGATAATGATGGGACTGAATATGATCCACCTTTACCTAGACGGTGTTCCAAGTATTCAGAGTCTTTAGATCTTGATGCTAAAATTGTTAAAAGTGGGATTGAAGAAGTCAAAACTTTAAATATTAATGAACCCACTATTTTGGATTTCAAGGAATTTAATTATGATAATTGCTCTTTGATAGATTGTATTTCCTTGTTGCAATCCGTGCTAAATTCTCCTCATGCTTATAGTCAAAATAAAGCTTTCACTAAACATATCGTTGATGCTTTGATGCAATCTTATGAAGAAAAACTTGAGTTGGAAGCTTCTATCCCTAGAAAACTTTATGATGAGTGGGAACCTGCTATTAAAATTAAAATTAAAGATCATGAATGCTATGCTTTGTGTGATTTGGGTGCTAGTGTTTCGACGATTCCAAAGACTTTGTGTGATTTGCTAGGTTTCCGTGATTTTGATGATTGCTCTTTAAACATGCACCTTGCGGATTCCACCATTAAGAAACCTATGGGAAGAATTAATGATGTTCTTATTGTTGCTAATAGGAACTATGTGCCCGTAGGTTTTATTGTTCTTGATATCGATTGCAATCCTTCATGTCCTATTATTCTTGGTAGACCTTTCCTTTGAACGATCAATACAATTATTGATATGAAGGAAGGGAATATTAGATTCCAATTTACGTTAAGGAAAGGAATGGGACACTTCCCTAGAAAGAAAATTAAATTACCTTATGAATCTATTAGGAGAGCCACTTATGGATTGCCTTCCAAAGATGGCAATACTTAGATCTATCCTTGTTTTATGCCTAGCTAGGGGCGTTAAACGATAGCGCTTGTTGGGAGGCAACCCAATTTTATTTTTATTCCTTGCTTTTTGCTCCTGTTTAGTAATAAATAATTTATCTAGCCTCTGTTTTGGTTGTGTTTTTTGTGTTTAATTAGTGTTTGTGTCAAGTAGAACCGTTGGGAAGACTTGGGGAAAGTCTTTTTAATCTTGCTGTACAAAATAGAAACTTTAGCGCTCACGAGAATTTCTGCCATTTTTATTTGGAAAGAGATATTTAGTTAATTATTTTTGCAGATGATTAATAGATAAATTCCTCACGTCCAGAAATTTATTTTAGAATTTTTGGGATTCCAGATCTTGCGTTAGCTACAGATTAATACAAACTGTTCTGTTTTTGACAGATTCTGTTTTTTGTGTGTTGATTGCTTATTTTAATGAATCTATGGCTAGTAAAACAGTTTATAAACCATAGAGAAGTTGGAATACAGTAGGTTTAACACCAATATAAATAAAGAATGAGTTCATTACAGTAACTTTAAGTGGTGTTTTGTTTTCTTTCGCTAACGGAGCTCACGAGATTTTCTACTTTAAGTTTTGTGTTGTGAAGTTTTCAAGTTTTGGGTAAAGATTTGATGGATTATGGAACAAGGATTGGCAAGAGCCTAAGCTTGGAGATTCCCATGGCACCCCCAAGATAACCTAAGGACACCTAAAAGCCAAAGCTTGGGGATGCCCCGGAAGGCATCCCCTCTTTCGTCTACTTCTATCGGTAACTTTACTTGGAGCTATATTTTTATTTACCACATGATATGTGTTTTTCTTGGAGCATCTTGTATGATTTGAGTCTTTGATTTTTAGTTTACCACAATCATCCTTGCTGCACACACCCTTTTGAGAGAGACACTCATGATTCGGAAATTGTTAGAATACTCTATGTGCTTCACTTATATCTTTTGAGTTATATAGTTTTTGTTCTAGTACTTCACTTATATTTTTTAGAGCACGTTGGTAGATTTGTTTTATAGAAACCATTGTTCTCTGATGCTTCACTTAGATTATTTTGAGAGTCCTACAAAACAGCATGGTAATTTGCTTTAATTATTTTAGGCATTCAAGATTAATAATAAGATTTTCTTATGAGTGTGTTTAATACTATGAGAAGTTTGAAACTTGATAATTGTTTTGAGATATGGAGATGGTGATATTAGAGTCGTGCTAGTTGAGTAGTTGTGAATTTGAGAAATTCTTGTGTTGAAGTTTGTGATTCCCGTAGCATGCACATATGGTGAACCGTTATGTTAAGAAGTTGGAGCATGATGTATTTATTGGTTGTCTTCCTTATGAGTGGCAGTCGGGGACGAGCGATGGTCTTTTCCTACCAATCTATCTGTAACGCCCTTGATGCGGCTATATCTCCCACGTGTCGAAGCACGACTTAGAGGCATAACCGCATTGAAAGCAATGTCACAAGTGAGGTAATCTTCACACAACCCATGTAATACATAAGGGAAAGAGATACATAGTTGGCTTACAATCGCCACTTCACACAATACATGAATAAATCATTACATCATACAGATACAATCAAGGTCCGACTATGAAACCAAAATAAAAGAAGACTACCCCAAATGCTACACAGATCCCCGATCGTCCCAACTGGGATCCAGTACTGATCAACTAGAACGAAACAACACAAAGGGGAACATCTTCATCAAGCTCCTCCTTGAGCTTGCTTGCGTCACCTGCTCGGAAACATCGGCACCTGCAAACTGGGTTTGGAAGTATCTGTGAGTCACAGGGACTCAGCAATCTCACACCCTCGCGATCAAGACTATTTAAGCTTATAGGTAAGGTAAAGGTATGAGGTGGAGCTGCAGCAAGCGACTAGCATATATGGTGGCTAACATATGCAAATGAGAGCGAGAAGAGAAGGCAAAAGCACAGTCGAACAACTATGATCAAGAAGTGATCCTAGAACAACCTACATCAAGCATAACTCCAACACCGTGTTCACTTCCCGGACCCCGCCGAGAAGAGACCATCACGGTAACACACACGGTAGATGTATTTTAATTAAGGTCAACTTCAGGTTTTCTACAACCGGACATTAACAAATTCCCATCTACCCATAACCGCGGGCACGGCTTTCGAAAGTTCAATCCCTGCAGGGGAGTCCCAACTTAGCCCATCACAAGCTCTCACGGTCAACGAAGGATATTTCTTCTCCCAAGACAATCCGATCAGACTCGGCATCCCGGTTACAAGACATCCTCGACAATGGTAAAACAAATCCAGCAACACCGCCCGAATGTGCCGACAAATCCCGATAGGAGCTGCACATATCTTGTTCTCAGGGCACACTCAGATGAGCGCTCCATACAACTAAAACCAAACCTCAAGTTTCCCCGAGGGGGCGCTGCATAGGGCTCTAGTTTGGACCAACACTCAGAGGAGCACTGGCCCGGGGGGGTTAAATAAAGATGACCCTTGAGTCTGCAGAACCCAAGGGAAAGAAAAGGCTAGGTGGCAAATGGTAAAACCAATGTTGGGCATTGCTGGAGGAGTTTTATTCAAGGTGAACTGTCAAGGGGTTCCCATTATAACCCAACCGTGCAAGGAACGCAAAATCCGGGAACATAACACCGATATGACGGAAACTAGGGCGGCAAGAGTGGAACAAAACACTTGGCATAAGGCCGAGCCTTCCACCCTTTACCAAATATAGATGCTTTAATTAAATAAGAGATATTGTGATATCCCAACAAAATATCCATGTTCCAACAGGGAACAAACTCCAATCTTCACCTGCAACTAACAACGCTATAAGAGGGGCTGAGCAAAGCGGTAACATAGCCAAACAACGGTTTTCTAGGACAAGGTGGGTAAGAGGCTTGGATTAACAATATAGGAGGCATGATTAAGCAAGTGGTAGGTATCACAGCACAGGCATAGCAAAAGAGTGAGCAACTAGCAAGCAAAGATAGAAGTGATTTGGAGGGTATGGTCATCTTGCCTGAAATCCCGCAAGGAAGAAGAACGAGTCCATGAAGAAGACAAACGGATGTAGTCGAATAGGTCCTCACAAACGCGACGTTCTCGGAACCAACCCCAAGAAGCAACACCGAAAAGAAGCACACAACATAGTAAACAACCAACACAAGAACATGGCATGATATGCGGGATGCGGTATGCGGTGCATATGCATGATTTGGAAAGGAATGATGGAACCAGGCCTCGACTTGGAAATCCAAGAGTGCCACTGGAAAGGTGAGGTGATTTCGGTCGAAATCGATATAAAGATCACCGGAATCGGATGCACGGTTTGGGAATGTCAAGCAAAACAAATATGGCACCAGTCTGCGATAATCAGCAAGTAGCCATCTAAATGCATCAAGATAAATATGCTACAGCACTCAAACATGGCAACAAAATACATGGAAGAGATACACTCATGAAGCTTGACAAAAGATGAACACTGAGCTACGGCTAATTCATCCATTAACAGGTTCAAACAAGCATGGCAAAAGTGCAAATGATAACAGGTTTCAGACTTAGTGAAATAACAACAAATCAGAAATTTATCATCAAGAAGCAATGTTTAGAGCACGAAAACTACATGCTACAGGAACATATCATGGCAAAGCAAGGCATGGCATGAAGCTACTCTAATCATATAACAAAAGTCCCTTAGTGACCTTGAGCCAAAAGGGATCAGAAAATACAATTGCAAGCATGTGAACATAGCAAAACATAAACAGGTTAAGACTTGGTGAAAAACTGGAGCATGCAAAACAGTTAACGAGTAGGCATGTTTACGAGCTCGATGCACTCACTACAGAGCATTGCGTGACAATCTAAGCATACACCCATGAAGAATACATGGCATAGGAGCTAGACATGGAAAGAACAATAACATAGCATGCACGGATCAATAGGAACATCCTCGGCAAAATCGCTAAACATGTTAACAATCTGCCAGGATTATTTTATAGAAAAAGTAGAGCTCGATTGACTCAAGCTAGGATGCTCCATAAATGCAAACAAATACATGGATGGATAGAGCACCACAATGTTAGCAAAACATCCTTACTGATCATCCTCAAAAGAGGCATGGATCACTAGGAAACAACATGAACATATGGCATAACAACAAAATCAGGACAAGGACTTAGTGAAATTCTAAGTCCCTGAAATCAGCATCAACGATTATGCTACTTTGCATGCTTGTGCTAGTCACCACAAATATCACAAAAAATATGTGGCAAACACCTCTGTAAAGATGACATGGCATATAACAAAATACATGTAGAGCTCAGGATCATATTATGCACACATAAATCATGGCAAAAATGACAAAAGGCCATTTGCTGAAACAGATCTGCAACTTTCTTCACATAGCCCTCTTCCAATAGCACTTTGGGCATCAAGATGAGCTAAAATGAAAATGATGCAATGAGATGAAATGATGTACTCGTCGAGGCGAACATTTTGATATGCTACACGCACGAATTGGAGCTACGGTGATGAAGTTATGATGCAATTAAGATGCCTACAAAAATATGCAAAAACTAGGGACTTACAAGAAATAGACCTCGCCCAGATCTAGGGTTTGTGCATGTTATTCGAGAATCGCCGGAAAACTTGCCGGAGGAGCCGCCGGAGATGCGGGAGACGGCAGGGAGGCACGGGGCGGCGCCGGGGAAGTCGGGGATGGCCGGATCCGGAGCGGTGATTGCCAGATCCGGCGGCCAGCAGTGCGGGGACGAGCGGCGCGGGCTCGGGCGCCATGGCGGGCGTGGTCGCCGGAGCTTGGCAGCTCACCGGAGAAGGCGGCGCAGTGGCAGAGCCGGGCGGAGGCGGCGGCCGGCGGGCGCTGACGGGCAGCGGGCGGCGGAGCTCTCGGGCGCACGGCGGGCGAAGAACTCCGGCGAGCCGGGCGCGGGTGGTGGCGCTCTCGGGCGGCGGCGGGCGGATCCAGGCCCGCGCGGGCCCCGGATGGGCTCCGCGGGCCGCGGCAGCGGGAGGACTTCGGTGGCCACTTGGCAGCCTCTGAGTGGCCGCGGGAGGCGGCGGACATGTCCGACCGGTGAGGAAAATTGTCCGGCGGCGCAGAGAGGAGGAAGGTTAGGGTTTCATCCGCGAATTTTTCGGGGGAGGCCACATATTTATAGGTAGAGGGAGCTAGGAGAGTCCAAATGAGGTGCGGTTTTCGGCCACGCGATCATGATCGAACGACCGAGAAGATGGGAGGAGGTTTAGGCGGGTTTTGGGCCACTTTGGAAGGGTGTTGGGCTGCAACACACACGAGGCCTTTTTGGTCCCTCGGTTAACCGTTGGAGTATCAAACGAAGTCCAAATGGCACGAAACTTGACAGGTGGTCTACCGGTGGTAAACCAGGGCCGCATGAAAAGTCTCGGTCCAATCCAAAAACGTTTAACACCCGCACACAAAAAGAGGTAGAAAGGGACACCGGGTGACATAGGAGCGCCGGATTGCAAAACGGACAATGGGGAAAATGCTCTGATGCATGAGACAAACATGTATGCAAATGCAATGCACATGATGGCATGATATGAGATGCATGACACGCAAGCAATGACAAGGCAACAACAGCGAATAACTGGAGGACACCTGGCACATCGGTCTCGGGGCGCTACAACACTCCACCACTACGAGAGGATCTCGTCCCGAGATCTAGAATGGCACCGGAGGGAAAAACAAAAGAGAAAGAGAAGAGGTAAAACTAAGTTTCTTATTTGACCAATGAGTGAAACCAAAGAACCTTGAAAATGTTAAGCCAACTCGAGAAAAGAATACAACGGAGATGAACGAAGTTGAAAGCACTCCGTTAAGAAAGAGGAAAAAGAAAGAACCGATTCGAGTAGCACTCCGGTTTAGAAAGGGATAAGCAAGGAATAGAATATGAAGTTGGCAAAACAAGAAGATGGGTTGAAAAGAGCAACATCACAAAGCCTCTAGAAAAAAAGAATAGAAGTTAGATCGTTGGAAAGGAAATAATTGAGAGGAAAAAGACATCTTCTACCACAATAGAATTTGAAAAGCATCCTTAAAGAAGGATTGAACGGAGTTGTTGGAAAACCAACAACGAAAAGAACAAAGTTGTAGTGGACTTATAGAAAACATCTCAAAACTATGAGATGAAATTCTTGCACTAACGGAAACGGTAGATTGGATTGCTGTGAACAAGGAGACAAGAAACTTGTCTCACCGGAAGGATAAACGAAGAACTTGGGTCATTTATGAGCACCACAAATAGCAACGATCCTTAGGGAAGGCTTTAGGTGAAATATAACCGAAGATAAATCCAAAGAAGAAGTTGATGGATTTAAAATATTTCATTCTTGATAACATGTGAATCATGAAACATGAACTCAAATTATCAAGAATGACATAGTACCACCTCCAATGATACGGTAGAAAGAATTGCACTCCGGATTGCAAAATGAAGAATGATTGAGCTCCTCTGAAAAGAATCTCGATGAACACTTCGTAAAGGAATTAAATCCTTTATGAACCATCATGTAGAACCTTCATGAAGAACTCTGGTAACCAAAAGAATGATCAAACAAAAAGAAAGAGAAGTTGAAAGCACAAGGTGAATCCTTGTAATGATTTAGATGGATCTTCATGGTGAAATAATTGAAAAAGGTTGGAACTCCGGGAAGAAGAGAAGATGAACAATTGAAATCAGGAATTTGATGAGCCTCCGGAATAAAGAATTAAACGCTTGGATGAAACAAGAATAAGAATTACATTATGCTTATCCTTCACCAATTTAATTTGATGACAAACAACGGATTTGGCATACTACTTATTCTCATAGAAAAGATTAAGAGAGATATAACATAAACTTAATGGACCACCGGTAGGATTGAAACAACGAATGAATTGATACAATAATAAAGGAAGAGAAATCTTGAACGAACCACCGGTAAGAATTGACAACGAATAAATAGATATCATAGCAAGGAAGAAAAATCCTGAATAGCCACCGTAAGAATTGGAAAAGAACGAAGTAAAGGGATGAATCACCGAGTAAGAATTGTGAAAAGAACATAGATACTTGAGACAATCTAGATACATGAGAATGAACCGATGACGACTGATTAGAGATCACTTGGACGATGCACCGGTAAGATTGGAGGATGATGACTGAAAGTTGAGAATGAATAAACCTGAAATGATGGACTCCGGATAATCAAACTGAAAAGACTCCTGAATTGCTCCGGATGGGTGAAAAGAAATCTCATAATCAAAAACAATTATGAGAGGATGGCAGCAAACTAAAACCATGAATCTTGAAGAGAATGGAGCAAGATTGAGAGAAAAATCTTCTTCGGTCTTCAAATGCAGAGAATGGCGATGAGAAACACCACCATGAATTATTTAGGCACTCCGGAAGAATCAAAACGAAGAGGTTGAGCCAACGATGAAAAGAATTTGATAGATCTTGGAGAAGTACATCTGACTGATGATGATTCCTTCTTACGTCAAACTTCAAAAACAATTTAGAATAGCTCTGGGAAGATTAGAAGAGTCAGGTAAGATCCTGGAAAAAGACCTGTGGGTTAGGGCCCACTCAAAAGAAACATCGTTGAAATGATTACGTGAAAAAGGAGAATGCACTGGTTGAATTAAATGGTTTGAATAAGATAACATTCTCGAAAGATCTTGAATGAATGAGAATGAACACTAGCATCTTCTGAGATATATTCAGTACTCCGGAACAATTGAATAGCAAGAGGTGAATGATTCAGAATTGCACCGGCATGAGAAAGTATTAGAAAGGAGGAAAAGGATATGATCAACAAAAAAACTTGAATTTAATTCGCCGGAGAAGAAAAGAATGAAGAATGACGATCTTGAAGCTCCATTAGAATCTTCATGAGAATCACCGGATAAGAACATTGGTGGAAAGAACGAAGAAACTTTACAACCATAAGATGGATACTTGATTTAGAAATCTGACCCTTGAAGAGAAAGGGTGGGAGGGCGGGAAAACAAAGGCAACTTGAAGATGGATGAAGCAAACACCGTTGAGAAGAACTGATAATTGATCTTGTGAATGTTGACAAGATTGGATCCACTTAAAGAGAAACACGCCGGTTGAAAAGGATTGACAAGACAATCTCGATAAACGAGAAGGATTAGTATTCACAAGAGAACACCGCTTAGGAAAGGTATGTAATCAACATTTGACTTCAAAGCAATTCGAATACCACAACTCAAAACAAAACAAATAATTGGCTTGCAGAATAAGCCGGAACAAACATATGATAGAGATTTCGTCCGAAGTTTTCGTGGTGGGGCCTACACGGGCTCGATCGTACAGCACCATCATGTACAAGGCAGTGCACATGACATACGAAGCATCCCCGAGTCGGCATAGCCAAGGACTCTTTAAGACACAACGAGACCACTGTAAAACCGACCGTGGATAGGCGGACCACTAGACGTCGAACCTCAATTTCTTATCATACATTTGTCGGAAAGATATCATAAGAGCTACTTGAATTCCCACTTATAAACTCCCGAAACTTTACGGTTATGCAATCAGGTGTTGCGGATACAGGGGAAGCATAATATCTCACCCAAAACTAGCAAATCCTAGATCCAGCTGTATCCATCCTTCAACACATAACCAAGAAACCTTCGGAAATCGTTTACCTCAACCTTCGAAAAGCATCCGTTATACGAGTTATGGAAATACTCCCGAACTCACGCCCCAGTACTGGGTGGCGTCGAGGTTATCTCACCAACAACTGCATAAAAGAGATTTTCGATGTCGGCGAAACTAAACTCAGGTATTCCAGAACTGCAACGATAAAATTGTGACGACAACACCTCGGAGCTCAACTCCCCGGGACACTGTCACAACCCCTAAATGTCAGGAGGCACCAAGAACAATGTTCTTGTCACAAATCGATTGGAACGATTCCAAGATACCCGCGTGATCCTAAAAAAATTTAGTGAAATTTTAGAAGAGAAGACTCAAAACTCTATGTCAGGATGCCTCACCGGAGCGATGAAGGGACTAAGGAGTAAAAAGAATTCTGAACTCTCCGATATATATAATCCTAAATGACTCAAAACATTTTTCTAGACTCAACAACGCCATCGATTCGATCAAGCAGGGGGCTCCTAAGTCGGGGAAGGCTCTGATTACCAACTTGTAACGCCCTCGATGCGGCTATATCTCCCACGTGTCGAAGCACGACTTAGAGGCATAACCACATTGAAAGCAATGTCGCAAGTGAGGTAATCTTCACACAACCCATGTAATACATAAGGGAAAGAGATACATAGTTGGCTTACAATCGCCACTTCACACAATACATGAATAAAGCATTAAATCATCCAGATACAATCAAGGTCCGACTACGGAACCAAAATAAAAAGAAGACTACCCCAAATGCTACACAGATCCCCGATCATCCCAACTGGGCTCCACTACTGATCAACTAGAACGAAACAACACAAAGGGGAAGATCTTCATCGAGCTCCTCCTTGAGCTTGGTTGCGTCACCTGCTCGGAAACATCGGCACCTGCAAACTGGTTTTGGAAGTATTTGTCAGTCACGGGAACTCAGCAATCTCACACCCTCGCGATTAAGACTATTTAAGCTTATGGGTAAGGTAAAGGTATGAGGTGGAGCTGCAGCAAGCGACTAGCATATATGGTGGCTAACATACGCAAATGAGAGCGAGAAGAGAAGGAAAAAGCACGGTCGAACAACTATGATCAAGAAGTGATCCTAGAACAACCTACGTCAAGCATAACTCCAACACCGTGTTCACTTCCCGGACCCCGCCGAGAAGAGACCATCACGGTAACACACGCGGTAGATGTATTTTAATTAAGGTCAACTTCAGGTTTTCTGCAACCGGACATTAACAAATTCCCATCTGCCCATAACCGCGGGCACGGCTTTCGAAAGTTCAATCCCTGCAGGGGAGTTGTCGGGGATATTACTACTCGGCGTAAACCGGCCTATATGGGCCGGGTTAACTCCGTCAGTAGTTAAGTAAGTTAAAGCCCGAGAAGACAGAGGAGGGCTCAAGGCCCATGGTCGGCTCAAGGCCTGCAGCCATAAACCGGCGTTAGTAGTTAACCTGTATTGTAAGTTAGGAATAAGAAGAGACCAAACCGGACACATCTATAAGCCGGTATTGGGACTCCGTAAGCCGACGAGAGTTACCCGTGTATATAAGGGGACGACCCGGTGGCGGTTCAAGAAGGACAGACAACAACTCGAGACATAGGCAAAGCTTGTTTGCTCCCTAGTCATCGAAACCCTACCAATTCCATCACAACTAGACGTAGGCTTTTACCTTCATCGAAGGGGCCGAACTAGTATAAACTCTCTTGCGTCCTTGTGTCCGCTTTAACCCCTTCAAGCTAACCCGTCGCGATGGCTCCACGATGAAGTCCTTTCTCTAGGACATCTGCCGTGACAAAACCACGACAGCTGGCGCCCACCGTGGGGCTATCGCACGAGGTTTCCGGTTCTTGGAGGGCCGCTTTGAAGGACTCGAGGGCTACGATGTAGGCCGGATGACTAAGAGTCGTCGCGGCAAGCTCTACATCGACGACGCAGGCTGGGGCCCCGAGGCCTGCTCAATTGAGTACGGGTACCGGGTCCCCTTTGGTAGCATTCACGTTTTTATTGGTAAGATCGGTGAACCAGGCCCTGAGCCGGACATCTGCACCGACCTCGTTGAGACGGCTCAGCGTGCGCAATCCGCCCGGGTTAAACCGGCCAAGAAGCGTGCCTTCATGGGAGTCATCCATGGAGGAAGTTATGAGGACGGATCGGAGTTTCGCGGGGCGACTATCGTTTGTTCCGGTGACGAATCTTTGACCGGAGAAACCGAATCTCTTTATCAGCTACAAGATGGCCGGATTGGGAGCTGTTCCGATGGCGACAGTATTCCGGACCCCTCTGATCCGCCCAACCGGGTTGGAATATTCATGACTGGAACAGAATCAGCGCTTCATTCTTCGACAGCCACGGCAACGATCTCCGGTTCAGCAGCGGCAACGGCTGCCGGGGCAGGAGGCCCTGTGCGCCCGTCGGCTCAGGTTCTATCAGAACTATTTGATGCGTTGGCTGTGCTTATGGCGGAAGTTAATCCACCAGATCAGGACGTTCAAAACACGGAGATTGGTAAAGGAACAGATCACCCAGGTCAAGGCGGATCTGGCGGCTGAGGACACCAGGATGGCCGCAGAGCGGGCCGCTTTAGACGCACAGGCCTACAGGCTTATATTGGACCAGAGCGCGTCGCATGAAGTCATGAGGAGGAAGCACCGATCCCGCTTACCTCCGGTTTTCGAGGCCAGAGACCTTTTCAACACTCCAGGACCAAGAGCCGGCAATCCGCTGGAGGGGAACCGGGCAGAAGCCCCTGGGACCGGTGCACCGGTTCAGCCTCGTTAGGTGGACCCGCCTCGTCAAAACACCGTTATACCTCAGGATGCTTTAACACCTCCGGGTCACTACTCCAACCCAATGGACAATCTTGTTGCCGCTGCTGCACGGCTGGAGGCCATTCCAATTGAAGGTGACTCGCCGCAGGCAGTAGAGACGCGACGGGTCAAGGAACTTCTGAGGACAGCTTTGGCCCAACAGGAAGCGTACTCGTACAGCCGCGACCGGATCCACTCGACCCCCCGTCCGCACCGGTTTACCACACTGTGGCCGGTTCACCCGTGATTAATTTCAGCTTCATACAGTTATCATCAACTTCATGGCGGGTTATTTCCGGCCTAAACACATCAGGTGATACCCATATGAAATATATTTTATTAGTACATATTATTTTTATCAAAGAGCAGTTTATCTTTGCCTTGGTCTGCAATACTGTTTATGCAGGACAATTGTTCATTACAAATGAGGCGCTATGTTACAGGCACAGAGCACGCGCTAGCAACGTTCTGCACTGGCGTTTCGTCCGTGTCCTACCACCCGGTGAATGAACGTGAGAAGGTCGCCGTCCATGTGGCCTGGTTTACATCAGCTTGCCGGGACCGCACCCGCGATTAACTCGCCCGTCCGAGCCGGTTTATGACACCGGTGCCGATCTTCCCTGTCTGCACTAGCTTACAATACCGCGGCCGACTCATCTGTCTGAGCTGCCTCTGATGTTGCGGTCGTCCGTCTCTCGCAGCCGGGTCTACATCAACATACCGGGCCGCACCTGTCTGCATGAGCTGTTTCTTGAGTATGAACATGGGTAGCCTGTCTTTCTTCCCACAAATTGGAGGCAAATTATCATCAACCGTCGTCTGCACTGGATGGTTCAATGGACATGCACACAAGTCAACACTACTACAGTTTGGTTAAACTTTAAGGAGCCAGTTGAAAGGAACCATTGGCCGAGTTGCTGACACGGCTCATACGGGATCGTTTATAACCTGCCGCAGTCACCTCAACCTTCTGTGGATTCACATCGTGCTATCAACGCCAATGATATACAAGTTATACCGGTTTATATCACGGTCAAATATGGAGAATCTCAAGCCAACTCCTCGATTCACCTTGAGACTTGGGGGCTACAATGATATGACTTAGCAAACGTTGCCGGTTTTTAGTGAAGTCAAGAACCCCAATACGTTGGAGGGAAAGATAACCCGCTCCCGGATTCACATCGTGCTGTCAGAAGGTTTCCGAATTAGAAAGTATATGACAGTTACAAAATCCCGGCTCAATGAAGAAGTTTCGGGTCATCAGAAAAGGATTCCGGTTTACAATCCGGTACAAGGGAAATTTGTTCTCCAACAAAGCTCTGAAGCTCTCAGATCCGGTTTAAGAATTTCTGGTTCAAAAAGGAATTAACTTCTCGCAAGTTCGAGTTTTAAAGGCCGTCAGAAAATTTCCGGCTAAAAATGAAGATTCCGGTTTAAAATCCGGTTCAAGGGAAAGATGTCTCCCACATAGCTTTTGAAGCTCTCAATATCCAGTTCAAGATCCCGGTTCAAGAAGAATTTATCTCTTGTAAAAAAGTTAATAAGTGCCAAAGAGGACCTGCTGCCACGATGCGCGGTTCGAACATGGGTATCCCACCTTACTGGCCTGACATATTATAGATCACTTGGGGGCTTCTGCTTCATAAAGCGGGGTCTCTGTTCTTTTACATCATGTGAGGTTACACGGAGTTGCTCTAAAGCGGCCTCCGGTTTACCCCTTGAGTTCGTTTTGCTAAAAGCATCGTGTTATATCACTTGGAGGATTGGTCGTGTCCGAACCAATACCATGCCTCTTGATAGGCGAGAGCCACCATATCACTTGGGGACTTGGTCATGTTTGAACCAGTCATGCCTCTTGATCGGCCTGAGGCCACAGAATCACTTGGGGGCTTGGTCGAACCCGAACCATGACCATGCCATTTGGTCGGCATAAATGCCACAGAATCACTTGGGGACCTGGCTGACTAGAACCATAGTTACACCTAACGGGAGCTTGGTCGTGTTTGGCCATGGTAACGCCATTTGATCAGCTTAAATAAACCTTTTTTGGCAAACATTTTTGTCGTTGCTTTTGCTTCACACTTTTCTTTGAAGGGGTTATTGCGTTTTTTAACCGACAAAGTTTTTTAACCAATCAATTGACGGAACACAGTTCGCGTCAATCCGGAGACAATTTGCCCGCTTTGATCCTTGTTGTTAACATCCTCTTATGGAGTAACACGGTGTTTATCACAACCCGACACGGTTTTATTATAAACCGGCACAATATGGAAGGAGTTATATGTACTCAAGATTTGGGTTATCACCCTTACTACAAAAAGTTGGTAAAACCAACTATGTGATTCAATGTCACACGTATGATATATTTCATATTTGATTATTCTTAGTGCAGCCTAGGTTATAAACCCGGGTTATATGTTGGGTATTATGACCCGTCCGGCGGTAAACCACCAGGACACTTTAAACTTGTTGTATGCAGAAACAGGTTTGTTAAACCAGCCTGGCTTTGGACAACAAGTCGCCAGTATATATTTGGATTGCGCCATTGGAATCATGCGCTTATAAATCATTGGGTTATATTATTCAAATAGCCAAACTTGGCTGAAATTTCATTATGATGTTGAATGAATAAGGTTTTCATACCGGATTATATTATATAGCGCAATGTCTACTCTTTTATCAAAGGATATGATTTATTCTACAATGGAAGGAATACTCCCGAGTCGCTGCAGGCTTACAACCCGGCACTTGGGGGCTACATTATTCAAATTGAGATTACATGCAAGTCTCATGTCGCTGCAAGCATGCACCATGACACTTGGGGGCTAATGCAAAGTCATTTTTACTAGTCTTATTGAAGACCCGACTCATCATATTATAATGAGCCGGCCCTTGGGGGCTACCAATTGCTCCTGTCAACAATTCAAGCGTCATATATATATACAGGAGCTGTTATCTCCTCCAATAGTGTGGGTTTGCAAAAGTCCACTTCAAGGTTGGCCAAGCCAACTTCACACTCAACGATGGCAGAAAGTGTTTTGGAAAGTTCATTATCACAGGAAGAACAAGTTATGCACAAAGGCATATCAACATCAAAGGTATCAGCTAGCCTATTATAAGGCAACATGGTGCCCATAATAATATAATTGTTTTTCACAAAGGAGAGGCAGTTTTAAAACCGGCTTCCGGTTCAAGCTTGGCCACCAGCCTGGCCTGATGGTTGTGGGTCATCCTGCGCCGCTTCAGCTTCTGTTTCTCTACCCAGTGGCTGGAAATCCACAGTTGTCCAGTCGATTCCCATTAATGCTTGAAAAACAGCTTCATCATGGATCAGCAATGCGGGTCAATATCGGGAGCGTAAGTATGCTTACGGATTGGAGGGATCAAATTTTCCGATTCATGGATTGGTGCAGCTATTCGCTTGTTCTGACTATCATATTGGGCTTGATAATGAGACAAGTCTGCTTCATCAGCCAGTTGACAAGCTAGCGGACGTACCTCCCGATTTATTGCTCGCAGATCCGCTTCGCCAAATTCTGACCCATCTTCCTTTAAGCTGGGATAGCCCTGAGCCGCTTCAATAGGATCAAAATCCGGCACCCAGGCTTTTGCCCGAATTAAGGCACTGATTGCACCGGTTCGAGCAGCAAATTTCTTCAGCTCTTCAACTCGGATAGGAAGCACCGACAGTTTCATCAGAGTATCTTGAATCAAAGTGGGTGCCGGTTTGTTATGAGATGCGGTACAGATGATCCACTGGGCACCAGTATACAATTGTTCAACCAATGTATAGGCGGCTTTTAGTTTCTTCCGCACATCTGACCGGAAGTGATCAATGCGTGTCCCTGAAATACCATAAAGGGTTAATAAACCGGTGACTCTGTCAGAAGGCAGAGCCAATTCAGAAGGAAAACTGGCTTACCAAAGATAGCAGTAGTCATGGCATGCACGTGCCGCTTTATGCTGGTCAGTTCATCCACTACTGGTTTTAGTGCAGCCTCGGCATCCTCTACTCGTTTGATCAAAGCGGACTTTTCAGTGGCCCAATCCGGCCGCTTCTTCTTGACGCTCTCCTTAAGCTGTTCCATGGCGCTTAAAGCGCTGGCCAATTCCTCTTTTGCTTTGGAGGTTTCAGCCTGTTGGGTTTTCAGGTTTTCTTGGAAATCGGTGACTTGGTTTTCTTTCATCTTCAGCTCCGCCTGCATGCATACAGATATATGTTTCAACAAATCGGTATAAGGATTCAAGTACCAATCACATAACAAGTTATGCACTTAGCACTTGGGGGCTAATGCATATTCGGTCTTCATCTTTCAATTGCTTACAAAGTCCCAAGATCAATACAAGTATTCAACTTGGCACTTGGGGGCTAATGGCTATTTGCTCGTACATATTCTGATGCGGCAATTTCAATTACTTAAAGTACCGGTTTAACTACGTTAAGTTGAACCGGCCCTTGGGGGCTACATCAGCAAACTTCAAAGCATCAAGATTTATATTGGTAAGTCCCGGTTTGAAAGAATATAACAAACCGGCCCTTGGGGGCTAGGAGAGTCAGCAAGAATGGAAGCATACAAGCAGGAAGGAGCATATGGAAGTTACCTCATATTTCTCTTTCATCATATTAACCAGACCGGCTTCATAGTCGCGACTGGTATACAACCGGTTCAGATAGCCGGAATGGATATCTTGGGCGTTCAGAGCAGCATAAGTCGTCAGATCAGCGTTCCACTTGCCTTTGCCAAAGGCAGCAAATTCTTCCTTGGCAGAATGTTTGGATAAAGCGACAGGATTGCTTGGCTCAGTATGGCCAGTGCCAGTAATGACAACCTCATCATCCTGGGTACCGCCGGTTTGCACTGGGGCTGTTGGCTTGTTAGTAGGTTTTGCTGGACCGGTGGAACTTTCAATCCGGATGGAACCTGTGGGCTGATTGACAGGACCTAAGGCGTCAGTAGGTCTCTCATCAGCAATAAGATCATCGTCCTGCTGCGGTGGATCGTTGGGTATATCCTTAGGAATAGCCGCTTCAAGATTGGGTGTCTTGCCTGGTTCAAGAATGACATCTTCTTCGGCCGCTTTGTCCAGGCGGGCCTTCTTGCTTGGCCTAGGTTTGGCCCTGAGAAGAATAACAAAATCTAATACAACATATGTTCTAAGGCAATGTACTGCAAACATCACAATAAGTATAGCTTACCCAAGCACCATTTTGAGTGGTGGGAGCTGAGTAGCCGATGACTCGCCAAAAGATGAGTGGGAAGTAACCTGGTAATCGGAGTCAGACAGATTAAGAGGTTGACGAAAGCAGCCCGCTTTAGGACAAGCACTGACAAGCAAATTAGAGACCTCAGAATGGCATTTTCGAACCGGACTGTTCGGTAAACCGGCGGAGGTAACTACCTGGCCGCTGTGCCGGGTGGTGCGGCGAGCTTCGTGTTGTTGGGTCTTCATAAGAAGTTTAGGATCCAAATAAGCAAGAGGATGAGAAAATTTAACTTTCCGGTTTGCCTGACGGATTTTTTGTGAAGGCAAAGTTTCTGAATCAGAAGAGAGAATAATTACCTCTGCAACATCCGCGTGGCTGGCTTCGGCATCATCCTGACAAATATCATCATCAATAAGACACATGAAAAATAAACCAAGTGAGTCAAGCTCTACCTCAAAGTCCGGATTATCCACCTCATCATTAGGGGCCGGATTAGAAGATGCAGTGGTTCTTTTCCTGTGGGCAGTCTTCTTCATAGCTTTAGTCTTTTGCTGGGTTGCTCTTTCCGGTTTGTCTGGTTTTTTTGGTTTCTCCTAAGGCAGTTTTTTGCTCCAAAATGCAGACAATGATATTAAAAACAATGACCAGACATATCAATAACAGATTCAGCAAAGAGAAAAATCAAAGTCTTACAGCTGGCGGTTTGTTGGTGGCACAGAAGGGAAGCAGACCGGTTCTAGTGCAGACGTGTTCCGGTTCATTCAGTATCTTATGCACAGCCTCTGCGATTTCTTCACCGGAGAGCTGGAGTTTTGAATGTCGCAGTGGGTCATCAACACTGTCGGTATACTTGCACATCAAACCGGAGCGCTGACTAAGGGGCAGTATGCTCCATGATATCCAACAGCGAGCGAGATCAACCCCTGTTAAACCGTTGGCCATAAAGGCTCTGAGCTTTGACAGCTGGGGAGCATATTTGCTTCTCTCCTGGGCAGTCAATCTTTGAGGAAAAGGGTGTGTATTGCTGAGCCGCTCCGGACGAAAGCCAGGCAAGGGATTCTCACCAGCAGGGGAGGTGTCTTTGCAGTAGAACCATGTCTGATTCCACTCCTTGGGGTGAGTGTAGAGCTTGGCATGAGGGTATGTGACCTCTTTCCTTTTCTGAATCGCCATGCCACCCAACTCCGTATTAGAGCCATCAGTAAACTCAGTACGGCGGTTTAGATGGAAAAGATCTCTGAACAATTCCACTGTGGGCTCCTCTTGAAAGAACACCTCACAGAGCACTTGGAAGTGGCACATATTTGTAACAGAGTTGGGGCCAGTGTCTTGCGGATGGAGTTGGAAATCGGCTAAAACATCCCGGTAAAATTTAGAACCGGGCGGCTTAAAGCCCCGGGCTAAGTGATCTACGAAAACAACAACCTCTCCTTCTCGAGGTGTGGGAGGGCATTCTTTGCCAGGAGCCCTCCAATGGATGGTATCTTTGCTGCCTAAAGCGCCAATCAGGACTAAATCGTCCAGTTGATCCTCTGTGACGCGAGAAGGAACCCAATTGCACTCATATACTTGCTTGGCCATGATGGAATCTACAAGGTAGAAGATCCCGGTTCAAAAATGCATTTGATCAAGGTACGTTGGTATGGGCACTGTTAAACCGGAGACAGAACTATCTGAACCGGAGTTTCATGAAGCAACCAACATCTGGCGGTTCAACAAGGGGACTAATGGCATATACCGGTTTGGAAAATTTTCTATAAGGTTAAACCGCCTGATCTAAGCATTGAAAAGCTGAGATTGCGGATGGACAAGTACGCACAAACAGGTTTCACAAGATTTCTTTACAGCATTGGATCTGAAGCAAGTTCAGAGAAGAGATAAATACTTAGAGGTTCAAAGGAGCAGTACCGAACCAATGAGCAAAACGTTCATATAGACCCATGGTTTGAGATGCATAAGTAAAGGCGAAGGTCAAACAACTATCATTGCACAGAATAAAGATTTGCGAATTCATCTAAAGATCTATTGTATGAGCAAGAGGCAGACGATGAACACTGAAGAACTGCGAAACCCTAGGCCAGATCCGCGGGGGAAAAGATAAAAGATTTACCGGAACTGAGGAAGATGTGGAAAGTTGCCGCGATGTTCTGGTGCGCTCAGGTTGATGCAGCGGCCAAGGATGAGGCAGAGGTCGACGGCGGCGGCGGAGCTCCGAGGCTGGCGACGCGAGGAAGATGAAGAAGGCACGGAAGGAGAAAAGAAATGACCCTTCGGTCCTATTTATAAGGCGAAAGAACATGAGTCAGGCGCGGCAATCAATGGGCCACAAAACGGAGCTGTCGCCTTGATTTCCGCCAATCTATTAAACAAAGAAGCATAATGGATAGCTTCGTTATGACAAGTGACGTCACTCCGGTTTACAGCAATCAGAGAAGATGACATCATGGCGATTTACCAATTTATAAGAAGATGTTGAAGATGAAGCTTTTATTAAAGGATTGACATGAACCCGTTCAAATCAATCTGGGGCCTAATGTTGGGGATATTACTACTGGGCGTAAACCTGCCTATATGGGCCGGGTTAACTCCGTCAGTAGTTAAGTAAGTTAAAGCCCAAGAAGACAGAGGAGGGCTCAAGGCCTATGGTCGGCTCAAGGCCTGCAGCCGTAAACCGGCGTTAGTAGTTAACCTGTATTGTAAGTTAGGAATAAGAAGAGACCAAACTGGACACATCTATAAGCCGGTATTGGGACTCCATAAGCCGACGAGAGTCACCCGTGTATATAAGGGGACGACCAGGCGGCGGTTCAAGAAGGACAGACAACAACTCGAGACATAGGTGAAGCTTGTTTGCTCCCTAGTCATCGAAACCCCACCAATTCCATCACAACTATACGTAGGCTTTTACCTTCATCGAAGGGGCCGAACTAGTATAAACTCTCTTGCGTCCTTGTGTCCGCTTTAACCCCTTCAGGCTAACCCGTCGCGATGGCTCCATGACTAAGTCCTTTCTCTAGGACATCTGCCGTGACAAAACCACGACAGGAGTCCCAACTTAGCCCATCACAAGCTCTCATGGTCAACGAAGGATATTCCTTCTCCCAAGACAATCCGATCAGACTCGGCATCCCGGTTACAAGACATCCTCGACAATGGTAAAACAAATCCAGCAACACCGCCCGAATGTGCCAACAAATCCCGATAGGAGCTACACATATCTCGTTCTCAGGGCACACTCAGATGAGCGCTCCATACAACTAAAACCAAACCTCGAGTTTCCCCGAGGGGGCGCTGCACAGGGCTCTAGTTTGGACCAACACTGAGAGGAGCACTGGCCCGGGGGGTTTAAATAAAGATGACCCTTGAGTCTGTAGAATCCAAGGGAAAGAAAAGGCTAGGTGGCGAATGGTAAAACCAATGTTGGGCATTTCTGGAGGAGTTTTATTCAAGGTGAACTGTCAATGGGTTCCCATTATAACCCAACCGTGTAAGGAACGCAAAATCCGGGAACAAAACACCGATATGACGGAAACTAGGGAGGCAAGAGTGGAACAAAACACTTGGCATAAGGCAGAGCCTTCCACCCTTTACCAAGTATATAGATGCATTAATTAAATAAGAGATATTGTGATATCCCAACAAAATATCCATGTTCCAACATGGAACAAACTCCAATCTTCACCTGCAACTAACAACGCTATAAGAGGGGCTGAGCAAAGTGATAACATAGCCAAACAACGGTTTGCTAGGACAAGGTGGGTTAGAGGCTTGGCTTAACAATATAGGAGGCATGATTAAGCAAGTGGTAGGTATCGCTGCATAGGCATAGCAAAATAGCGAGCAACTAGCAAGCAAAGATAGAAGTGATTTCGAGGGTATGGTCATCTTTCCTGAAATCCCGCAAGGAAGAAGAACGAGTCCATTAGAAGACAAACAGACATAGTCGAATGGGTCCTCACAAACGCGACATTCTCGGAACCAACCCCAAGAAGCAACACCGGAAAGAAGCACACAACATAGTAAACAACCAACACAAGAACATGGTATGATATGCGGGATGCGGTATGCGGTGCATATGCATGATTTGGAAAGGAATGATTGAACCTGGCCTCAACTTGGAAATCGAAGAGTGCCACTGGAAAGGTGAGATTATTTCGGTCGAAATCGATATAAAGATCACCGGAATCGGATGCACGGTTTGGAAATGTCAAGCAAAACAAATATGGCACCGGTCTGCGATAATCAGCAAGTAGCCATCTAAATGCCAGATAAATATGCTACAACACTGAAACATGGCAGCGATCCACTCATGAAGCTTGACAAAAGATGAACACTGAGCTACGGCTAATTCATCCATTACCAAGTTCAAACAAGCATGGCAAAAGTGCAAATGATAACAGGTTTCAGACTTGGTGAAATAACAACAAATCAGGAATTTATCATCGGGAAGCAATGTTTAGAGCACAAAAACTACATGCTACAGGAACATATCATGGCAAATCAAGGCATGGCATGAAGCTACTCTAAACATATAACAAAAGTCCCTTAGTGACCTTGAGCCAAAAGGGATCAGAAAATACAATTGCAAGCATGTGAACATAGCAAAACATAAACAGATTGAGACTTAGTGAAAAACTGGAGCATGCAAAACAGTTAACGAGTAGGCATGTTTACGAGCTCGATGCACTCACTACAGAGCATTGTGTGACAATCTAAGCATACACCCATGAAGAATACATGGCATAGGAGCTAGACATGGAAAGAACAATAACATAGCTTGCACGGATCAATAGCAACATCCTCGGCAAAATCGCTAAACATGTCAACAATCTGCCAGGATTATTTTATAGCAAAAGTAGAGATCGATTGAGTCAAGCTAGGATGCTCCATAAATGCAAACAAAGACATGGATGGATAGAGCACCACAATGTTAGCAAAACACCTTACTGATCATCCTCAAAAGAGGCACGAATCACTAGGAAACAACATGAACATATGGCATAACAACAAAATCAGGACAAGAACTTAGTGAAATTCTAAGTCCCTGAAATCAGCATCAACGATTACGCTACTTTGCATGCTTGTGCTAGTCACCACAAATATCGCAAAATATACATGGCAAGCACCTCTGTAAAGATGACATGGCATATAACAAAACACATGTAGAGCTCAGGATCATAGCATGCACACATAAATCATGGCAAAAATGACAAAAGGCCATTTGCTGAAACAGATCTGCAACTTTCCTCACATAGCCCTCTTCAAACAGCACTTTGGGCATCAAGATGAGCTAAAATGAAAATGTTGCAATGAGATGAAATGATGTACTCGTCGAGACGAACATTTTGATATGCTACATGCACGAATCGGAGCTACGGTGATGAAGTTATGATGCAACTAAGATGCCTACAAAAATATGCAAAAACTGGGGACTTAGAAGAAATAGACCTCGCCCAGATCTAGGGTTTGTGCACGTTCTTCAAGAATCGCCGGAAAAGTCGTCGGAGGACCCGCCGGAGATGCAGGAGACGGCAGGGAGGCGCGGGGCGGCGCCGGGGAAGTCAGGGACGACCGGATCCGGAGCGGGGATCGCCAGATCCGGCGGCAAGCAGTGCGGGGACGAGCGGCGTGGGCTCGGGCGCCATGGCGGGCGTGGTCGCTGCAGCTCGGCAGCTCGCTGGAGATGGCGGTGCAGTGGCGGAGCTGGGCGGAGGCGGCGGCCGGCGGGCGTGGACGGGCGGCGGGCGGCGGAGCTCTCGGGCGCACGGCGGGCGGAGAACTCCGGCGAGCCGGGCGCGGGCGGTGGCGCTCTCGGGCGGCGGCAGGCGGATCCGGGCCCGCGTGGGCCCCGGATGGGCTCTGTGGGCCGTGGCGGAGGGAGGACTCCGGTGGCCACTTGGCAGCCTCTGAGTGGTCGCGGGAGGTGGTGGACATGTCCGACCGGTGAGGAAAATTGTCTGGCGGCGCAGAGAGGAGGAATGTTAGGGTTTCATCCACGAATTTTTCGGGGAGGCCACATATTTATAGGTAGAGGGAGCTAGGAGAGTCCAAATGAGGTGCGGTTTTCGGCCACGCGATCATGATCGAACGACCGAGAAGATGGAGGAGGTTTTGGTGGGTTTTGGGCCACTTTGGAAGGGTGTTGGGCTGCAACACACACGAGGCCTTTTTGGTCCCTCGGTTAACCATTGGAGTATCAAACAAAGTCCAAATGGCACGAAACTTGACAGGCGGTCTACCAGTGGTAAACCAAGGCCGCATGACAAGTCTCGGTCCAATCCTAAAACGTTTAACACCCGCACATGAAAAGAGAAAGAGGTAGAAAGGGACACCGGGTGACATAGGAGCGCCGGATTGCAAAACGGACAACGGGGAAATGCTCGGATGCATGAGACGAACATGTATGCAGATGTAATGCACATGATGACATGATATGAGATGCATGACATGCAAGCAATGAAAAGGCAACAACAGCGAATAACTAGAGGACACCCGGCACATCAGTCTCGGGGCGCTACACTACCCCCCTAGGAGCATGCACGTAGTACTTTGCTTCGATGACTAATAGATTTTTGCAATACGTATGTGAGTTCTTTATGCTTATTGTTGAGTCCATGGATTATACACACTCTCACCCTTCCACCATTGCTAGCCTCTCTAAATACCGCGCACCTTTCACTGGTATCATACACCCACCATATACCTTCCTCAAAACAGCCACCATACCTACCTATCATGGCATTTCCATAGCCATTTCGAGATATATTTCCATGCAACTTTCCACCGTTCCGTTTACTATGACAAGCTCCATCCTTGTCATATTGCTTTGCATGATGATGTAGTTGACATTTTAGTTGTGGCAAAGCCACCGTTCATAATTCTTTCATATAAGTCACTCATGCATCATTGCTATCCCGGTACACCGCCGGAGGCATTCATATAGAGTCATACTTTGTTCTAGTATCGAGTTGTAATCATTGAGTTGTAAATAAATAGAAGTGTGATGATCATCATTCATAGAGTGTTGTCCCCAAAAAAAGGGAAAGGCCAAATAAAAAAAGGTAAGGCCCAATATATATATATATATATATATATATATATATAAAGGGGCAATACTACTATCCTTTTTCCACACTTGTGCTTCAAAGTAGCACCATGATCTTCATAATAGAGAGTCTCCTATGTTATCACTTTCATATACTAGTGGGGATTTTTCATTATAGAACTTGGCTTGTATATTCCAAACGATGGGCTTCCTCAAAATGCCCTAGGTCTTCGTGAGCAAGCAAGTTGGATGCACACCCACTTAGTTTCTTTTTGTTGAGCTTTCATATACTTATAGCTCTAAGTGCATATGTTGCATGGCAATCCCTAGTCACTCACATTGATATCTATTGATGGGCATCTCCATAGCCCGTTGATACGCCTAGTTGATGTGAAACTATCTTCTCCCTTTTTGTCTTCTCCACAACCACCATTCTATTCCACCTATAGTGCTATGTCCATGGCTCACGCTCATGTATTGCGTGAAGATTGAAAAAGTTTGAGAACATTAAAAGTATGAAACAATTGCTTGGCTTGTCATCGGGGTTGTGCATGATTTGAATACATTGTGTGGTGAAGATGGAGCATAGCCAGACTATATGATTTTGTAGGGATAACCTTCTTTGGCCATGTTATTCTAAAGAGACATAATTTCTTAGTTAGTATGCTTGAAGTATTATTATTTCTATGTCAATATTAAACGTTTGTCTTGAATCTTTCGGATCTGAATATTCATACCACAATTAAGAGAATTACATTGAAATTATGCGGAGTAGCATTCCACATCAAAAATTCTGTTTTTATCATTTACCTACTCGAGGACGAGCAGGAATTAAGCTTGGGGATGTTTGATACGTCTCCAACGAATCTATATTTTTTTATTGTTCCATGCTATATTATATTCTGTTTTGGACATTATTGGGCTTTATTATACACTTTTATATTATTTTTGGGACTAACCTATTAACATGAGGCCCAGTCCAGAATTGCTGTTTTTTTGCCTATTTTAGGGTTTCGCAGAAAAAGAATATCAAACGGAGTCCAAACAGAATGAAACCTTCGGGAACGTGATGTTCGGAACGAACATGATCCAGAGGACTTGGACCCTACGTCAAGACATCAACCAGGAGACCACGAGGTAGGGGGCGCGCTTACCCTCCTAGGCGCGCCCTCCACCCTCGTGGGCCCCCTGTTGCTCCACCGACATACTCCTTCCTCCTATATATACCTACGTACCCCCAAACTACCAGATATGGAGCCAAAACCCTAATTCCACCGCCGTAACTTTCTGTATCCACGAGATTGCATCTTGGGGCCTGTTCCGGAGCTCCGCCGGAGGGGGCATCGATCACGGAGGGCTTCTACATCAACACCATAGCCTCTCCGATGAAGTGTGAGTAGTTTACCTCAGACCTACGGGTCCATAGTTATTAGCTAGATGGCTTCTTCTTTCTTTTTGGATCTCAATACAAAGTTCTCCCCCTCTCTTGTGGAGATCTATTCGATGTAATCTTCTTTTGCGATGTGTTTGTTGAGACCGATGAATTGTGGGTTTATGATCAAGTTTATCTATGAACAATATTTGAATCTTCTCTGAATTCTTTTTTGTATGATTGGTTATCTTTGCAAGTCTCTTCGAATTATCAGTTTGGTTTGGCCTACTAGATTGACCTTTCTTGCAATGGGAGAAGTGATTAGCTTTGGGTTCAATCTTGCGGTGTCCTTTCCCAGTGACAGTAGGGGCAGCAAGGCACGTATTGTATTGTTGCCATCGAGGATAACAAGATGGGGTTTTCATCATATTGCATGAGTTTATCCCTCTACATCATGTCATCTTGCTTAAAGCATTACTCTGTTCTTATAAACTTAATACTCTAGATGCATGCTGGATAGCGGTCGATGTTTGGAGTAATAGTAGTAGATGCAGGCAAGAGTCGGTCTACTTGTCTCAGACATGATGCCTATATACATGATCATAACTAGATATTCTCATAACTATGCTCAATTCTGTCAATTGCTCAACAGTAATTTGTTTACCCACCGTGAATACTTATGCTCTTGAAAGAAGCCACTAGTGAAACCTATGGCCCCCGGGTCTATCTTCCGTCATATTAATCTTCAAACACTTAGTTATTTTTATTGACTTTTATTTTACTTTGCATCTTTATCATAAAAATACCAAAAATATTATCTTATCATATCTATTAGATCTCACTCTCGTAAGTGACCGTGTAGGGATTGAAAACCCCTTATCGTGTTGGTTGCGAGGATTTATTTGTTTGTGTAGGTGCGAGGGACTCGTGCGTGGCCTCCTAGTGGATTGATACCTTGGTTCTCAAAAACTGAGGGAAATACTTATGCTACTTTGCTCCATCACCCTTTCCCCTTCAAGGGAAAACCAATGCAAGTGCTCAAGAGGTAGCAAAGGCCTTTGCTGAAAAATAGATCAAATAACTATTTTTTTCTTCCCCTCTATTCCATCTTCTTCTCCTTTTTCTTCTTCTTCTTATTTCCAGTGTCCCTCCTCATGTCATATCCAACATACCCCCTCATGTCATGTCCGACGTCCCCCCTCATGTCATGTCCGACATCCGCCCTCATCACATGTTCGACATCCCCCCTCATGTCATGTCCGACCCTCGACCGATCGACGATCCTCGACACCCTCATCCTCGAAAAAAATAAGAAGAGGAGAAGAAGAAAAAAAAGGAGAAGAAGAAGGAATAGAGGGGAAGAAGGAAAAATAGATTAAATATCTATTTTTCTTCTTCTTTCTCTTCTTATTTTTTTCTCCTCTTCTTCCTCTCCTCTTCTTCTCTTCTTCTTCTCCTTCTTTCTCTTCTTATTTTTCTCCTCTTATTCCTCAGCGACCCTCGACCCCTCAGCGACCCTCAACCCCTCGGCGATCCTCGAACCCTCGACGACCGTCGACCCCCTCATGTCATGTCCGACATCCCCCCTCATGTCGATGTTATCGAGGAGGGGGTAGACGATAATGACGCTCACCCCCTCATCGACGTCCAACCACATGTCATGTCCGATGTTGCCCCTAACCTTTGATAAAATACTTGATTCGTCGCAGGTGCTCGGTGCGACGTGGACTCGGTGGAAAGACTTTATGGAAATGCGGTGGTGGCTGGGCCAGGCGGTTTTCTTTTCTTTCTTCATTTTTTCCTTTGTGTTTTCTTATATGTTTGTTTTCATTTTCTCTCTACATTTTCGTACATATGAAAAAAATGAAGTTTCTATACAAAAGTGCACAACTTTTATGAACAAAAAAATCTATGAACAAAAAAAATCATACATCAATATATCTTGGACCATACATATGAACATATATCAGGCGTGGCAATGGGGCAGGGCGCGGTGATGGCGGCCAGACAGGGAGGAATAGGAGGAGAGGAGGGGATCGGGGCGGCGCTCACAGCGAGGACGCAGGGCGTGACGACATTGTCGGTGCAGGGCGTGGTGACGGCGTCGATCGGTGTAGGGCACGTGGACGGCGACGACGAGGCAAGACCGGCGACAAGGAGTAGGGCGTCAGCATCGGGCGACGGCGACGAGGAGCAGGGCGTCGGCGTCGGGGCGAAGGGTGATGGCAACGAGGAGCAGGGCGTTGGCGTCGGGGCGTAGGGCGACAGCGACGAGGAGCAGGGCGTCGCTGTCAGGGCAGAGGGCAGTGTCGGCATCGGGAAGAATGACAAACTACTAAAAATTTCACAAGTGTTGGCTTATATAGCTAGAGAATTGGTCCCAGTTGGTGGCACCAACCGGGACTAAAGCCCCCCTTTAATCCCGGGTGGTGCCACCAACTGGGACCAAATATCTCTTTTCGGCAGCCCAAAGGGCGGGAAGCAGACACCTTTGGTCCCGGTTGGTGGCACCAACCTGGACTAAAGGGGGGCATTAGTCTTGGTTGGTGCCACCAATCGGGACCAAAGGTCGGTATTGGTCCCGGTTGGTGCCTCCAACCGGGACCAAAGGGGGGTGCTACTACCGTGGAAAAAACTTTAGTCCCACCTTGCTAGATGAGAGGGGCTCGGAGTGGTTTATAAGCCCTCCCGAGCCGACCACTTCGAGCTCCTATCTACTGCAGGCTTACGGGCCTAAATCTACTACCTGTGCCGGTGGGCCTACTGGCCTACTGTGGGCCTGCATCCTGGCCCAACTAGCGGGTTTCTAGTCGTATGCAGGCCGTGGTGGCCCAGTAGGCGCCATTTTTTTATTTTTTTCCAGCTTTTTTTGTTTTCTTTTTTGTTTTATTTATTTTATTTTGTTTCTACTTACAGCAAAATACTTACTAGTTTTTCAGTTATTCTTTTTGGTTTTAGGTAATAAAAATTATAAACTTTCTGTTACTGCCATTAATTTTCCAATTTGAATAGTTTAAATTTGAATTCTTTGAAATTTGTGTGAATCACTAGTTTGTGATTAACTTTACTATAAAAATAGATTTTGGAGTGATTCTTTTTCCTGCTATTTAATATTACTGTGTTTTATCATTATATTCAAAAACAGTTTTTGTTATTTTAGTTTCTAACAAAAGAAATATGATAATTCTTTTTTGCTATTAAAGTTTCTAACAAAAAAAGTTCTTTATGAAAATTCTTTTTGCTTATAATGTTTTGAACAGAAAATACTTTGATAATATTAGTTGCATAAATTTTATATAATTTTAATTTCAATAATACTAGAGGTTTATAAAACTTTTTAGTTGATTCCTTTTGCTATTAGAGTTTCATTAAAGTTTTCTAGTTCATTCTTTTTTCTATTAGAGTTTCGTTAAAGTTTTCTAGTTCATTCTTTTAGTTTATTATTTTTGCTATTAGAGTTTCATAAAAGTTTTCCAAATCATTCTTTTTTATATTAGTTCATTCTTTGAGCTAAATGACCCTGGAATTGAAAAGCACTTCAGGTGAACTCTGAAGAGGTTGAAAATTGGCATGGTATCATCATTTCACCCACATAGCATGTGCTAAAAAGTTGAGAGGGTTAAGACAAAAACTAGATGCACTTCGTGTACAAAACAGAAAATCTCTTTCGAAGTATTAGGGTTTCGGACAAAAACTCATCTGTTACAAAGGGATTTCATTTTTTGAACTTATTTGAACTCCAGGCTTTTTTGTATTGAAAATGCACCATTCAAAGCCACATCATCAATTTTCAACCCTTTCTGACTTCATTTGTTATTTTTCATGCATTTACTGATTTTTTTGAGCTATATGACCATGAAAATGAAAAGCACTACAAATGAACTCTGAATAGGTTGATAGTTAGCATGGTATCATCATTTCACCCAAATAGCATGTGCTAAAAATTTGAGAGGGTTACGGCAAAAACTGGATGCACTTCGTGTACAAAACGGACAATCTCTTTCGAAGTATCATGGTTTCATACGAAAACTCGTCTATTACATGGATATTCTTGATCAAAGGCATCATCATAATAGTTGTGGAGAGAAAGTCTTCACTTTTTCTTCACTTGTGTCCTTTTCTTATTGTGCCGTAACCATTCATAATCTTCATCGTTTAACAGGGTGCTTGGGTCAGCCCTGATTTTGAATGAAGGAATTTCATGAAACTTTTCATAATCTTCAGACATGTCTGTCTTTCCCTCCACTCCCACGATGTCTCTTTTTCCTGAAAGAACTATGTGGCGCTTTGGCTCATCATATGATGTGTTTGCTTCCTTATCTTTTCTTTTTCTCGGTTTGGTGGACATGTCCACATAGAAAACCTGCACCACATCATTGGCTAGGACGAATGGTTCGTATGTTTACCCAAGATTGTTCAGATCCACTGTTGTCATTCTGTACTGTGGGTCTACCTGTACCCCACCTCCTGACAGATTGACCCATTTGCACTTAAACAAAGGGACCTTAAAATCATGTCCATAGTCAAGTTCCCATATGTCCACTATGTAACCATAATATGTGTCCTTTCTCCTCTTGATTGCTGCATCAAAGTGGACACCGCTGTTTTGATTGGTGCTCTTTTGATCTTAGGCGATCGTGTAAAATGTATTCCCATTTATCTCGTATCCTTTGTAAGTCAATACAGTCGAAGATGGTCCCCTGGACAATGAGTACAGCTCATCAGAAACAGTGTTGTCACCTTTGAGACGTGTTTCCAAACAACTGCCGAAAGTCCTGATGTGTTCACATGTAATCCAGTCGTCACACTGCTCTGGGTGTTTGGAGCGCAGACTATTCTTGTGTTCATCGACATACGGGGTCACCAAGGTAGAGTTCTGTAGAACTGTGTAGTGTGCTTCAGACCAAGAATGCCCCGTCCCTGCATATTATTGAGTCCCCTCCCAGCGTGCCTTTTCCAGTCAGTCTACCCTCATACCGTGTTTAGGGAGACCAATCTTCTTAAGGCCAGGAATGAAGTCAACACAAAACCCAATGACATCTTCTGTTTGATGGCCCATGGAGATGCTTCCTTCTGGCCTAGCGCGGTTACAGACATATTTCTTTAGGACTCCCACGAACCTCTCAAAGGGGAACATATTGTTTAGAAATACGGGGCCCAGAACGACAATCTCGTCGACTAGATGAACTAGGACGTGCATCATGATATTGAAGAAGGATGGTGGGAACACCAGCTCGAAACTGACAATACATTGCGCCACATCACTCCTTAGCCTTGGTATGATTTTTTGATCGATCACCTTCTGAGAGATTGCATTGAGGAATGCACATAGCTTCACAATGACTAATTGGACATTTTCCGGCAAAAGCCTCCTCAATGCAACCGGAAGCAGTTGCGTCATAATCACGTGGCAGTCATGAGACTTTAGGTTTTGAAACTTTTTCTTGGCCATATTTATTATTCCCTTTATATTCGACAAGAAGCTAGTCGAGACCTTCATACCGAGCAGGCACTCAAAGAAGATTTACTTCTCTTCTTTGGTAAGAGCGTAGCTGGCAGGACCTTCATACTGCGTTGGAGGCATGCCTTCTTTTTCTTGCAAATGTTGCAGGTCCTCCCATGCCTCCGGTGTATCTTTTGTCTTCCCATACACGCCCAAGAAGCCTAGCAGGGTCACGCAAAGGTTCTTCATCACGTGTATCACGTCGATTCAAGAGCGGACCTCTAGGTCTTTCCAGTAGGGTAGGTCCCAAAATATAGATTTCTTCTTCCACATGGGTGCGCGTCCCTTAGCGTCATTCGGAACAGATAGTCCGCCAGGACCCTTTCCAAAGTTTACGTGTAAATCATTGACCATAGCATGTACGTGATCATTGGTACGCATGGCGGTCTTCTTCCGGTGATCCGCCTTGCCTTTGAAATGCTTGCCTTTCTTTCGACATTGATGATTGGTCAGAAGAAATTGACGATGGCCCAGATACACATTCTTCCTGCATTTGTCTAGGTATATACTTTCGGTGTCAGCTAAACAGTGCGTGCATGCGTGGTATCCCTTGTTTGTCTGTCCTGAAAGGTTACTGTGAGCGGGCCAATCGTTGATTGTTACAAATAGCAACGCGTGCAGGTTAAATTCCTCCTATTTGTTCTCATCCCACACATGTACACTGTTTCCATTCCACAACTGTAAAGGTTCTTCAACTAATGGCCTTAGGTACACATCAATGCCGTTGCTGGGTTACTTAGGGCCTTGGATGAGAACTAGCATCATAATGAACTTTCGCTTCATGCTCATCCAAGGAGTAATGTTATACATACATAGAGTCAGGGTCCAGGTGCTGTGATTGCTGCTCTGCTCCCCGAAAGGATTATTGCCATCCACGCTTAAACAAAACCATATGTTCCCTGGGTCACCTGCAAACTCAACCCAGTACTTTCTCTTGATTTTTCTCTAGTGCGACCCGTCAGCGGGTGCTCTCAACTTCCCGTCTTTCTTATGGTCCTCTCTGTGCCATCGCATCAACTTGGCATGCTCTTCGTTTCTGAATAGACGTTTCAACCATGGTTTTATAGGAGCATACCACATCACCTTCGCAGGAACCCTCTTCCTGGGGGGCTCGCCGTCAACATCACCAGGGTCATCTCGTCTGATCATATACCGCAATGCACCGCATACCGGGCATGCATTCAAATCCTTGTACGCACCGCGGTAGAGGATGCAGTCATTAGAGCATGCATGTATCTTCAGCACCTCCAATCCTAGAGGGTATACGACCTTCTTTGCTGCGTACGTACTGTCGGGCAATTCGTTATCCTTTGGAAGCTTCTTCTTCAATATTTTCAGTAGCTTCTCAAATCCTTTGTCAGGCACAACATTCTCTGCCTTCCACTGCAGCAATTCCAGTACGGTACCGAGGTTTGTGTTGCCATCTTCGCAATTGGGGTACAACCCTTTTTTGTGATCCTCTAACATGCAATCGAACTTTAGCTTCTCCTTTTGACTTTCAAACTATCTCCTGGCATCAACAATGACCCGACGGAGATTATCATCATCGGGCACATCGTCTGGTTCCTCTTGATCTTCAGCAGCTTCCCCCATTGCAGCATCACCGTATTCAGGGGGCACATAGTTGTCATCGTCCTCTTCTTCTTCGTTGTCTTCCATCATAATGTCTATTTCTCCGTGCTTGGTCCAAACATTATAGTGTGGCATGAAACCCTTATAAAGTAGGTGGGTGTGAAGGATTTTCCGGTCTGAGTAATACTCCGTATTCCCACATATAGGGCATGGACAACACATAAAACCATTTTGCTTGTTTGCCTTAGCCACTTCGAGAAAAATATGCACGCCCTTAATGTACTTGGAGGTGTGTCTGTCACCGTACATCCATTGCCTGTTCATCTGCGTGCGTTATATATAATTATGTGTGTCAAAAGCCATTACAGATTCACATGGATAGATAAGTGACCAAATTAATAGAAGTTCATCATCACATTAAAACCAAAGTACATACATAGTTCTCATTGAACAACATATAGTTCTCCAGAGCATCTAATTAAACCATACATTGAAACTATGTAAAACCTTTCAATGCAACAACAAATGCGATAATAATCGCAACCAACATAACAATTGATCCAACGAACTAATGATACCAAGCCTCGGTATGAATGTCATATTTTCTAATCTTTCTAATCTTCAACCGCGTTGCATCCATCTTGATCTTGTGATCATCGACGACATCCGCAACATGCAACTCCAATATCATCTTCTCCTCCTCAATTTTTTTATTTTTCTCTTCAAGTAATTGTTTTCTTCTTCAACTAAATTTAACCTCTCGACAATAGGGTCGGTTGGAATTTCTAGTTCACATACCTCCTAGATAAATAAAATATATGTCACGTTGGTCGTCATAAATGTCATAAACAATAAATGAACCAAATAGTTATAAAAGATAATGTATACCACATCTGAATCATAGCCAGGACGAGGGCCGACGGGGGCGGATGCCAAAACCATCGCATTATATAATAACAAGCAATAATAAAAGTAAGAAAATTAGACAAGTATCTATCTAAAGTAATAAAAAAATTCAGAAAGAAGATAAGAACAAGAGGCTCACCATGGTGGTGCCGGCGACGAGATCGGCGCGGGCGATCGACGGCGGTTAAGACCGGGACGGGACATGGCAGACCGCTAAACCTAGACAAATCTCGAGGAAAATGGAGCTTTGAGGTAGAGCTTCGAGAGGAGAAAGTGTAAATAGCGTGGCTCGGGCATTTCATCGAACACCTCATGTGCATAGGAGATGAGCTAGAGCACCACAAAGCTCTGCCCTCACCCGCCAGAAAAAACAGAGCAGTATGGAGTGCTCTGCTCGTCGACGAGGGGGTATATATAGCCACCTCATTGGTTCCGGTTCGTGGCTGGTACTAGGACTAAACGCCACCCTTATGTCCCGGTTCCAGCCATGAACCGGGACCAATGGTTGTGGGCCAGGAGCGAGGACCATTGGTCTCGGTTCGTGCCTTGAACCGGGACAAATGGGTCCAGACGAACTGGGACAAATGTTCCACGAGGACCGGCCGGCCCCTAGGCACACGAACCGGGATGTATGCCCCCCATGGGTCCCTGTTCGTGACTAAACCGGGACTAATGGGCTGGCCAGGCGCCAACCAAAGCCCTATTTTCTACTAGTGGGCCAACAGTTGCTGACATGGCTGCTTTCATGTGGGTCTGTTGTAGGTTTTACCACGGACGACACCCATTAGTAATAAGTCGAGCATCAGTTTTGATCGGTCAACAACACTGATATTGGGCCCAGAAGATGCTTATGTGTTGCTTATATGTGGGACCATGCATTTTTTTGTGACAGTGAGCATTAGCAATAGTTATGATGTTGGCGTTGGACTGGTCATTGACTCTG
Source organism: Triticum aestivum (assembly GCF_018294505.1). Lineage (NCBI taxonomy): Eukaryota > Viridiplantae > Streptophyta > Magnoliopsida > Poales > Poaceae > Triticum > Triticum aestivum. The sequence continues at coordinate 239,191,827 of NC_057803.1, forward strand.
ACATATGGGCCGAATGAGGTGCTGGCGTGGATGTTGGCAAGTGGGTCAATATTTGACACCTTCAAGTACTTTTTGCTGCTCTACAGGGGTAATCTTCACATATTCAAGTTCATTCAGCGCATCTGGCAGAAGATGTTTCGCAACTTCATGTTCTTGTTGTTGCTATACCAGGGCCTTCTTGACACCTTCAAGTTCTAGCTGCAGCCATTTCAGGGTCTTCTAGACAGGTTCAAGTTCTAGTTGTTGTTGCTGCTCTACCCGGGCCTTCTTGATGTTTGGGGTATGTGATGCCATTGGTTGGGGCCATTGCACGTCCAATCCCTTGGGCAATGGTATGCACTCGTGCGAGGTGGTGTTGTGCCTTGCACGAGGTCAGATGCGTGTGTGTGTGTGGGGGGGGGGTGATATTCCTACTTACACCAGCATATATGAACAACCCTGACAACACATATATAAACAACCCATGAACTCTAGGATTCGTACAATAGGATGCCAAGTTATGCAATTAGCTAGAATAATCCCCCAATGATTAGTAATATAATAAAAGGGCAACATCCAACCGTAGCCTTTTTTTGAAGACACAACATCGCACACCATTGCAGGACATTGACAACATCAAACATGTGTGTTTTACCACCCAGTTCATGTTTTAGGCACACATCTTCCTTGCGAGGCTTGTTGGGTGCCTTTTCCTTCTACCGTCACGTGCTTGACAAAATTCACGCTGCTCCACAACATGGTACGACGGTCCAGGAACAGGAACACGAAGAGGCACAGAAGAAAAGAGAGAGAAAATGACAGGAGCACCGGAGCGACGAAGAGACTTAAACAAAAAAGAACAAACACAACAAAGAATTTTCGACCACCCTCTGAATGTTGTTTCGAGTTACATGGATTGTCGTCATTATCAGAGAGATCCAGTTTCCCGGAAGGTGGAGTGACAAAGTCCACTTCCCATGCCATGGCAACATTTTTTGCTCCCATGGCAGGGTTTTGGGCATATCCCGATGATAGCACTACAAATGGTGCTTTTACTGCCATGGCAACCAAATTCTTTGCCATAGCAATCCTTGGCCTAGCCTGGCCGCAGTGGTTGACGCAGGCATTCTCACTAGCGTGGCTGCCGAATTAGCTGTCATCTCTGCTGGTGGTGAAGTCGTGGCTCTATGGCCTATGTTTGTCATACTGCTAGTAACAAGGAGGTGTCCACGTCCATGCCCATGTGGCCCTTTACCGAGAAGTGCCTCCAGGTGGTGTTGCGGGCCATTGTGATGAAAGGCCTCTTAGATAAAAACTTAGTCAAGGAAGTTGTCGTCGCCTTAATCGACAAGTCCACCACTGTCATGAAGTTGGCGGATCACCTTGTCATACGCCTCGAGCCCACACACCGAAGCACCAGGCTAACCCCACCCTCACCGGCCTCCATGGGGATGACCTCTTCAATGCCCTGGTAGCCCTACGGCAGCCATCGTAACGCCAAAAAATATCTGCCTCAAGGTTGCGCTCGGCAACGGCAGGAGGAAAGCAAAGCGAGAGGAGCCTGGGGTGCGCCGCACCAAACGGTGTCGTAAAAATGAACTTGTAGGAAAACACAATCGTCTTAAGGAAAAGACCAAAAGCCCATGTAGAACACCGACTCGGGAGGCCTCGATGCGCACAAGCTGGGCAATGTCCCCGGGAATCACCTTATCGGGTAGTTCCGGTGACCCGGGTATGTTAAACGGCGAGATAAATGCAGTGCAACCAACACTCACACCCCAAGCCGAGTCGCATCGGCCGAGAGAAACATCCCGACACAGAGCGATTAAATCAACCCTAGAAGTGGTGATCACGTCCACGTGCCTAGACTATTGTCGTTGCGACCCCTGGTTGGATGGCCCTCAAGGTTAGCTGGACCAACATCGTGATCCCCGATTGGATGGTGATTGTGTCCTGGAGTAGGGGCACTTCACATGTCAACTCCCGGCCAAGTGGGTCGTGTCAAGGACCCCCTCTGCCTATTCTATTCTCGGCCACTTCAGGTAGCCATGATGCATACAAGGAAGATTTCACAAGACTGGGCATACAAGATGATGCCTTACCTGTACTGGTGTAGCTGGCTAGGACTCTTGTTATCCTAGACCTTCGTTACATCATACAAAACAAGGTCGGGCTAGTTGATAGATCATTAGAAACATACACAGCATTCTCATGGTAGACACATGTACACTATACTATACCCCCAATACAATAAACACAAGTAGGGTGTAGGGTATTATCTCTTCAAGAGAGCCAGAACCTAGGTGAAATCTTGAGTCCTTGTTACCATTGTTTCAAATGCCTAGCTTAGAATCCCTACCCCGAGATCTGCCAAATTTGGCACCATTAATGGTGGCCCATACATGTCCTCCTAGGTGATCGCTGTGGTGGCATGAGAATTTAGATCGGCCCTGGTGCGATCTATGTGCCGGAATGGATCTTCGTGTTCGGCAATGACATCTTCATCGCATACTCTACTAGTCACCTCGGCCAAGTCGAGGACCACACCCATGTCAGATTTATCAGATATCAATGAGTGTGTTCATCAACATCAACTTTGATCTCAACCAAGATCATGGAAAAATTTGTCCAGGGAGGTCCGGGGCTCAACATCAACATCGCCCACGCGCGATAGTGTAGAATTTTCTAGTTTGGTTGTCCCTGCCTCCTCGGGCATCGCTTTGACAATTCCTTTGGAGGGATTGTGAGGACTTGAGCCTACAAAAACCTTGTAAAATTTTACATGTTTTCGGTAGTGTCATGCGTACGACGATCTATGGGACCAGCAAAGGCCCCTTTGTGGTTTGACCGGGCAGATCAACAAGAACAAAGAGGAGAATCAACAATCTACGTGAGAGTCTTACCCAGGTTCAGGTCGCTGTGAAGGGTAAAACGCTACTCCTACTTTTATTGTATTGGATGTGGTGAGCTCAAGTATAAGGAGCACAGCTTGCCGGCCAGGTGCATGGGTAGTGCAGCTATGTGTGTACTTGAACAAAGTGTCAACCTTTGTAAGGGTAGCAATGGGCCTCCTTTTATAGATGAAGGGGTCACCATAGATGCAAAACAATCTTTACACGAGGTAAATAGTAGCTACAATGCCAAGTACCTAACTCTGATGGGTTTGGACAAATCCATTAAATGCGCCATGAGGTGTCGCATTGGTGAAGCTTGCTGTCAAGGGTTGTCTCTCCTTCTATGCTATTTCCCTCCTACCTCTTATTATCTTCACACGCCTCCAAGACGGGTGTCATTAAAGTTGTGTCTTCGGCTGTGAGCTGCCACGTGCCCAAACAAAAAGCACACGAAACAACCTGCCTACTTGTCACCTACTTGACAAGCGACTGATGTCTTGCTGAGGTCGAGCGGTGGACAAGTTGTGGGAGCTTGCCGGCATGGAGCTTGCCGGGTCTTCACTTGCCGTCAAGTAGCTTGTCGGCAACCAAAGTCTTGTTCTTCAATAGTAAGCTAGTACTCCCTCCGTTCCGAATTACTTGTCGCAGGTATGGATGTATCTAGATGTATTTTAGTTCTAGATACATCCATTTCTGCGACGAGTAATTTGGAATGGAGGGAGTACTTCTCAATGACCTATCTTGAGGTCTTCTTCATAGTATTCTACACCAAGTCTTGAGTCTTGTTCAGAGTAGTCCTTTGGCAAGTCCTGTTGTCGGAAGGCTACAACTGCCTGTGCACAAGTCAGGTTATTAAGGTACCCATGTCTTGGTACACTGACAGGAGCCCCCGGGCCTGGGGCACACATCCATGCTACGTGTTGTTGGGCTAGGCCCTAACAATGCACAGGCACGCATGGCTGAGGATAACTGCTGTAATATTCTCTTTTACCATGCCCCCATGACGCGCATTAAATGCAGAACATGGGAGAGGAGGATTGAAATGGTGGTCAATGGTAGTGCGCCTGAAAAAGTGCACCCACGTAGGACACTCAAGAGCAAGCTCCTGTGCCTTCCCCATAAAAAGGAAACCGCGAGGGTTGCTGCTCACTTACTGATGTCTACTACACAACCTTTCTTCTTGTAGACTCGTGTTGGGCCTCCAATGGTAGAATTTTCTAGGCCAGTAGAAAATTTCCTTCAAGTGGATGACCTAAGGTTTATAAATCCGTGGGAGGCGTAGGATGAAGATGGTATCTCTCAAACAACACTGCAACCAAATAACAAAGAATCACTTGTTTCCCCAACACACCGAATACAATGGTAAATTGTATAGGTGCACTAGTTCTGCGAAGAGATGGTGATACAAATGTAATATGGATGGTAGATATAGGTTTTTGTAATCTGAAAATATAAAAACTACAAGGTAACTAGTAACAAAAGTGAGCAAAAACGGTATTGCAATGCTTGAAAACAAGGCCTAGGGTTCATAATATCACTAGTGCAAAGTCTCTCAACAATGATAACATAAATAAATAATATGGTAATCCCTCAATGTGCGACAAAGAGTCACTCCAAAGTTCCTATCGCGGAGAACATAAGTTGAAATTGCTTGTACGGTATGAAACCACCTCAAAGTTATTCTTCCCGATCAATCTATTGAGCCATCCCTATAAGTTTCACAAACATCCCTAGAGTTTGTAGTAAAATAACACCATATGAAAACACATCAATCAACCCTAATGTCATCAATATACTCCAATGTCACCACAAGTACCGGTGGGTCAATTATATGATATGCATCAAACAACTTCAGATTCATAATATTCAATCCAACACAAAGAACCTCAAAGACTGCCCCAACATTTCTACCGGAGAAACAAGGACGAAAACATGCATCAACCCCTACGCATAGATTACCCCAATGTCACCTCAGGAATCCGCGAGTCGAGTGCCAAAACATACATCAAGTGAATCAATAGAATACCCCATTGTCACCACGGGTATCCCATGCAAGACATACATCAAGTGTTCTCAAATCCATAATAGTATTCAATCTGATAATAGTGAAACCTCAAAGGTAAAACTCAATTCATCACAAGAAGGTAGAGGGGGAGAAACACCCTATGATACAACTATAGTAACAACACTCACGGTACATCAAGATCGTGCCAAGTCAAGAACACGAGAGAGAGAGAGAGCAAACACATAGCTACTTGTACATACCCTAAACCCCGAGGGTGAACTACTCCCTCCTCGTCATGGAGACTGCCGGAATGATGAAGATGGCCTCTAGTGATAATTTTCCCCTCCGACAGGGTGCCAGAATGGGCTCCCAATTGGTTTTTCGTGGCAACAGAGGCTTTCGGTGGTGGAACTTCCAATCTAGGTTTCTTTTCAGAGGTTTCTATATTTATAGGATTTTTTTGGCGTCGGTCTCATGTCAGGGGGGTTCCCGAGGAGTCCACAAGCCAGGGGGCGAGCCCAACCCTCCAGGGCGCGCCCTGAGGGCTTGTGGGCTCCTCGGGACTCTTCTAGTCCATCTCTGGTGCTTTGGGGATCTCTTTTGGTCCATAAAAGATCATCGTAAATTTTCAGCCCATTCCGAGAACTTTTATTTCTGCACACAAAAGACACCACGGTAGTTCTGCTGAAAACAACATCAATCTGGGTTATTTCTAATAAAATCATACCAAAACGATATAAAATTGTTGCAAACATGGCATGAATACTTCATAAATTATAGATACATTGGAGATGTATCAGCATCCCCAAGCTTAATTCCTGCTCGTGCTCGAGTAGGTAATTGATAAAAGAAAGTATTTATGAAATGTGAATGCTACCTAACATATTTATCAATGTAATCTTATTTATTGTTGCATGAATGTTTAGATCCATAAGATTCAAAAGAAAAAGTTTAATATTGACATAAACACAATAATACTTCAAGAACACTAATAAAGCAATCATGTCTTCTCAAAATATCATGGCCAAAGAAAGTTATCCCTACAAAATCATATAGCCTGGCTACGCTATATCTTCATCACACAAAATATTTCATCATGCACAACCCCGATGACAAGCCAAGCAATTGTTTCATACTTTTATTGTTCTCAAGCCTTTTCAACTTCCATGCAATACATGAGCGTGAGGAGGTTGAATAGAATATGGTGGAGGTTGTGAGGAGAAGACAAAAAGGATAAAGTCTCACATCAACTAGGTGTATTAACGTGATATGGAGATGCCCATCAAAAGATATCAATGTGAGTTAGTAGGGATTGCCATGTAATGGATGCACTAGAGCTATAAGTGTATGAAAGCTCAAAAAGAAACTAAATGGGTGTGCATCCAACTCGCTTGTTCACGAAGACCTAGGGCAATTTGAGGAAGCTCATCATTGGAATATACAAGCCAAGTTCTATAATGAAAATTCCCCACTAGTATATGAATGTGACAACATAGGAGACTCTATATCATGAAGAACATGGTGCTACTTTGAAGCACAAGTGTGGTAAAAGGATAGTAACATTGTCCCTTCTCTCTTTTTCTCTCATTTCTTTATTTTCTCTTTTTTTTGTTTGGACTATTTTGCCTCTTTTTTTATTTTGGGCTCTTTGGACTCTTTTCATTTTTTAAGTCTGGAGTCTCATCCCAACTTGTGAGGGAATTATAGCTTCCATCATCCTTTCCTCACCTGGGACAATGTTCTAATAATGATGATCATCACACTTTTATTTTCTTACAAATCAAGAATTACAACTCGATACTAGAACAAAGATATGACTATATATGAATGCCTCCGGTGGTGTACAGGGATGTGTAATGATCAAGAGTGACATGTATAAAAAATATGAACGGTGGCCAAGCCACAAATACTATGCCAACTACATGCTCATGCAAAGCAATGTGACAATGATGGTATGTGTCATAATAAATGGAACGGTGGAAGTTGCGTGGTAATATATCTCGGAATGGCTATGGAAATGCCATAATATGTAGGTGTGGTGGCTCTTTTGAGGAAGGATATATGGTGGGTGTAATGCAGCTGCAAAAATTGCGCGGTACTAGAGAAGCTACACTACTAGAAAAAGGGCTATAGATGGGATTGACACTAATGGCGCACCAGACAAGCGGTGCGCCATTAGTATATACTAATGGCGCACCACCTTCTGATACGCCATTAGAGCTGAAACTACTAATGGCGCACCTGGCCCAGGGTGCGCCATTAGTATCAAATTTTTTTGAACTAGTGCGCCTGTCCAAACATACTAATGGCGCATCCAGACAAAGTGCGCCATTACTAGTTGTAACTAGTAATGGCGCACCTGTCGGAAAGTGTGCCACTAATGTTATTTTTTTATTATATTTTTTATTCCTTTTTTTTTGCAAAACTACTAATGGCGCACTGTTCGACCGTGCGCCATTACTAGTTTAAACTAGTAATGGCACACTGTGGAACAGCGCGCCATTAGTATGTTTTTTTTTTGCAAAACTACTAATGGCGCACCACTAGAAGGTGCGCCATTAGTAACCTGGATTACTAATGGCGCATTTAGAGTTGGTGCGCCATTAGTAAGTGGGCAGCAGCAAGATATTTTGGACAGCCTCTCCTACCCACACTCACTTTCTCCCCACTTCATTCTCTCCACCTCCTCCTTGTCTTGGGTGCCTCCTCTTTTTCACCTCATTTCCACCATAGATTCATTCAATTTAAGTGGTTAAATTACCTTGTTTTGATAGGTAAGTAAGGGGGGAAGCTATATTTATGTTGTTCTCCCTACAACAATGTGCACATGCACTTTTTATGGCCTAGCTAGATCTATGTATGTTCGTGGTGTTGCATATGTTTGTGGTGTTGCATATGTGTTTGTGTTTGGAGGTGTACCGGTATTTGAAATGCGATAGTTGCCAATATTTTGCTGGAATGTTGATTCATTTCTGTTTCGGTGAGAATTTTGGCATTAAGCATTCTTTTTGGTCCTATTTTTAGGGAAAGTCATGCCAAATTTTTTCTTGGTTCTAAAATATCGTTTTGCTCTACCCCGCAGGCGACCATGGTCCGCACGATGACCGAAGGCATCGTGAATAGGTTTTTGAGGTCTGCGAAGGCCGAGATGCTTCAAAAGAATGAGACGGAGATAAGATGTCCGTGTCGAAGATGCAAGCTGAAGAGCCTTATTGTGGACCCGGAATCCGGGCAGGTGCGGGACCACCTGATCTTGCGTGGTTTCATGGATGGCTATCGGTGGCAAGGTGATGAAGATGACTACGAAGTCGTCCATGGGGGCCGGGCAAGAAACGAGGAAGGGCAGCAAGACAACCACCGCGGCTCGGGCAGGCGAGAAGACAAAGAATCCCCAGGAGATGATCACGACGGTGATGCTATACACAGTCATCATGTAGAAGATGCAGGACATGATGATGAGGAAGATGCCAGAGCAGACGACGGGCATGATCATGAAGATGATGATGCTGGCGGAGACCCTCATATTCAAGAGCTGCTTCTCAAGCAGACGGATAATGCAAGAGCTGCCGCCCGAGAGAAAGCCAAGATGGATCAACTTGAGTTAGACGCGGTTACTCCATTGTATGAAGGATGCAGGCCCGAGGATACCCGCCTGAAAGTAACGCTCATGGCTCTGGAGATGAAGGTAAAACACAAAATGACCGATGCATGCTTCGATGAGAACATGTCATTCTGGCACGAGCGTCTTCCCAAGGGGAACAAGTGCCCGACTAGGAGCGACTAGGAGATCTGGGAGCTGAGCTACGCTGGAGAGAAGGTCCCGATGTTCCGTGTCAGATGGGCCAAGAGCGCCCTAAAAGAAGACCGGTATTTCACCACCATGGTTATACCTGAAGCCAAATCCAAGACCGCGGGCGCAAACGTCACCGCGAAAAATGAGCCATGGGTACTGGCTTCCCAAGTGGACCAATGCTTCTTCATTACCGACCCGTCAAAGCCCAGTCGTGTTGTCGTGAGGAGAGGAAAAAGGAAGATCATCGGAATGGATGGAGTAGCCAATGAGCAAGACTTCGACAAGTACGGTGACTCGAGGATCGAACATGACGATGATGATGAAGTAGCAGCATACACCACAAGAAGAAGCAGGACCACCCTACCTAAAGGACGTCCGTTCCACAGAAGAACTCCATTTGCGAAAAAGAAGGGCAAGAAGATTGTGAACGGATAGCTAGCTAAGATCGATTGTATTTAAATCGTAGCCTTCATTTCCCGATTGTATTTCATGGGCACTTTTTGAACTATCATGAATATTTTTAAATTTCATGGACACTCGATTTCGATCCCCCTCCATCTCGATCGCTATCCCACCTCCCCAGATCCGGTCCCCCTCGCCGCCGAGCACCCCCCGGTCCACCGGCCGCCGCTGCCGACCCCCCGCACCCTCGATTCCCCTACTCAACCGCCGCCGCCGACCCCCCGCACCCCTCCCCTACTCAACCGCCGCCGCCGACCCCCCGCACCCCGCGCACCCTCCCCCGCTCCATCGGCATTACTGTTTGATGATATTTTTAAAAAATTATTACTGTCTTATAAAAAAAATATTACTGTTATGATTTAAACAAGTTTGAACATATTTAAACACAAATAAGTATCAAACAGCATTTTAAATGCATAAAAAAAATTTGTGGAGCCTGGGAATGAAACCCAGGACCTCCTGGTGTGAGAACTGGCTGCTAACCAGTCGAGCTAGTAGAGGGAACTTGGTGTGGATCAGGTCAGGTGGAAGATAACCTGTCGGCTCAAGTAGAAATCAAAAAAAATACTAATGGCGCACCAGGGTGAGGTGCGCCATTAGTATGGATGTACTTATGGCGCACCGAGGGGTGGTGCGCCATTAGTATTGTGCTGCCCCCATCCATATTTCCACCCCGGCCCAAACCTATCCCCTCTCTCTCCCTCGCCCTCGCCCTCGATCCCCTTCCCCTCTCCTCTCCCGACGCCGCTGCCCCGCCGCCTCGACGCTGCCCCGCCGCCTCGACGCCGCCCCGACGCCGCCTCGACCCCGCCGCGACGTCACCAACCACCACCGCCTGAGGCCCCGACGTCGGCACCGCTCTCCCCGTCGCCCCACCTCGTTGGATGCCATCGCCCCGCCGCCCTTGTCGCCGGCGGCCTGGATGCCGCCCTGTCCAAACCACCGTCGCCGGAGCACCACCACCACCCGGACCTCGTCGCCTCCTCCCCTGCGTCGTCGTCGTCCCCGGCATCCTCCCCGCGCCCCGCTGCCCTATCCCTACGGCCCCCGTGAGCTCCCCTTCCTCCTCTCCCCCTCTCCCCCTCGCGCGCACATGAATGTATTGTATGGATGTGCTGTGCTGTGCTGTGCATGCATGCAAGGGAGAACTGAATGGATCTTTTGTGGTCTTGTTCATACAGCAAATGTGAATTATCTAAGGATAGCATTACCATACAGTAATGAGTTTCTTGATGGCTGTTATTTCCAAAAAAATAGATCCATGGGCACTAGCACCCTGGACATATTTTTATAGAAGAAGCCCACCCGAGTGAGGCGTCAGAAATTCGTTCTGGACGGGATTCGGACTCTGGACGCAGGGTGCACCACTGTGAACCTTGGCACTAGGCTACTGCCTAGTTGTCAACTCGCTGTTATTTCTCATAGTGATGATTTGGATCATGTCAATGTGTTCTGCTTTGCTTAAATTGGGCTGAAGATTCAAATAGATTTACTATGTCTAGTAGGGTTAATTATACGTGTGAGTTCTTCAGATATATTATATAGATGAGTTGACGATGCACCTTTTCACAAGCTGTTGAGAGTTGTCACATGTCAGTCATGCTTCTACTGAATGCTACTAAAGAAGTAAACAACCTATAAATAGAAATTAAGAATGTATAGTTTGACCTGTTAGTTTCTCAAGTAATAACGGTTTAGAGTTTCATTGCCATGGGGTGCATGCCTATTTTGAATGGTACTGTAGTTGTATAGCAGAATTGGTTGCGCACAGCTTCTAGAATCTACATTAGTTTATATCATGATATGAACAGTAGTAATCAACGTATCCTAAAGGCGCCTATCTACCACATGGCTAGTGGCACATGTTCATATCTGGAAAGAGAACTAGTGTGGAAAACAGCACCACACATGCAAGGTAAAATTAGTAACATGAGCATACTGGACAGGCACACAAAGCAATACTTGGGAATTGAACTCATATCCTTAGGAAATGATGTGAAATAGAATATTGCCATTTTAGTCATATCCTTAGGAAATGGTGTAGGTTGTTTCCTAAGTTATGCCTATCGACACAATAGTTGTTCTAATGGCGTAGTGGGTGATTTGGGGATCTTTGCAAACCTGCCTCTAAACTGATTTTATTTGTTCATCATGCTTTTGTACTATTGGAGCTTCAGTTGGGTGGCTGCTGTGATATGGGGTTTTAGTTTTCTTGGAATTGGGGATTGATATTTGGATATACAGATAGGATTGCAAATGCTGTCATGCTTAGTTTGATGTTGTGATGGAGGCCTTTTTTGCCTTGTCCACCCGAGAGGCCCTTGAGTTTGCTGGAATGTCGATTAACTTCCGTTCCGGCAAATTCGGGTACTCCATATGTCCTATTTTCAGCAAAGGTCATGCTGAAATTTTCCGTGAATTTTAGCATGACTTTGCTAAAAATAGGACATATGGGGTACTTGTGGGCCGGGGTATCTTAGTAGTTAATTAAGTAGGATCAAGTGCCCCAGCGTACTTGTGACTAATGCATGGCTTTTAGGGTGCCTCGGTGTCGATAAAAACCGAAATGATGAAAGCTTAGGCTTTTAGGGTGCCTCGGCGTCGAAAAACCCTCAATGATAAAAGCTTAGCTTTTAGGATGCCTCGGTGTCGAAAAACCCTAAATGATGAGACCATGATCTTGTTCCTTGACAATAACCAACTTTTTGACCAAACTTTGTTCCTATTTAGAGAGAAACATGGCCAAAAACGATGAGGCCGGGGGTTCGGGCGTCAAGGCATTCTGGGAGCTGTCCCAGGAGATGGAGGAACAACCTCACTTGTATGAGGACGCCGCCTTCCCCACCGATCCTGAGACCACTGATGGTACCACCGAGGATGACCCCACTGATGCCACCACTGATGGTGCCGCCGAGGATGCCACCACTGATGATGGCGGCGCACGCACAGATGGCAGCCAACCGAAGAGGCAACGGAAGGACCGGCGCCCGACCGTGCTCCGCACCCTCAAGGAGGAAGTTACTGAAGTGGACTCCGACGGGAATCCAACGGCGCCCGAACGAATAGTCAAGGGGTACTCGCTTCAGCTCGGGTGCATTCTCTGGAGCACCGTCTCGATCAACACTGAGAACCTGAGGCATCCTGACCGAGGGAATTTGCGCAACCTCCTCTTCACGAAGCTGCACGAACGATACAAGTTCCCTGCTGAATTTGAAAACACAAGCCTCAAAGGGAATAAAGTGAACAATGCTGCCCTCACGAAGATGAGCAAGGCCCTGTCTACATGGAAAAGCAATGTGAAGAGAATGATCGAGAAAGGTGAGAGTTATGAGAAGATCAAGGAGAAAAATCCTTCGATCACCGAAGATGACTACAACGACTTCAAGATCAATTGCTCAAGCACCGCAAACTCCGAATCAAGTAAGTGGGGGAAAGAAATGCGGGAGCTGAACTTAGGGGAACACACACTCGGTCCCGGCGGTTACAGAGTGGCGGAGCCTATATGGGACAAGGAGGAGGCGGACCGTGCCGAGCAAGGCCTACCGCCCCTCTTCGATAAATACGGTGACAAGTAGACCAGGAAGTTTGTCTGGGCCCGGTACAAGAAGGACCTGAAAACAAACGAGCTTACCACGGATCCGAAGACCAGGGCGCTTGAGCTTGTTCTGGTAAGGAATACACCCCCGTGTAATTAGCTCCATATGGTTGCATTCTAATTAATGAAGCCAAATTTCTAAATGGTTCACATTCCTTCCGCAGGCGACTGAAAGCAGTAGCGCGGGGTCGACTAAGAGAAACCCTTGGGACACCACTCTAAATAAGGCGTTGAATGTAATGAAGAACAAGGATAAGCTCAGTAAGCCGACGTCAGCTGGTCGTGTGGCCGGCAAAGGCTTGTCGACAAAATGGTCGTCATACTATAACACTGGTGGGCGAAAGGAGAAAAAGACCAGCTCGGAAAGCCAGGCGCGTGAGGTTCAAGAACTCAGGGCACAGGTGGCGCGGATTCCAGAGATTTGTCCAAGAGCAAGTGGAACAACAACTCGGAAGGACGATCACCGCCATTGTGCCTACCTTGATCCAGGGGATTAGTGCGTGGATTGCGGGCGGCCAACAGGGGCCGCCCCCGATTCCTAGCTTCACGGCCAGCAACTTGCAGAACGCGATGGCGGGGCCATTGGTGTCTTCGACGCCGGCACGGGAGCTTAATGCACCCGGGTGTACGCCGGCCGGCACCTCTGCAGCAAGCGGCCCCTCCGTCAACTGCACGCACGCCGTTGGCGGTGCCTCGACATTAGCCGAGCTTGACGCCATCATCACGGTAACTAATTAAGCCTCTCTCGGCCGAGGACTTCATCTCCTTGCCTTTGACTGGGCATCCCTGACGCCCTACATGTTTTCGCAGGGCGCCGCCGACGTTCCGTGCACTCTCCTGCACTTCGTGAACAACGAGTTGGTCGATGTCGCCAAGGGCAAAATCGTTCAACCGGGCAACCCCTTGTTCCACGGTACCCAGATGCCACCCAACTTGTTTAGGGTTCAACTGGTTCGGGTGCTGCCAGGCTGCGACGAGTTGTTACCTCCGATTCGACCCGTCGGGGCCGACGATGATGACGTGATGACCCTCAGCGCCTGCCTGAGCTGGCCCCTACTTTGGCCGAAGAGCCAGATTCGTTTGGGGGCGGGGGACACCACCCCAAAGACAACACCGCCAGTCGTGCCGGCGCCAAGTCGTCCCCATGGCAAGACCGCCGCAACGGTGCCGGACATCCCTATGCCACTGGATCCAAACATGCATATGGCACAGGATCAGAACGACGACGACAACGATACATTTGCCAACGTCGATCAATACTTTGCCGATCATGGGTACGGTGGCGACTTCATGGGGCCTCCTTCTCAAGAACCCAACCCAACAAAAGACGTGTGCGATCTAGCTGGTACCGCGGAGAAGCCAAGTTGCAACAGGCGTCGTCTGCCGTTCAGCTCTCAGGAGACGCCTCCAGCTGCCGACTTCACCGAGCCTCAGATAGGCGAGGTGCGAAATATTATCAGCCCCAACACACTCAAGAAGGCGGTCTGTGAGCAGAACTCGGTCCCATTACAGGAGAAGAAGAAGGCACGCAAAAGAAAGACTAATAAGGGTGCGGGCCAGCCGGCACCGAGTACGATCCATGCTCAGGACGGGCCACCTTCACCTGAGGATATCTCGAGGAGGGTGCATGTGGCGGGTAGGCCGATGCTACCGAGAAATATGCTCAATGCTGCAACCGGTGCTATGCGGAGTCTGCATGACAGTGTTCTTTCTTTGGAGAAGCGGTGTCTCGGAGAGAAGGATGTGGCATACCTGGTTTTCGCGGCCAAGGTGCCAGAGGGCAAGGGCTTTGTGGATAACTCCATCGGGGGTATGATCGTCCTGCGGTTTGACGACATTCACGCTATGTTGAACCTTCATCCGCTGCACTACACCTTCGTTCGGCTATTTTCGCTGAGTATGGAGATGCGGATCATTCGCGACAAGACCCCGGACATCGTGATAGTCGACCCCTTCTACATGCGTGCCAAGATCTTGGGCAGCGCTGGGGACCGGCAAGTCGCGACTTCTTACCTCGAAGGCGTCATTCTGGCAAACCAAGATAAGGATAACTTCCTCGTGCCTTACTTTCCCGAGTAAGTCCTCCCCACAACCGCCCCGTCACATATGAATTCTTAGATTTCGATCGTTTTTCTTTTAACATTCCGTGTTTTCTGCAGTGACACACATTGCACGCTCATCCTCCTAAGCCCCAAATATTCCATGGCCACGTATTTCGACCCGGACCGTCAGTCGAACGTAGACTACACAAATGTCAAGAAGGTTCTTGATGATGTTCTCCCCGGCTACGTCAAATCTGGAGGCACCTTCACCAGGCCTATTGATAAGTACGGCAAGCACGTGTTCTCCCACAATACGACGTTCTGCTGCATCAAGCAGCCGCCTGGCGGTCAGAAGGGTGCCTACTATGCCATCCATCAAATGCGGGCGATCATACGGGACCATCATCAACTTCTGCTACCGAGTAAACTCAAAGATTGGGCCGCGAGCGTGTCGGCAATCCAGGACGCGGACATCAGACAAGAATTCTTTCGCATCCAGTCAGAGTTTGCGGAAATCATCCATCAAGATGTCCTTCGTACCTCGGGGCAGTTCTACCTCAGAAATCAACTGTCCAATAATGACATCGACACAATGCTACAAATGCAGGCTGACAACGACCGTTATTTCATGACTCCCATGATAGACGGCGGCTTCATCCACGCTCCGGTCCCTTGAGTCGAGTCGAAAGCAGTGATGTTGTGTCTAGTTCTGAAACATCGATTGGCTCATGTTGTAATTAAACTTTAATGAACTTGTAGTATGTCTCTTTGGTTTCGAGAGTTGTTCAACTTAGATGTAATCGATGCTATTAATGTCTTGCTTTTCTCTTCCGATCATTCTGTTGCATACTTATATATTGCTTATGTATTGTCTGTGAATTGGTACTAACGTTTCGTTTGGCTACTGCATAGCGATGCCGTCATATGTCGTGTACAAGGGTAAGGTTCCCGGAGTCTACGACGACTGGGAGGAGTGTCGGAGACAGGTTCACTGATTCAGCGGTAACAGTTACAAAGGGTACACCACTAGGGCCGAGGCCGAATCTAGATACGCCCGCTATCTAGCGGGAGAGGGGAGGGAGCGCTGGAGGAACCGGATGAAGACGAGTTTCATCGTGATGATGCTCATCGTGATGACCACAGCTCTCTTCTATGTGATGGTAGTTTAGATGATCGATATCGACTTGTAATGTGAAGACAAACTCGCTACTCGCGGTCTCGAGACTTGTAATATAATGTTCTATCTTTGTTCGGTCTTTTCAATTCGGAGACTAATATGATGAATTGTATTCGGAGACTAATATGATGAATTGTATTCAGAGACTAATCTTCTATTGTATTCGATGAATCTGTTGTTGATATGTGATGTCTATATTTTGTCCAATTATACATTTTGTAACCTCTGCAAAAAACAGAAAATTAAAAAAAAAACTAATATTCATACTAATGGCGCATCACATCACAGTGCGCCATTAGTATGCCAAAGGATACTAATGGCGCATCATTAAACAGTGCGCCATTAGTATGCCGAAGTTACTAATGGCGCATCTTGTTGTTGTGCGTCATTAGTATGCCAAAGCACCTGGGTATACATGGCCCCCTGGGAGGCATACTAATGGCGCACTGTTGTATATACTAATGGCGCATCTGAGGTGCGCCATTAGTATACCAGATACTAATGGCGCGCCTTTGGTGCGCCATTAGTAAAATATACTAATGGCGTGGCACTAATGGTGCACCACTAATGCGCCATTAATGGCCAAATTAGGTGTGCCATTAGTAGGCCTTTTCCTAGTAGTGCTAGCAATGGTGGAACGGTGAGAGTACGTATAATCCATGGACTCAACATTAGTCACAAAGAACTCACATACTTATTGCAAAAATTTATTAGCCATCAAAACAAAGTACTACACGCATGCTCCTAGGGGCATAGATTGGTAGGAAAAGACCATCGCTCATCCCCGACCGCCACTCATAAGGAAGACAATCAAAAAATAAATCATGCCCCGACTTCATCACATAATGGTTCACTATACGTGCATGCTATGGGAATCACAATCTTTAACACAAGTATTTCTACCAATCCATAATTACTCACTAGCATGACTCTAATTTCACCATCTTTATATCTCAAAAAAAATGCAAGGAATCAAACTTCTCATATATTCAATGCTCTTTATGAAAGTTTTTATTATACCCATACTATTTATAAGACTCTCAAAATGGTATAAGTGAAGCATGAGAGTTCATAAATTTCTTTGAGAACCACCATCGTGCTCTAAAAAGATATAAGTGAAGCACTAGAGCAACTGACAAACTACTCCAGAAAGATATAAGTGAAGATCAATGAGTAGTTGAATAATTATGTAGTTGTGTGAAGACTCTCTCATAAATAAAGTTTCAGATATTAAGTGCTTTTTCAAACAGCAAGCAAAACAAAATAAAAATGACATTCCTTGAATAGCACATATCATGTGAAGAAGTAAAAAACTTAGGTTCAACCAAAACTGATCGATCATTGTTGAAGAAGAAAGGTGGGATGCCAACTGGGGCATCCCCATGCTTGACACTTCTTGAATATTAATTAGGGATGCCTTGGTCATCCCCAAGCTTGAGCTTTTGTGTCTCCTTAATTCCTTTCATATCACAGTTTCCCTAATTCTTAAAAACTTCATCCACACAAAACTCAACAAGAACTCGTGAGATAAGTTACTATAAATCAAATGCAAAACCTTATCATTCTCTACTATAGACAATCACTAATATTATAATTTAACATTGCATACTAAATGCCTCTGCATATATAACACTCCTATACTCAATAGAATCATTAAACAAGCAAACATATGCAAACATAATAGCAATCTGTCTAAACAGAACAATCTATAAAGAATGCAATAGGAATCATACTTCCCTAACTCCAAAAATTCTGAAAGATTACTACACTATAGAAAATTTGTTGTTTCTCATTGTGTAAAATTTTCAAGATTTTATCATGGTCTGACTATTCACAAATATTCAGACAATGATAGAAAACTTTCTGTTTTCAAAACAGCAACATATAGACTTGCAAAATAAGCATGGTAAAGGCTATATTTGACCTTTTTATTGAACTAAAAGATGAAAAACATTACTCTAAATAACAGGAAGCGAATCCTAACAAAAGAAAATGACTCTGCAAGAAAAACTCATATCATGTGGTGAATAAAAATATAGTCTCAAGTAATTTTACTGATGGATTGAAGACAAAAGAGGAGATGCCATCCAGGGCATCCCCAAGCTTAGATGCTTGGTTGTCCTAGAATATTACCTTGGGGTGCCTTGGGCATCCGCAAGCTTAGGCTCTTGCCACTCCTTATTCCGTAGTCCATCGAACCACCAAAACTTGAAAACCTTACAACACAAAACACAACAGAAACTCGTAAGCTCTGTTAGTATAATAAAGCAAATCACCACTTAGGTACTATTGTGAACTCATTCTAAATTTATATTCGTGTTATATTTACTGTATTACAACTTCTCCATGGTTCATACCCTCCGATAATACCCATAGATTCATCAAAATAAACAAACAACACAATGAGAACAGAATCTGTCAAAAAGAGAACCGTCTGTAGTAATCTGGAAACTTTGTATACTTCTGTAACTCCAAAAATTCTAGAAATGTAAGACAATCGAGGCAATTTTTATAACAATCGTGTGTAAAAAATTCAAATCAAAATCACACTTCTGTGAATTTCTAAAATTCTGGCAATGAGCGCAAAAGTTTCTGTTTTTCAGCAAGATCAAATCAATTATCACCATAGACCATCCCAAAGGTCTTACTTGGCACTTTATTAAAAGAAAAGCTATAAACCATGATTACTACAGTAGCCTAAACACGTGAACACATAAAAACAGTAGGGGTAAATATTGGGTTGTCTCGCAACAAGCGCTTTTCTTTAATGCCTTGTGAGCTATGCATGATTATATCAATGATGTTCACAAAGAAGTAAAGAATTGAAACACAAATAGAGCATCATGAATCACACGGTGTCGGGGGGAAATGACACCTATGGGATCACTGGGATCCCTTTTGCTACGGTTGACGGGCGCGAGGTTGTGAAAAGAGCGAGTCTAGAGGCCAGCACGAGGATCGTTTACCCAGGTTCGGGCCACGAGGATGCGTAATACCCTAGTCCTGCTTTGGTGTATATTTGAGTGTTCTTGAGTTATTGAACTAGCTACATCGTGTGTCGTCCGAAAGATCTGAATCCCTCTCCAGTACGCCTCGGGCCTCCTTTTATAGTCAAAAGGGGCTGCCACAGTGGCACATAGGAGGTGGAAAGGTATACAGTGTACAAGATTATCGCCTGTCATTACAGGACAAAGTGCATTAAATGCGCTACTTAGGTGTTCACTTGTTTTATCGGGGGCGGTAATGAGGCCCATCCCGTCCGTCGCCGCTCCGCCTTGCTTTGACACGCGTCCAGGCCAACGAGGCATGCAGCGCCACGTAGGCTAGCAGGCTGCTGAGTTGGCGCGGTGGTAGGGACTTCACGAAGATCTGTATGCCACCACGCAGGTGTTTGGCTAGTTGGATTAGTACCCACGTACTGCCACATGGGTACTTGCTTCAGTTGGCGGGTTGGCCGCTGAGCTAGGGTGGTGACGGGGTGGCAAGGTCTTGTCGTGGTCCTGCGTATATTCCCGGCAAAGGGTATTGACGTGGTCTTGTGGGCGCCCACGGCAAGAGTCTTGTCGGGGCCTTGCGAGTGTCTTTGGCAAGGAGCCTTGCCTCGGCATCGTGGGCATCATCGGCAAGGGGCCTCGCGATTGTCTTGTCTTCTGGTCCTCATGTAGGATTTGTAGGCTCTCTGTCTTCACAAAGAACTGCATGCCACCATGCAGGCACTTCCCGAGCCTTGGTTCCAATGCTGTCGATGGCGTCGAAACTCTCAGGCTCAAGGGTGGCTATGATGTTGGTGCTGGGTGAGCTACCCCGGCAAGGCTCTTGCCATGGCTGTGTAGGCCACCTCAGCAAGGGTCTTGCCGGGAGGAAGCCAATCTGATTGCTCCATCTTCTAAGCCCTTGGCTGCAGCGCTGCTCTGGTAGCCTTGTATTTCTGTTTTCCTCCTCTGCCCTGCTGAGTGTGGTCACAGGCGTGGCTCTGACTGCCCGTTGATAACCCACAAGTGTAGGGGATCACAACAGTTTTCGAGGGTAGAGTATTCAACCCAAATTTATTGATTCGACAGAAGGGGAGCCAAAGAATATACTCAAGTATTAGCAGCTGAGTTGTCAATTCAACCACACCTAGAAACTTAATATCTGCAGCAAAGTGTTTAGTAGCAAAGTAATATGATAGTAGTGGTAACGGTAGCAATAGGTAACAATAGTAAAAGTAATGTTTTTGGTATTTTGTAGTGATGATAGCAATAGCAACTGAAAAGTAAATAAGCGAAGAACAATATATGGAAAGCTCGTAGGTAATCGACCGGTGATGGAGAATTATGCCAGATGTGGTTCATCATGTAACAGTCATAACCTAGGGTGACACAGAACTAGCTCCAGTTCATTGATATAATGTAGGCATGTATTCCGAATAAAGTCATATGTGCTTATGGAAAAGAACTTGCATGACATCTTTTGTCCTACCTTCCCGTGGCAGCGGGGTCCTTATGGAAACTAAGGGATATTAAGGCCTCCTTTTAGTAGAGAACCGGAACAAAGCATTAACACGTGGTGAATACATGAACTCCTCAAACTACGGTCATCACCGGTAAGTATCCCGATTATTGTCACTTCGGGGTTAACGGATCATAACACATAATAGGTGACTATAGACTTGCAAGATAGGATCAAGAACACTCACATATTGATGAAGACATAATAGGTTCAGATCTGAAATCATGGCACTCGGGCCCTAGTGACAAGCATTAAGCATAGCAAAGTCATAGCAACATCAATCTCAGAACATAGTGGACACTAGGGATCAAACCCTAACAAAACTAACTCGATTACATGATAGATCCCATCCAACCCATCACCGTCCAGCAAGCCTACGATGGAATTACTCACGCACGGCGGTGAGCGTCATGAAATTGGTGATGGAGGATGGTTGATGATGACGATGGCGACGGATTCCCCTCTCTGGAGCCCCAAACGGACTCCAGATCAGCCCTCCCGAGAGGTTTTAGGGCTTGGCGGCGGCTCCGTATCATAAAACGCAATGATTTCTTCTCTCTGATTTTCTCCCCGAAACTCAATATATGGAGTTGGAGTTGGCGTCGGAGAGGCAACAGGGGGCCCACGAGGTAGGGGGCGCGCCCTAGGGGGGTAGGCGCGCCCCCACCCTCATGGAGAGACGGTGGGCCCCTGGCCTTCATCTTTTGATGGTATTTTTCTTAGTTTCTGAAAAGTGGCTCCATGAAGTTTCAAGTCATTCTGAGAACGTTTGTTTCTACACATAAATAACACCATGGTAATTCTGCTGAAAACAGCGTCAGTCCGGGTTAGTTCCATTCAAATCATGCAAGTTAGAGTCCAAAACAAGGGCAAAAGTGTTTGGAAAATTAGATACGACGGAGATGTATCAACTCCCCCAAGCTTAAACATGTGCTTGTCCTCAAGCAATTCAGTTGATAAACTGAAAGTGATAAAGAAAAACTTTTACAAACTTTGTTTGCTCTTGTTGTTGTAAATATGTAAAGCCAGCTCTCAAGTTTCCAGCAAAGATTATAACTAACCACATTCGTAATAATGCATATGTCTCAAGTTTACTCATATAAATAGCATAATAACCTAGCGAGCCATACTAATAAATCTCGGATGCAACACTTTCTCAAAACAATCATAATATGATATAACAAGATGGTATCTCGCTAGCCCTTTCTGAGACCGCAAAACATAAATGCAGAGCACCTTTAAAGACCAAGGACTGACTAGACATTGTAATTCATGGTAAAAGAGATCTAGTCTAGTCATACTCAATGTAAACTAACAGTAATGAATGCAAATGACAACGATGCTCTCCAACTGGTGCTTTTTAATAAGAGGATGATGACTCAGCATAAAAGTAAATTGATAGGCCCTTCGCAGAGGGAAGCAGGGATTTGTAGAGGTGCTAGGGCTCGGTTTTGAAACGGAGGTGAATAATATTTTGAGCGGTATACTTTCATTGTCAACATAACAACCAAGAGATGGCGATATCTTCCATGCTACACACATTATAGGCGGTTCCCAAACAGAATGGTAAAGTTTATACTCCCCTTCCAACAACAAGCATCAATCCATGGCTTGCTCGAAACAACGAGTGCCTCCAACTAACAAGAGTCCCAGGGGGAGTATTGTTTGCAATTATTTTGATTTAGTTTGCATAAAGCATGGGACTGGGCATCCCGGTGACCAGCCATTTATCTCGTGAGTGAGGAGCGGAGTCCACTCCTCTTGAGAATAACCCGCCTAACATGGAAGATACAAACAACCCTAGTTGATACATGAGCTATTCGAGCATACAAAACAGGATATTTATTTGAAGGTTTAGAGTTTGGCACATACAAATTTACTTGGAACGACAGGTAGATACCGTATATAGGTAGGTATAGTGGACTCATGTGGAATAACTTTGGGGTTTAAGGAGTTTGGATGCACAAGCAGTATTCCCGCTTAGTACATGTGAAGGCTAGCAAAAGACTGGGAAGCGACCAGCTAGAGAGCGACAACAGTCATGAACATGCATTAAAATTAATCAACACCGAATGCAAGCATGAGTAGGATATAATCCACCATGAACATAAATATCGTGATGGCTATGTTGATTTTGTTTCAACTACATGCATGAACATGCGCCAAGTCAAGTCACTTAAATCATTCAGAGGAGGATACCACCCTATCATACCACATCATAACCATTTTAATAGCATGTTGGCATGCAAGGTAAACCATTATAACTCATAGCTAATCAAGCATGGCATAAGAAACTATGATCTCTAGTTGTCATTGCAAACATGTTTATTCATAATAGGCTGAATCAGGAACGATGAACTAATCATATTTACAAAAACAAAAGAGGTCGAGTTCATACCAGCTTTTCTCATCTCAACCAGTCCATCATATAACATCATAATTGCACGACCGAACGATGTGAATAATAATAATAGTGCACGTGCATTGGACTAAGCCGGAATCTGCAAGCATTCAATAAATAGGAGAAGACAAGGCAATATGGGCTCTTTTGTCAGGTCAACAATAATGCATATAAGAGCCACTTCAACAATTTAATTATGGTCTTCTCCTATCGACCCCCAAATAAAAAAAGAAATAAAACTATTTACACGGGAAAGCTCCCAACAAGCAAAAGAAGAACAGGAAATCTTTTTGGGTTTTATTTTTAATTACTACTACAAGCATGGAAAGTAAACTAATTAAAAGCTACAACTAATTTTTTTGGTTTTTCTTAAGGTTTATCAAACACACAAGAAGAAAGCATAAAAATAAAAATAAACTAGCATGGATGATACAATGAAAAAGTATGAGCACCGACATCTAGCAATGAGTGTGTGAACATGAATGTAATGTAAG
The DNA here is from genome assembly GCF_018294505.1 of Triticum aestivum. Lineage (NCBI taxonomy): Eukaryota > Viridiplantae > Streptophyta > Magnoliopsida > Poales > Poaceae > Triticum > Triticum aestivum. The sequence goes on from NC_057803.1 coordinate 239,215,160, forward strand.
TGGGAAATACGTACTCCCCAAAGCTTAGGCTTTTGGACTAAGTTGGTCTATGGCCACGACTGGCCTGGCAGAATCCATAATAATAGTTGGGGTCATACTGCGATGCAGCAGCTAGCGCCTGCTGAGCTGCATCATGGCAACGAGCAACCTCCTCTCTTCTCTCATACTCATCTGCCTCCTCTCTGGTAATAGTATATCCTCCTCTTGCCGGATAATCAAAGAAGGCGGGAGCAGGAAGAGTAATACGGACAGCACGACGTCTGTCAAAGATTAGTTGATACTGGAGAGGTGATTCATTCCTCTCAACAAACTGGTGGTGAACCATAGCATTAAAAATCTAGATAAGCAGGAGGTAATTCTTATCATCTTCACGTATGGCTATACCAAGAAAATTAGCTATGCGGGTTGCATAAATTCCACCAAAGAAATCTCCATTAAGTCTATTAAGATGCAAGCTACGAGCAACAATGGCTCCCAAATTATATGATTTGCCTCCTAACACAGCACTCCCAAGAATACTAAGATCGAGGACACACATGTGACATGCCTCATCTTTACCATTAATGCATCTACCTATGACGAGAGCAAAATAATGTATAGCAAGAAAGTGAATGCTCCCTATAGTAGCTTGTGTAATATCTCTAGATTCTCCCACAGTTATGCTAGTGATAACCCACAAGTATGGGGGATCGCAACAGTTTTCAAGGGTAGAGTATTTAACCCAAATTTATTGATTCGACACAAGGGGAGCCAAAGAATATTCTCAAGTATTAGCAGCTGAGTTGTCAATTCAACCATACCTAGAAACTTAGTATCTGCAGCAAAGTGTTTAGTAGCACAGTAATATGATAGTGGTGGTAACGGCAACAAAAGTAAAGACAGCAAAAGTAATGTTTTTGGTATTTTGTAGTGATTGTAACAGTAGCAGCGGGAAAGTAAATAAGTGTAAACCAGTATATGGAAAACTCATAGGCACCGGATCAGTGATGGATAATTATGCTGGATGCGGTTCATCATGTAACAGTCATAACATAGGGTGACACAGAACTAGCTCCAGTTCGTCAATGTAATGTAGGCATGTATTATGTATATAGTCATACGTGCTTATTGAAAAGAACTTGCATGACATCTTTTGTCCTACCCTCCTGTGGCAGCGGGGTCCTATTGGAAACTAAGGGATATTAAGGCCTCCTTTTAATAGAGAACCGGAACAAAGCATTAACACATAGTGAATACATGAACTCCTCAAACTATGGTCATCACCGGGAGTGGTCCCGATTATTGTCACTTCGGGGTTGCCGGATCATAACACATAGTAGGTGACTATAGACTTGCAAGATAGGATCAAGAACTCACATATATTCATGAAAACATAATAGGTTCAGATCTGAAATCATGGCACTCGGGCCCTAGTGACAAGCATTAAGCATAGCAAAGTCATAGCAACATCAATCTCAGAACATAGTGGATACGAGGGATCAAACCCTAACAAAACTAACTCGATTACATGATAAATCTCATCCAACCCATCACCGTCCAGCAAGCCTACGATGGAATTACTCACGCACGGCGGTGAGCATCATGAAATTGGTGATGGAGGATGGTTGATGATGACGACAGCGACGAATCCAGATCAGCCCTCCCGAGAGGTTTTAGGGCTTGGCAGTGGCTCCGTATCGTAAAACGCGATGATTTCTTCTCTCTGATTTTTTTCTCTCCGAAAGCTAATATATAGATTTGGAGTTGGCATCGGAGGGTCAACAGGGGGCCCACGAGGTAGGGGGCGCGCCCTAGGGGGGGGGCGCCCCCCACCCTCGTGGAAAGGGTGTGGGCCACCTGGTCTTCATATTTGGCGAGGATTTTTTATTGTTTTTTCTAAGACCTCCTGTGGAGTTTCAGGTCATTCCGAGAATATTTGTTTTCTGCACATAAAACAAAATCATGGTAATTCTGTTGAAAACAGCGTCAGTCTGGGTTAGTTCCATTCAAATCATACAAGATAGAGTCCAAAACAAGGGCAAAAGTGTTTGGAAAAGTAGATACGACGGAGACGTATCAACTCCCCCAAGTTTAAACCCTTGCTTGTCCTCAAGCAATTCAGTTGACAAACTGAAAGAAAGAAAGAAAAACTTTTACAAACTCTGTTTGCTCTTGTTGTTGTAACTATGTCAAGCCAGCATTCAAGTTTTCAGCATAAATCATAACTAAACACATTTGCAATAATTCTCAGGTCTCATCATTACCCATATGAATAGCATAATCAACTAGCAAGTAATAATAATAAATGTCGGATGACAACACTTTCTCAAAACAATCATAATATGATATAACAAGATGGTATCTCGCTAGCCCTTTCTGAGACCGCAAAACAGAAATGCAGAGCACCTTTAAAGATCAAGGACTGACTAGACATTGTAATTCATGGTAAAAGAGATCCAATCATAGTCATACCCAACATAAATTAATAGTGATGAATGCAAATGACGGCTATGCTCTCCATCTAGTGCTTTTTAATAAGAGGGTGATAACTCAGCATAAAAGTAAATGGATAGGCCCTTCGCAGAGGGAAGCAGGGATTTGTAGAGGTGCCAGAGCTCGGTTTTGAAGTAGAGATAAATTGTATTTTGAGCGGTATACTTTCATTGTCAATGTAACAACTAAGAGATGGCGATATCTTTCATGCTAAACACATTATAGGCGGTTCCCATACAAAATGGTAAAGTTTATACTCCCCCTCCACCAACAAGCAACAATCCATGGCTTGCTCGAAACAACGAGTGCCTCCAACATACATCAGGTCCCAGGGGGAGTTTTGTTTGCAATTAATTTTGATTTAGTTTGCATAAAGCATGGGACTGGGCATCCCGGTGACCAGCCATTTTCTCGTGAGTGAGGAGAGGAGTCCACTCCTCTTGAGAATAACCCGCCTAACACGGAAGATAAGGACAACCATTGTTGATACATGAGCTATTCGAGCATACAAAACAGAATGTTTATTTCAAGGTTTAGAGTTTGGCACATACAAATTTACTTGGAATGGCAGGTAGATACCGCACATAGGAAGGTATGGTGGACTCATCTGGAATAACTTTGGGGTTTAAGGGATTGGATGCACAAGTAGTATTCCTGCTTAGTACAGGTAAAGGCTAGCAAAAGACTGGGAAGCGACCAACTAGAGAGCGACAACAGCCATGTACATGCATTAAAATTAATAAACATTGGATGCAAGCATGAGTAGGATATAATCCACCATGAACATAAATATCATGAAGGCTATGTTGATCGTGTTTCAACTACATGCGTGAACATGTGCCAAGTCAAGTCACTTAAATCATTCAAAGGAGGATACCACCCCATCGTACCACATCATAATCATCTCAATAACATGTTGGCATACAAGGTAAATCATTATAACTCATAGCTAATCAAGCATGGCACAAGCAACTATGATCTCTAATTGTCATTGCAAACATGTTTATTCATAATAAGCTGAATCAAGAACGCGGGACTCATCATATTTACAAAAACAAAAGAGGTCGAGTTCATACCAGCTTTTCTCATCTCAGTCAGTCCATCATATATCATCATAATTGCCTTTCACTTGCACGACCAAACGGTGTGAATAATAATAAGAGTGCACGTGCATTGGACTAAGCTGGAATCTGCAAGCATTCAAGAAATAGAAGAAAACAAGGCAATATGGGCTCTGGGTTAAATCAACATTAAAGCATATAAGAGCCACTAAAACAATTTAATTATGGTCTTCTCCTAATGACCCCCAAAGAAAATAAAATAAAATAAAACTATTTACACGGGAAAGCTCCCAACAAGCAAAAGAAGAATGGGAAATATTTTTGGGTTTTCTTTTTAATTATTACTACTACAGCAAATAAATAAACTACTACTAATTTTTTTTGTTTTTCTTAAGATTTAACAAACACACAAGAAGAAAACAGGAAAAAGAAAATAAACTAGCATGGATATTACAGTGAAAAAGTATGAGCACCATCTAGCAATGAGTGTGTGTGAACATAAATGTAATGTCGGTGAGAAATACGTACTCCCCCAAGCTTAGGCTTTTGGCCTAAGTTGGTCTATGGCCACGGCTGGCCTGGTGGATATCCATAATAATAGTTGTCGGGGTCGTACTGTGATGAAGAGTAATAGTTGGGATCATACTGATGTGCAGCGGTTATCGCCTGCTGAGCTGCAGCGTGGAGTCGAGCTTCCTCCGCTCTCCTCTCGTACTCTTCTGCCTCCTCTCTGGTAATAACATATCTTCCTTTTGTCTGTGAATCAAAGAAGGCAGGAGAAGGGAGAGTAATACGGAAAACACGTCGTTTATCAAAAATTAAGCGATATAAGAGAGGTGATCCAGGCCTCTCGACAAACTGGTGCGAAGCCATAGAGTCATAATCTCAATATGCAGGAGGCAACTCCGTATCACCCTCACGAATGTCTATCTCAAGATAATGAGCTAAGCGGGTTGCGTAAATTCCTCCAAAGAAATCTCCATTATGTCTATTATGATGCAACCTACGAGCTACAATGGCTCCCATATGATAAGATTGGTCTCCTAACACAGCACTCCTAAGAATGCTAAGATCAGGGACACACATGTGACATGCTTCATCCTTATCATTTATGCATCTACCGATGAAGAGAGCAAAATAATGTATAGCAGGAAAGTGAATGGTCCCTATGGTAGCCTACGTTATATCTCTGGATTCCCCCACAGTTATACTAGCAAGAAAGTTTCTAAATTAAGATTTAGGGGGATCCCTAACACTACCCCATGATGGAAGTTTGCAAGCAGAAGTGAAATGCTCTAAGTCCATGGTATAAGATTTGTCATAGAGATCAAACATGACTGAAGGAGAATTACATGAAGATGAATACTCAAACCTCCTCACAAATAAACTTGTGAGATCATGATACTGGGGGCATTTGTTAGCCTCAAAATCCTCAAGACCGGCATTGCACAAATATGCTTTGAATTCTTCTTTAATTCCCGCACGGTCCATAAAATTTTCTGACGGCCACTCGCAAGGCCGTACCGGAGCGTCTCTTGGTGGATCCTCGTCAGCATCGCGCATAGCAATCCTGGGTCCTTGCTTCTTAGAGGAACTACCTTGGAACATCTTCCTAAGCATAATGTTTTTCTCTGAAAAATTCTGAAATTTTTAGTAACTTCAAACAAAAGTGAACCAACTTCAATAAAACTGATAGCAACTACTCCTACAAGTGCCTAGAGCCTATATCAAGCATTAGAACTACTTGGAACCATATAAATTTGACATGCAAGCTCAAGAACATGGTCACCTATGCAGCACAAATTTGCAAAGAATAAAGCACTAGAACAAAAACTAATTGGACCAATGGAGGAGTCACATACCAAGGAACAGTCTCCCCAAGCAGTTTTGCGAGAGGTGCTTTGAGCAAGGAGATCGAAAATCACAGCAAAAGTGGCTGGAACTCGTGCTTGAGTTGGTTTTTCGGGTTTGTGTGCGACAGAGGAAGAAGATGGGTGCTGGGATAAGTGGAGGAGGGCCACCATGGGCCCACGAGGCAGGGGGCGCACCCTATGGGGGGGGGGCGCCCACCACCCTCGTGGCCAGGTGGCAGCTCCTCCCGTGGTAATTTTTTCATAGTAAATCCACAAATATTCCCGAAAAAATCATATTAAATTGGCATGGCATTCTGAGGACTTTTATTTTTAGGATATTTTTATATTACACGGATAAGCCAGGAAACAGACAGAAAAATACTATTTCTACTGTATTTCTACTAAATAACAGAAAATATAGAGAGGGTACAGAAGGTTGTGCTTCTAGTTTCATCCATCTCATGCTCATCAAAAAGAATCCACTAACAAGGTTGATCAAGTCTTGTTAACAAACTCATTCCGATAGTCATGAAACCGGAGAAATTTCGAATAACACTAAGTTACCTCAACGGGGATATGCACATCCCCTATAATAAGTATATCATATTTCTTTTTGACCGCAGGAAGAGGAATTTCAAAACCTCCAATTATAATCGATGGAATTTTTCCAATGGAGTTGATACTATGAACTTGAGGTTGTTTCCTCGGAAAGTGTACCATATGCTCATTACCATTAACATGAAAAGTGACATTGCCTTTATTGCAATCAATAACAGCCCCTTCAGTATTAAGAAAAGGTCTTCCAAGAATAATAGACATACTATCATCCTCGGGAATATCAAGAATAACGAAGTCCGTTAAAATGGTAACGTTTGCAACCACAACAGGCACGTCCTCACAAATACCGACAGGTATAGCAGTTGATTTATCAGCCATTTGCAAAGATATTTCAGTAGGTGTCAGCTTATTCAAGTCAAGTCTACGATATAAAGAGAGAGGCATAACACTAACACCGGCTCCAAGATCACATAAAGCAGTTTTAATATAATTTCTTTTAATGGAGCAAGGTATAGTGGGTACTCCGGGATCTCCAAGTTTCTTTGGTATTCCACCCTTAAAAGTATAATTAGCAAGCATGGTGGAAATTTCAGCTTCCGGTATCTTTCTTTTATTAGTAATAATATTCTTCATATATTTAGCATAAGGATTTGTTTTAAGCACATCAGTTAATCGCATACGCAAAAAGATAGGCCTAATCATTTCAGCAAAGTGCTCAAAATCCTCATCATCCTTCTTCTGGATGGTTTTGGAGGAAAAGGCATGGGTTTCTGAACCCAAGGTTCTCTTTCTTTCCCATTTTTCCTAACAACAAAGTCTCTTTTATCATAACGTTGATTCTTTGATTGTGGGTTATCAAGATCAACAGCAGGTTCAATTTCTACATCATTATCATTACTAGGATGAGCATTAACATGAACATCATCATTAACATTTTCATTAGGTTCATGTTCATTACCAGATTGTGTTTCAGCATCAGGCATAGAGATATCATTTGGATTATCAGGTGGTTCAGCAATAGGTTCACTAGAAGTTTGCACAGTTCTATCATTTTTCTTCTTCTTCTTTTTATAAGAACTAGGAACATCAATATTATTTCTTTGAGAATCTTGCTCGATTCTCTTGGGGTGGCCTTCAGGATACAAAGGTTCCTGATTCATTCTACCAGTTCTAGTAGCCACTCTAACAACATAATCATTTTGCTTACTATTCATTTCATCAAGCACTTCTTTTTGAGCCTTAAGTACTTGTTCTACTTGAGTGGTAACCATAGAAGCATGTTTGCTAACAAGTTTAAGTTCACCTTTAATATTAGCCATATAATCACCCAAGTGTCTAATCATATAAGCATTTTCTTTTAGTTGTCTACCAAAATAAGCATTGAAGTCGTCTTGCTTAAACATAAAGTTATCAAACTCATCCAAGCACTGACTAGCAATTTTAGTAGGAGGGACTTCAACTTTATCATATCTATAGAGAGAATTTACCTTTACTACCTGTGTCGGGATATCGGGATCAGGAGGTTCTTCAATAAATAAAGAATTAAGATCATATGTTTCTTCAACAGGTGGTGAATTAAGACCATGTATTTCTTCAATAGGAGGTAAATTCTTAACATCTTCAGCTTTAATACCTTTTTATTTCATAGATTTCTTTGCCTCTTGCATATCTTTGGGACTGAGGAATAGAACACCTCTCTTCCTCAGAGTTGGTTTAAGAATAGGCTCAGTAATTGGAGCAGGAGCTGGCTCAGGAGGTGCCCAATTATTTTCATTTGTCAACATATTATTCAATAGAATTTCAGCTTCATCTGGTGTTCTTTCCCTGAAAAGAGAACCAGCACAACTATCCAGGTAATCTCTGGAAGCATCGGTTAGTCCATTATAAAAGATATCAAGTATTTCAGGTTTCTTAAGAGGATGATCAGGCAAAGCATTAAGTAACTTGAGAAGCCTCCCCCAAGCTTGTGGGAGACTCTCTTCTTTAATTTGCACGAAATTGTATATTTCCCTCAAAGTAGCTTGTTTTTTATGAGCAGGGAAATATTTAGCAGAGAAGTAATAAATCATATCCTGGGGACTACACACACAACCAGGATCAAGGGAATTAAACCATATCTTAGCATCACCCTTTAATGAGAAAGGAAATATTTTGAGTAAATAGAGGTAAAGTGATCTCTCATTATTAGTGAATAGGGAAGCTATATCATTTAACTTAGTAAGATGTGCCACAACAATTTCAGATTCATAGCCATAAAATGGATCAGATTCAACCAAAGTAATTATATCAGGATCAATAGAGAATTCATAATCTTTATCAGGAACACATATAGGTGAAGTAGCAAAAGCAAGATCGGGTTTCATTTTATCTCTAAGTGATTCTTTGTTCCATTTAATTAATAACCTCTTAAGCTCATATCTATCTCTGCAAGCTAAAATAGCTAAAGAAGCATCTTGATCAAATAAATAACCCTCAGTAATAACAGGCATATTTTCATCATCACTATCATCATCGTATTCAGATTCAATTATTTCTTTTTCTCTAGCCCTAGAAATTTGTTCTTCTAGAAAATCACTAAGTGGCACAGTAGTATCAGGCATAGAAGCAGTTTCATCATTAGTATCATGCATAGCAGAAGTGGCATCATCAATAATATGCGACATATCAGAATGAATAGCAGAAGCAGGTGTAGGTGTCGCAAACTTACTCATAACAGAAGGTGAATCAAGTGCAGAGCTAGATGGCAGTTCCTTACCTCCCCTCGTAGTTGAGGGATAGATCTTGGTTTTTGGATCTCTCAAGTTCTTCATAGTGTCCAGCAGATATAAATCCCAAGTGACTCAAAGAATGGAGCTATGCTCCTCGGCAACAGCGCCAGAAAAAGGTCTTGATAACCCACAAGTATAGGGGATCGCAACAGTTTTCGAGGGTAGAGTATTTAACCCAAATTTATTGATTCGACACAAGGGGAGCCAATGAATATTCTCAAGTATTAGCAGCTGAGTTGTCAATTCAACCACACCTAGAAACTTAGTATCTGCAGCAAAGTGTTTAGTAGCACAGTAATATGATAGTGGTGGTAACGACAACAAAAGTAAAGACAACAAAAGTAATGTTTTTGGTATTTTGTAGTGATTGTAACAGTAGCAGCGGGAAAGTAAATAAGCGTAAACCAGTATATGGAAAACTCGTAGGCACCGGATTAGTGATGGATAATTATGCCAGATGCGGTTCATCATGTAACAGTGATAACATAGGGTGACACAGAACTAGCTCCAGTTCGTCAATGTAATGTAGGCATGTATTCCGTATATAGTCATACGTGCTTATGGAAAAGAACTTGCATGACATCTTTTGTCCTACCCTCCCATGGCAGCGGGGTCCTATTGGAAACTAAGGGATATTAAGGCCTCCTTTTAATAGAGAACCGGAACAAAGCATTAACACATAGTGAATACATGAACTCCTCAAACTATGGTCATCACCGGGAGTGGTCCCGATTATTGTCACTTCGGGGTTGCCGGATCATAACACATAGTAGGTGACTATAGACTTGCAAGGTAGGATCAATAACTCACATATATTCATGAAAACATAATAGGTTCAGATCTGAAATCATGGCACTCGGGCCCTAGTGACAAGCATTAAGCATAGCAAAGTCATAGCGACATCAATCTCAGAACATAGTGGATACTAGGGATCAAACCCTAACAAAACTAACTCGATTACATGATAAATCTCATCCAACCCATCACCGTCCAGCAAGCCTACGATGGAATTACTCACGCACGGCGGTGAGCATCATGAAATTGGTGATGGAGGATGGTTGATGATGACGACGGCGACGAATCCCCCTCTCCGGAGCCCCGAACGGACTCCGGATCAGCCCTCCCGAGAGGTTTTAGGGCTTGGCGGCGGCTCCATATCGTAAAACGCGATGATTTCTTCTCTCTGATTTTTTCTCTCCGAAAGCAAATATATAGAGTTGGAGTTGGCGTCGGAGGGTCAACAGGGGGCCCACGAGGTAGGGCCCCCCCACCCTCGTGGAAAGGGTGTGGCCCCCCTATTCTTCATATTTGGCGAGGATTTTTTATTGTTTTTTCTAAGACCTCCCGTGGAGTTTTAGGTCATTTCGAGAATATTTGTTTTCTACACATAAAACAACATCATGGTAATTCTGCTGAAAACAGCGCCAGTCCGGGTTAGTTCCATTCAAATCATACAAGATAGAGTCCAAAACAAGGGAAAAATTGTTTGGAAAAGTAGATACGATGGAGACGTATCAGCTAGCAAGAAAATCTCTAAATTCAGATTTGCGAGGATCCCTTATACTACCCCATTGCGGAAGTTTGCAAGCAGTGGTAAAATCCTCTAAGTCCATACTGTAAGATTTATCATAAAGATCAAACAGGATAGTTGGAGAATTATGTGAAGTTGAAAATTCAAGCCTCCTCACAAAGGTACTGGTGAGATAGTGATAATGGCTGCACTGCTCTTCCTCGAAGCTCACAAGATCAGCGTTACGCAAATATGCGTTGAATTCTTCCTTAATTCCTGCTCAATCCATAAAGTTCTCAGAAGGCCATTCACAAGGACGCACTAGAGCGTCTCTTGGTGGCTCGTCATCAGCATCACGCATTGCAAGCCAGGGTCCTTGCTACCTTAAAGAACCACCTTGGAACATTTTCCTAAGCATATTTCTTCCTCTGAAAAATTCTCAAAAATTTTAGTAACTTCAAAATAAAAGTAAACCAAACTCAATAATACTGATAGCAACTACTCCTAGAAGTGCCTAGAGCCTATATCATGCATCAAAACTACTTGGAACCATATAAATTTGACATGCAAGCTCAAGAACAGGTTCACCTAAGCAGCAAAAATTTGCAATGAATAAAGCACTAGAACAAAAACTAATTGGACCAATGGAGGAGTCACATACCAAGGAACAATCTCCCCGAGCAGTTTGTGAGAGGTGCTTTGAGCAAGGAGATCGAAAATGGCAGCAAGATGAGCTAGAACTCATTCTTGAGCTGGATATTCGTGTTTGTGGGAGGAATATGAAGTGTGTGGGTGCAGGAATAAGTGGAGGAGGGCCACCATGGGCCCACGAGGCAGGGGCACGCCCTCCACCCTCGTGGGCAGGTGGTTGACCCCCCTACTGTGTTCTCAGTGCCAAATATTCTCAAATACTATGGAAAAAATCATATTTAAATTTCAGGGCATTTGGAGAACTTTCATTTTTGAGGTATTTTTATATTGCACGGATAATCAGATAAGAGACAGAAAAATATTTGTTTTTATTTTATTTAATATAAATAACAGAAAGTAAACATGGGGTACAGAAGGTTGTGCCTTCTAGTTTCATCCATCTCATGATCATCAAAAGGAATCCACTAACAAGGTTGATCAAGTCTTGTTAACGAACTCATTCCGAATAACATGGAACCGGAGAAATTTCAAATAACACTATGTTACCTCAACAGGGATATGCGCATCCCCAATAATAAGAATATCATATTTCTTCTTGACAGTAAGAAGAGGAAATTCAAAACCTCCAAATATAATTGATGGCATTTTCCCAATAGAGTTGATACTGTGAACTTGAGGTTGTTTCCTCGGAAAGTGTACCGTATGCTCATTACCATTAACATGAAAAGTGACATTTCCTTTAGTGCAATCAATAACAGCCCCTGCAGTATTCAAAAAGGGTCTTCCAAGAATAGTAGACATACTATCGTCCTCGGGGATATCAAGAATAACAAAGTCTGTTAAAATAGTAACATTTCAACTACAACAGACACATCCTCACAAATACCGACAGGTATAGCAGTTGATTTATCAGCCATTTGCAAAGATATTTCAGTAGGTGTCAACTTATTTAAATCAAGTCTATGATATAAAGAGAGAGGCATAACACTAACACCGGCTCCAAGATCACAGAAAGCAGTTTTAACATAGTTTCTTTTAATAGAGCGTGGTATAGTGGGTACTCCTGGATCTCCAAGTTCCTTTGGTATTCCACCCTTAAAAGTATAATTAACAAGCATGGTGGAAATTTCAGCTTCCGGTATATTTCTTTTATTTGTATAATATCTTTCATGTACTTAGCATAAGGAATGGTTTTGAGCATATCAGTTAATCGCATACGCAAAAATATAGGTCTAATCATTTCAGCAAATCGCTCAAAATCCTCATCATCCTTTTTCTTGGATGGCTTGGGAGGAAAAGGCATGGGTTTCTGAACCCAAGGCTCTCTTTCTTTACCATGTTTCCTAGCAACAAAATCTTTCTTATCATAACGTTGATTCTTTGATTGTGGGTTATCAAGATCAACAACAGGTTCAATTTCTATATCATTATCATTACTAGGTTGAGCATCATTATGAACATTATCATTAACATTACCACTAGTTTCAGGTTCATTACTAGATTGAGTTTCAGCATCAAAAATAGAAATATCATTTGGATTCTCAGGTGTTTCAACAATAGGATCACTAGAAGCATGCAAAGTCCTATCATTTTTCGTTTTCTTCCTTTTAGAAGGACTAGGTGCATCTATATTATTTCTCTGAGAATCTTGCTCAATTCTCTTAGGATGGCCTTCAGGATACAAATGTTCATGAGTCATTCTACCAGTTCTAGTAGCCACTCTAAGATCATAATGATTATCTTTACTATTCAATTCATTGAGCAAATCATTTTGATCTTTAAGTACTTGTTCTACTTGAGTGGTACCCATAGAAGCATGTTTACTAAGAAGTTTAAGTTCACCTTTAACATTAGCCGTATAATCACCCAAGTGTTCAAGCATATTTGAATTGTATTTCAATTGTCTACCAAAATAAGCATTAAAATCTTCTTGATTAGCCATAAATTTATCAAACTCATCTAAGCATGGGCTAGCAAATTTAGTAAATGGGATTTCAGCTTTATCATATCTATAGAGAGAATTTACCTTTACTACCCATGTCGGGTTATCAAGACCATGAGTTTCTTCAATAGGTAAAGGATTAAGATTATATGTTTCTTCAATGGGCGGTAAATTAAGACCATGTATTTCTTCAATAGTAGGCAAATTCTTAACATCTTCATCTTTAATACCTTTTTCTTTCATAGATTTCTTTGCCTCTTTCATATCTTCAGGACTGAGAAATAGAATACCCCTCTTCTTCGGAGTTGGTTTAGGATTAGGCTCAGGAATTGGCTCCGAAGGTGTCCAATTATTTTCATTTGTCAACATATTATTCAATAGAATTTCAGCTTCATCCGGTGTTCTTCCCCTGAAAATAGAGCCAGCACAATTATCGAGGTAATCTCTGGAGGCATCAGTTAGTCCATTATAAAAGATATCAAGTATTTCATTTTTCTTAAGATGATGATCAGGCAAAGCATTAAGTAATTCGAGAAGCCTCCCCCAAGCTTGTGGGAGACTCTCTTCTTCAATTTGCACAAAATTATATATATCCCTTAAAGTAACTTGTTTCTTATGAGCAGGGAAATATTTAGCAGAGATGTAATAAATCATATCCTGGGGACTACGCACACAACCAGGATCAAGAGAATTAAACCATATCTTAGCATCACCTTTTAATGAGAACGGAAATATTTTAAGAATATAAAAGTAATGAGTTCTCTCATCTTTAGTGAACAGGGTGCCTATATCATTTAATTTATTAAGATGTGCCACAACAGTTTCAGATTCATAACCATGAAAAGGATCAAATTCAACCAAAGTAATTATATCAGGATCAACAGAGAATTCATAATCCTTATTAGTAACAAAGATAGGTGAAGTAGCAAAAGCAGGGTCAGGTTTCATTCTAGCATTTAGAGATTGCTTACTCCATTTAGCTAATAACCTTTTGAGTTCATTTCTATTTTTGCAAGCTAAAATAGCTAAAGAAGCTTCTTGATCAAATACATAACCCTTAGGAATAACAAGTGATTCTTCATCATCACTTTCATGAGATTCAATATTTTCAATCTCTCTAGCCCTAGCAAGTTGTTCATCAAGAAAATCACTAAGAGGCATAGTAGTATCAGGCATAGAGGTAGTTTCATCATAAGTATCATGCATAGCAGAAGTGGCATCATCAATAACATGCGACATATCAGAATGAATAGCAGAAGCAGGTGTAGGTGTCGCAAACTTACTCATAACAGAAGGTGAATCAAGTGCAGAGCTAGATGGCAGTTCCTTACCTCCCCTCGTAGTTGAGGGATAGATCTTGGTTTTTCGATCTCTCAAGTTCTTCATAATGATAAGCAGATATATATCCCAAGTGACTCAAAGAATAGAGCTATGCTCCCCAGCAACGGCGCTAGAAAATAGTCTTGATAACCCACAAGTATAGGGGATCGCAACAGTTTTCCAGGGTAGAGTATTCAACCCAAATTTATTGATTCGACACAAGGGGAGCCAAAGAATATTCTCAAGTATTAGCAGCTGAGTTGTCAATTCAACCACACCTGGAAACTTAATATCTGCAGCAAAGTGTTTAGTAGCAAAAGGTAACAGTAGTAGAAGTAATGTTTGTGGTATTTTGTAGTGATCATAGCAATATCAGCGGAAAAGTAAATAAGCAAAGAACACTATATGGAAAGCTCGTAGGCAATTGATCGGTGATGGAGAATTATGCCGGATGTGGTTCATCATGTAACAGTCATAACCTAGGGTGACACAGAAATAGCTCCAGTTCATTGATATAATGTAGGCATGTATTTCGAATATAGTCATACGTGCTTATGGAAAAGAACTTGCATGACATCTTTTGTCCTACCCTCCCGTGGCAGTGGGGTCCTTACGGAAACTAAGGGATATTAAGGCCTCCTTTTAATAGAGAACCAGAACAAAGCATTAACACATGGTGAATACATGAACTCCTCAAACTACGGTCATCACCGGTAAGTATCCCGATTATTGTCACTTCGGGGTTAATGGATCATAACACATAATAGGTGACTATAGACTTGTAAGATAGGATCAAGAATAGTCATATATTAATGAAAACATAATAGGTTCAGATCTGAAATCAATGCACTCGGGCCCTAGTGACAAGCATTAAGCATAGCAAAGTCATAGCAACATCAATCTTAGAGCATAGTGGACACTAGGGATCAAACCCTAACAAAACTAACTCGATTACATGATAGATCCCATCCGACCCATCACCGTCCAGCAAGCTTACGATGGAATTACTCACGCACGGCAGTGAGCATCATGAAATTGGTGATGGAGGATGGTTGATGATGACGATGGCGATGGATTCCCCTCTCCGGAGCCCTGAATGGACTCCAGATCAACCCTCCCGAGAGGTTTTAGGGCTTGGCGGTGGCTCCGTATTGTAAAACGCGATGATTTCTTCTCTCTGATCTTTTTCTCCTCGAAACTCAATATATGGAGCTGGAGTTGGCATCGGAGAGGCAACAGGGGGCCTAGGAGGTAGGGGCGCGCCCCACCCTCATGGAGAGACAGTGCCCCCCCTGGCCTTCATATTTTGCAGGTATTTTTCTAATTTTCTGAAAAGTGGCTCCATGAAGTTTCAGGTCGTTCCGAGAATGTTTGTTTCTGCACATAAATAACACCATGGTAATTCTGCTGAAAACAGCGTCAGTCTGGGTTAGTTCCATTCAAAGCATGCAAGTTAGAGTCCAAAACAAGGGCAAAAGTGTTTGGAAAAGTAGATACGACGGAGACATACCACCTGTGCACAAGTAAAGGGGTACAAAGGAGAGCCCCTACTTTTGTACACCGATAGGAGCCCCCGGGCCTGGGCCACACATAAGCCCGACGCGTTGTTGGGCTAGGCCCAAAACGGTGCGCGGGCACGCGGGGCGGAGTTTTTATTGCAGTAACCTCTTCGCTGGTTATGCTTCCCCACGACCCACATTGAATGCGCGACGTGGGGGTCGTGTGTGACGCGGAGGTCATGCGCGGAGTGACCATAACATGCTTGCGTCACTTCGTGGTTTCAATAGTAAAGAGGCGGTCCGCGTTCTCCTCACAAAAACAGAGGGAGCTACAGAGGCATGACTCATTTACTAAATAGACTTGGGTCGTGGCCATCATGGCGCTGTTGGAAATATGCCCTAGAGGCAATAATAAAATGATTATTATATTTCCTTGTTCATGATAATTGTCTATTATTCATGCTTTAATTGTATTATCTGGAAATCGTAATACATGTGTGAATACATAGACCACAATGTGTCCCTAGTGAGCCTCTAGTTGACTAGCTCGTTGATCAACAGATAGTCATGGTTTCCTGGCTATGGACATGGGGATGTCATTGATAACGGGATCACATCATTAGGAGAATGATGTGATGGACAAGACCCAATCCTAAACATAGCACAAGATCGTATAGTTCGTTTGCTAGAGTTTTTCCAATGTCAAGTATCTTTTCCTTAGACCATGAGATCGTACAACTCCCGGATATCGTAGGAGTTCTCAGGGTATACCAAACGTCACAACGTAACTGGGTGACTATAAAGGTATACTACGGGTATCTCCGAAAGTGTCTGTTAGGTTGACACGGATCAAGACTGGGATTTGTCACTCCGTATGACGGAGAGGTATCTCTGGGCCCACTCGGTAATGCATCATCATAATGAGCTCAAAGTGACCAAGTGTCTGGTCACGGGATCATGCATTATGGTACGAGTAAAGTGACTTGCCGGTAACGAGATTGAACGAGGTATGGGGATACCGACGATCGAATCTCGGGCAAGTAACGTACCGATTGACAAAGGGAATTGTATACGGGGTTGCTTGAATCCTCGACATCGTGGTTCATCCGATGAGATCATCGAGGAGCATGTGGGAGCCAACATGGGTATCCAGATCCCGCTGTTGGTTATTGACCGGAGAGCCGTCTCGGTCATGTCTACATGTCTCCCGAACCCGTAGGGTCTACACACTTAAGGTTCGGTGACGCTAGGGTTGTAGAGATATGAATATGCAGTAACCCGAAAGTTGTTCGGAGTCCCGGATGAGATCCTGGACGTCACGAGGAGTTCCGAAATGGTCCGGAGGTGAAGTTTTATATATAGGAAGTCCAGTTTCGGCCATCGGGAGAGTTTCAGGGTCACCGGTATTGTACCGGGACCACCGGAAGGGTCCCGGGGGTCCACCGGGTGGGGCCACCCATCTCGGAGGGCCCCATGGGCCAAAGTGGGGAGGGGAACCAGCCCATAGTGGGCTGGTGCGCCCCCCTTGGCCCACCCCATGCGCCTAGTGTTGGGAACCCTAGGGTGGGGGGCACCCCACCTGGCTTGGGGGGCACTCCACCCCTTGGCCGCCGTCCCCCCTAGGAGTTCCGTCGAAATCCGTTGAGACGACACCGTATGAATTATGGTTTGGGAAGAAGCCTAAGATGTCATTTCTAAAAGCTTGGGGATGCGATGCTTATGTCAAGAAACTTCAACCTGAAAAGCTCGAACCCAAGTCGGAAAAATGCATCTTCCTAGGATACCCTAAAGAAACTATTGGGTATACCTTCTACCTCAGATCCGAAGGCAAGATCTTTGTTGCCAAGAATGGATCCTTTCTAGAGAAGGAGTTTCTCTCGAAAGAAGTAAGTGGGAGGAAAGTAGAACATGATGAAGTATTACCTCTTGAACCGGAAAGTGGCACAACTCAGGAAAATGTTCCTGTGGTGCCTGCACCAATTGGAGAGGAAGTTAATGATGATGATCAAGATACTTCTGGTCAAGCTCCTACTGAACTTCGAAGGTCCACAAGGACACGTTCCGCACCAGAGTGGTACGGCAACCCTGTCTTGGAAATCATGTTGTTAGACAACGGTGAACCTTCAAACTATGAAGAAGCGATGGCGGGCCCAGATTCCGACAAATGGCTGGAAGCCATGAAATCCGAGATAGGATCCATGTATGAAAATGAAGTATGGACTTTGACTGACTTGCCTGATGATCGGCGAGCCATAGAAAATAAATGGATCTTTAAGAAGAAGACAGACGCGGATGGTAATGTGACCATCTATAAAGCTAGGCTTGTCGCTAAGTGTTATCGACAAGTTCAAGGGATTGACTACGATGAGACATTCTCTCCCGTAGCAAAGCTGAAGTCCGTCCGAATCATGTTAGCAATTGCCGCATACTATGATTATGAGATATGGCAAATGGATGTCAAAACAGCATTCCTTAATGGTTATCTTAAGGAAAAACTGTATATGATGCAGCGGGAAGGTTTTGTCGATCCTAAGAATGTTGACAAGGTGTGCAAGCTCCAACGCTCGATTTATGGGCTGGTGCAAGCATCTTGGAGTTGGAACATTCGCTTTGATGAGATGATCAAAGCGTTTGGGTTTATGCAGACTTATGGAGAAGCCTGCGTTTACAAGAAAGTGAGTGGGAGCTCTGTAGCATTTCTCATATTATATGTAGATGACATACTTTCGATGGGAAATAATATAGAGCTTTTGGACAGCATTAAGGCCTACTTGAATAAGACTTTTTCAATGAAGGACCTTGGAGAAGCTGCTTATATATTAGGCATCAAGATCTATAGACATAGATCAAGACGCCTCATAGGTCTTTCACAAAGCACATACCTTGATAAGATATTGACGAAGTTCAATATGGATCAGTCTAAGAATGGGTTCTTGCCTGTGTTGCAAGGTGTGAAATTGAGCTCAGCTCAATGTCCGACCACGACAGAAGATATAGAAGAGATGAGTGTCATCCCCTATGCCTCAGCCATAGGTTCTATTATGTATGCCATGCTGTGTACCAGACCTGATGTAAACCTTGCTGTAAGTTTGGTAGGTAGGTACCAAAGTAATCCCGGCAAGGAACACTGGAGAGCGGTCAAGAATATCCTGAAGTACGTGAAAAGGACTAAGGAAATGTTTCTCGTTTATGGAGGTGATGAAGAGCTCGTCGTAAAGGGTTACGTCGACGCTAGCTTCGACACAGATCTGGATGACTCTAAGTCACAAACCGGATACGTGTATATTTTGAATGGTGGGGCAGTAAGCTGGTGCAGTTGCAAGCAAAGCGTTGTGGCGGGATCTACATGTGAAGCGGAGTACATGGCAGCCTCGGAGGCAGCACACGAAGCAGTCTGGGTGAAGGATTTCATTACCGACCTAGGAGTCATACCCAATGCGTCGGGCCCGATGACTCTCTTCTGTGACAACACTGGAGCTATTACCCTTGCCAAGGAGCCCAGGTTTCACAGGAAGACCAGACATATCAAGCGTCACTTCAACTCCATTCGTGAAAGTGTTCAAAATGGAGACATAGAGATTTGTAAAGTACATACGGACCTGAATGTAGCAGATCCGTTGACTAAACCTCTCCCTAGAGCAAAACATGATCAACACCAGAATTCCATGGGTGTTCGATTCATCACAATGTAACTAGATGATTGACTCTAGTGCAAGTGGGAGACTGTTGGAAATATGCCCTAGAGGCAATAATAAAATGATTATTATATTTCCTTGTTCATGATAATTGTCTATTATTCATGCTTTAATTGTATTATCCGGAAATCGTAATACATGTGTGAATACATAGACCACAATGTGTCCCTAGTGAGCCTCTAGTTGACTAGCTCGTTGATCAACAGATAGTCATGGTTTCCTGGCTATGGACATGGGGATGTCATTGATAACGGGATCACATCATTAGGAGAATGATGTGATGGACAAGACCCAATCCTAAACATAGCACAAGATCGTATAGTTCGTTTGCTAGAGTTTTTCCAATGTCAAGTATCTTTTCCTTAGACCATGAGATCGTGTAACTCCCGGATACCGTAGGAGTGCTCTGGGTGTACCAAACGTCACAACGTAACTGGGTGACTATAAAGGTATACTACGGGTATCTCCGAAAGTGTCTGTTGGGTTGACACGGATCAAGACTGGGATTTGTCACTCCGTATGACGGAGAGGTATCTCTGGGCCCACTCGGTAATGCATCATCATAATGAGCTCAAAGTGACCAAGTGTCTGGTCACGGGATCATGCATTACGGTACGAGTAAAGTGACTTGCCGGTAACGAGATTGAACGAGGTATTGGGATACCGACGATCGAATCTCGGGCAAGTAACGTACCGATTGACAAAGGGAATTGTATACGGGGTTGCTTGAATCCTCGACATCGTGGTTCATCCGATGAGATCATCGAGGAGCATGTGGGAGCCAACATGGGTATCCAGATCCCGCTGTTGGTTATTGACCGGAGAGCCGTCTCGGTCATGTCTACATGTCTCCCGAACCCGTAGGGTCTACACACTTAAGGTTCGGTGACGCTAGGGTTGTAGAGATATGAATATGCAGTAACCCGAAAGTTGTTCGGAGTCCCGGATGAGATCCTGGACGTCACGAGGAGTTCCGGAATGGTCCGGAGGTGAAGAATTATATATAGGAAGTGCAGTTTCGGCCATCGGGAGAGTTTCGGGGTCACCGGTATTGTACCGGGACCACCGGAAGGGTCCCGGGGGTCCACCGGGTGGGGCCACCCATCCCGGAGGGCCCCATGGGCCAAAGTGGGGAGGGGAACCAGCCCATAGTGGGCTGGTGCGCCCCCCTTGGCCCACCCCATGCGCCTAGGGTTGGGAACCCTAGGGTGGGGGGGCGCCCCACCTGGCTTGGGGGGCACTCCACCCCTTGGCCGCCGCCCCCCCTAGGAGATCCCATCTCCTAGGGCCGGCGCACCCCCTAGGGGGCCTATATAAAGGGGGGAGGGAGGGGGCAGCCACACCCTTGAGTCTTGGCGCCTCCCTCTCCCCTGCTACACCTCTCCCTCTCGCAGTATAACGGCGAAGCCCTGCTGCGGTGACGCCCTGCATCCACCACCACGCCGTCGTGCTGCTGGATCTTCATCAACCTCTCCTCCCCCTTGCTGGATCAAGAAGGAGGAGACGTCACGCTGACCGTACGTGTGTTGAACACGGAGGTGCCGTCCGTTCGGCGCTAGGATCTCCGGTGATTTGGATCACGTCGAGTACGACTTCCTCATCCCCGTCCTTTGAACGCTTCCGCGCGTGATCTACAAAGGTATGTAGATGCAATCCGATCACTCGTTGCTAGATGAACTCATAGATGGATCTTGGTGAAACCGTAGGAAAATTTTTGTTTTCTGCAACGTTCCCCAACAGTGGCATCATGAGCTAGGTCTATGCGTAGTTCTCCTTGCACGAGTAGAACACAATTTGTTGTGGGCGTAGATGTTGTCAACTTTCTTGCCGCTACTAGTCTTATCTTGCTTCAGCGGTATTGTGGGATGAAGCGGCCCGGACCGACCTTACACGTACGCTTACGTGAGACTGGTTCCACCGACTGACATGCACTAGTTGCATAAGGTGGCTAGCGGGTGTCTGTCTCTCCCACTTTAGTTGGAGCGGATTCGATGAAAAGGGTCCTTATGAAGGGTAAATAGAAGTTGACAAATCACGTTGTGGCTATTACGTAGGTAAGAAAACGTTCTTGCTAGAACCCTTTTGCAGCCACGTAAAACTTGCAACAACAATTAGAGGACGTCTAACTTGTTTTTGCAGCAAGTGCTTTGTGATGTGATATGGCCAAAGTTGTGATGAATGATGAATGATATATATGTGATGTATGAGATCATGTTCTTGTAATAGGAATCACGACTTGCATGTCGATGAGTATGACAACCGGCAGGAGCCATAGGAGTTGTCTTTATTTTTTGTATGACCTGCGTGTCATTGAGAAACGCCATGTAAATTACTTTACTTTATTGCTAAACGTGTTAGCCATAGTAGTAGAAGTAATAGTTGGCGAGCAACTTCATGGAGACACGATGATGGAGATCATGATGATGGAGATCATGGTGTCATGCCGGTGACAAGATGATCATGGAGCCCCAAGATGGAGATCAAAGGAGCTATGTGATATTGGCCATATCATGTCACTATTATTATTTGATTGCATGTGATGTTTATCATGTTTTTGCATCTTGTTTACTTAGAACGGCGGTAGTAAATAAGATGATCCCTCATAATAATTTCAAGAAAGTGTTCCCCCTAACTGTGCACCGTTGCGACAGTTCGTTGTTTCGAAGCACCACGTGATGATCGGGTGTGATAGATTCCAACGTTCACATACAACGGGTGTAAGACAGATTTACACATGCAAACACTTAGGTTGACTTGACGAGCCTAGCATGTACAGACATGGCCTCGGAACACAGAAGACCGAAAGGTCGAGCATGAGTCGTATAGAAGATACGATCAACATGAAGATGTTCACCGATGTTGACTAGTCCGTCTCACGTGATGATCGGACACGGCCTAGTTAACTCGGATCATGTTATACTTAGATGACTGGAGGGATGTCTATCTAAGTGGGAGTTCATTATATAATTTGATTAGATGAACTTAATTATCATGAACTTAGTCTAAAATCTTTACAATATGTCTTGTAGATCAAATGGCCAACGTTGTCCTCAACTTCAACGCGTTCCTAGAGAAAACCAAGCTGAAAGACGATGGCAGCAACTATACGGACTGGGTCCGGAACCTGAGGATCATCCTCATAGCTGCCAAGAAAGATTATGTCCTACAAGCACCGCTAGGTGACGCACCCGTCCCACAGAACCAAGACGTTATGAACGCTTGGCAGACACGTGCTGATGATTACTCCCTCGTTCAGTGCGGCATGCTTTACAGCTTAGAACCGGGGCTCCAAAAGCGTTTTGAGCGACACGGAGCATATGAGATGTTCGAAGAGCTGAAAATGGTTTTCCAAGCTCATGCCCGGGTCGAGAGATATGAAGTCTCCGACAAGTTCTTCAGCTGTAAGATGGAGGAAAATAGTTCTGTCAGTGAGCACATACTCACTATGTCTGGGTTACATAACCGCTTGACTCAGCTGGGAGTTAATCTCCCGGATGACGCGGTCATTGACAGAATCCTCCAGTCGCTTCCACCAAGCTACAAGAGCTTTGTGATGAACTTCAATATGCAGGGGATGGAAAAGACCATTCCTGAAGTATTTGCAATGCTGAAATCAGCAGAGGTAGAAGTCAAAAAGGACCATCAAGTGTTGATGGTGAATAAAACCACTAAGTTCAAGAAAGGCAAGGGTAAGAAGAACTTCAAGAAGGACGGCAAGGGAGTTGCCGCGCCCGGTAAGCAAGCTGCCGGGAAGAAGCCAAAGAATGGACCCAAGCCCGAGACTGAGTGTTTTTATTGCAAGGGAAGTGGTCACTGGAAGCGGAACTGCCCCAAATACTTAGCGGACAAGAAGGCCGGCAAAACGAAAGGTATATGTGATATACATGTAATTGATGTGTACCTTACCAGTACTCGTAGTAGCTCCTGGGTATTTGATACCGGTGCAGTTGCTCACATTTGTAACTCAAAGCAGGAGCTGCGGAATAAACGGAGACTGGCGAAGGACGAGGTGACGATGCGCGTCGGGAATGGTTCCAAGGTCGATGTGATCGCCGTCGGCACGCTACCTCTACATTTACCTACGGGATTAGTTTTGAACCTCAATAATTGTTATTTAGTGCCAAGTTTGAGCATGAACATTGTATCAGGATCTCGTTTAATACGAGATGGCTACTCATTTAAATCCGAGAATAATGGTTGTTCTATTTATATGAGAGATATGTTTTATGGTCATGCTCCTATGGTGAATGGTTTATTCATAATGAATCTCGAGCGTAATGCTACACATATTCATAGTGTGAATACCAAAAGATGTAAGGTTGATAATGATAGTCCCACATACTTGTGGCACTGCCGCCTTGGTCACATAGGTGTCAAACGCATGAAGAAGCTCCATGCAGATGGACTTTTAGAGTCTCTTGATTACGAATCATTTGACACGTGCGAACCATGCCTCATGGGTAAGATGACCAAGACTCCGTTCTCAGGAACAATGGAGCGAGCAACCAACCTATTGGAAATCATACATACTGATGTGTGCGGTCCAATGAGTGTTGAGGCTCGTGGTGGCTATCGTTATGTTCTCACCCTCACTGATGACTTGAGTAGATATGGGTATATCTACTTAATGAAACACAAGTCTGAAACCTTTGAAAAGTTCAAGGAATTTCAGAGTGAGGTTGAGAATCAACGTGACAGAAAAATCAAGTTTTTGCGATCAGATCGTGGAGGAGAATACTTGAGTCACGAATTTGGTACACACTTAAGAAAATGTGGAATAGTTTCACAACTCACGCCGCCTGGAACACCTCAGCGTAATGGTGTGTCCGAACGTCGTAATCGCACTCTATTGGATATGGTGCGATCTATGATGTCTCTTACCGATTTACCGCTGTCATTTTGGGGCTATGCTTTAGAGACTGCCGCATTCACTTTAAATAGGGCTCCGTCGAAATCCGTTGAGACGACACCGTATGAATTATGGTTTGGGAAGAAGCCTAAGCTGTCGTTTCTAAAAGTTTGGGGATGCGATGCTTATGTCAAGAAACTTCAACCTGAAAAGCTCGAACCCAAGTCGGAAAAATGCGTCTTCATAGGATACCCTAAAGAAACTATTGGGTATACCTTCTACCTCAGATCCGAAGGCAAGATCTTTGTTGCCAAGAATGGATCCTTTCTAGAGAAGGAGTTTCTCTCGAAAGAAGTAAGTGGGAGGAAAGTAGAACTTGATGAAGTATTACCTCTTGAACCGGAAAGTGGCGCAACTCAGGAAAATGTTCCTGTGGTGCCTGCACCAATTAGAGAGGAAGTTAATGATGATGATCAAGATACTTCTGATCAAGCTCCTACTGAACTTCGAAGGTCCACAAGGACACGTTCCGCACCAGAGTGGTACGGCAACCCTGTCTTGGAAATCATGTTGTTAGACAACGGTGAACCTTCGAACTATGAAGAAGCGATGGCGGGCCCGGATTCCGACAAATGGCTGGAAGCCATGAAATCCGAGATAGGATCCATGTATGAAAACGAAGTATGGACTTTGACTGACTTGCCCGATGATCGGCGAGCCATAGAAAATAAATGGATCTTTAAGAAGAAGACAGACGCGGATGGTAATGTGACCATCTATAAAGCTAGGCTTGTCGCTAAGGGTTATCGACAAGTTCAAGGGGTTGACTACGATGAGACATTCTCTCCCGTAGCAAAGCTGAAGTCCGTCCGAATCATGTTAGCAATTGCCGCATACTATGATTATGAGATATGGCAAATGGACGTCAAAACGGCATTCCTTAACGGTTATCTTAAGGAAGAACTGTATATGATGCAGCCGGAAGGTTTTGTCGATCCTAAGAATGCTGACAAGGTGTGCAAGCTCCAACGCTCGATTTATGGGCTGGTGCAAGCATCTCGGAGTTGGAACATTCGCTTTGATGAGATGATCAAAGCGTTTGGGTTTATGCAGACTTATGGAGAAGCCTGCGTTTACAAGAAAGTGAGTGGGAGCTCTGTAGCATTTCTCATATTATATGTAGATGACATACTTTTGATGGGAAATGATATAGAGCTTTTGGACAGCATTAAGGCCTACTTGAATAAGAGTTTTTCAATGAAGGACCTTGGAGAAGCTGCTTATATATTAGGCATCAAGATCTATAGAGATAGATCAAGACGCCTCATAGGTCTTTCACAAAGCACATACCTTGATAAGATATTGAAGAAGTTCAATATGGATCAGTCTAAGAAGGGGTTCTTGCCTGTGTTGCAAGGTGTGAAATTGAGCTCAGCTCAATGTCCGACCACGGCAGAAGATATAGAAGAGATGAGTGTCATCCCCTATGCCTCAGCCATAGGTTCTATTATGTATGCCATGCTGTGTACCAGACCTGATGTAAACCTTGCCGTAAGTTTGGTAGGAAGGTACCAAAGTAATCCCGGCAAGGAACACTGGACAGCGGTCAAGAATATCCTGAAGTACCTGAAAAGGACTAAGGAAATGTTTCTCGTTTATGGAGGTGACGAAGAGCTCGTCGTAAAGGGTTACGTCGACGCTAGCTTCGACACAGATCTGGATGACTCTAAGTCACAAACCGGATACGTGTATATTTTGAATGGTGGGGCAGTAAGCTGGTGCAGTTGCAAGCAAAGCGTTGTGGCGGGATCTACATGTGAAGCGGAGTACATGGCAGCCTCGGAGGCAGCACACGAAGCAGTCTGGGTGAAGGAGTTCATTACCGACCTAGGAGTCATACCCAATGCGTCGGGCCCGATGACTCTCTTCTGTGACAACACTGGAGCTATTGCCCTTGCCAAGGAGCCCAGGTTTCACAGGAAGACCAGGCATATCAAGCGTCGCTTCAACTCCATTCGTGAAAGTGTTCAAAATGGAGACATAGAGATTTGTAAAGTACATACGGACCTGAATGTAGCAGATCCGTTGACTAAACCTCTCCCTAGAGCAAAACATGATCAACACCAGAATTCCATGGGTGTTCGATTCATCACAATGTAACTAGATGATTGACTCTAGTGCAAGTGGGAGACTGTTGGAAATATGCCCTAGAGGCAATAATAAAATGATTATTATATTTCCTTGTTCATGATAATTGTCTATTATTCATGCTTTAATTGTATTATCCGGAAATCGTAATACATGTGTGAATACATAGACCACAATGTGTCCCTAGTGAGCCTCTAGTTGACTAGCTCGTTGATCAACAGATAGTCATGGTTTCCTGGCTATGGACATGGGATGTCATTGATAACGGGATCACATCATTAGGAGAATGATGTGATGGACAAGACCCAATCCTAAACATAGCACAAGATCGTATAGTTCGTTTGCTAGAGTTTTTCCAATGTCAAGTATCTTTTCCTTAGACCATGAGATCGTGTAACTCCCGGATACCGTAGGAGTGCTCTGGGTGTACCAAACGTCACAACGTAACTGGGTGACTATAAAGGTATACTACGGGTATCTCCGAAAGTGTCTGTTGGGTTGACACGGATCAAGACTGGGATTTGTCACTCCGTATGACGGAGAGGTATCTCTGGGCCCACTCGGTAATGCATCATCATAATGAGCTCAAAGTGACCAAGTGTCTGGTCACGGGATCATGCATTACGGTACGAGTAAAGTGACTTGCCGGTAACGAGATTGAACGAGGTATTGGGATACCGACGATCGAATCTCGGGCAAGTAACGTACCGATTGACAAAGGGAATTGTATACGGGGTTGCTTGAATCCTCGACATCGTGGTTCATCCGATGAGATCATCGAGGAGCATGTGGGAGCCAACATGGGTATCCAGATCCCGCTGTTGGTTATTGACCGGAGAGCCGTCTCGGTCATGTCTACATGTCTCCCGAACCCGTAGGGTCTACACACTTAAGGTTCGGTGACGCTAGGGTTGTAGAGATATGAATATGCAGTAACCCGAAAGTTGTTCGGAGTCCCGGATGAGATCCTGGACGTCACGAGGAGTTCCGGAATGGTCCGGAGGTGAAGAATTATATATAGGAAGTGCAGTTTCGGCCATCGGGAGAGTTTCGGGGTCACCGGTATTGTACCGGGACCACCGGAAGGGTCCCGGGGGTCCACCGGGTGGGGCCACCCATCCCGGAGGGCCCCATGGGCCAAAGTGGGGAGGGGAACCAGCCCATAGTGGGCTGGTGCGCCCCCCTTGGCCCACCCCATGCGCCTAGGGTTGGGAACCCTAGGGTGGGGGGGCGCCCCACCTGGCTTGGGGGGACTCCACCCCTTGGCCGCCGCCCCCTAGGAGATCCCATCTCCTAGGGCCGGTGCACCCCCCTAGGGGGCCTATATAAAGGGGGGGAGGGAGGGGGCAGCCACACCCTTGAGTCTTGGCGCCTCCCTCTCCCCTGCTACACCTCTCCCTCTCGCAGTATAACGGCGAAGCCCTGCTGCGGTGACGCCCTGCATCCACCACCACGCCGTCGTGCTGCTGGATCTTCATCAACCTCTCCTTCCCCCTTGCTGGATCAAGAAGGAGGAGACGTCACGCTGACCGTACGTGTGTTGAACACGGAGGTGCCGTCCGTTCGGCGCTAGGATCTCCGGTGATTTGGATCACGTCGAGTACGACTTCCTCATCCCCGTTCTTTGAACGCTTCCGCGCGTGATCTACAAAGGTATGTAGATGCAATCCGATCACTCGTTGCTAGATGAACTCATAGATGGATCTTGGTGAAACCGTAGGAAATTTTTTGTTTTCTGCAACGTTCCCCAATAGTGGTATCAGAGCTAGGTCTATGCGTAGTTCTCCTCTCACGAGTAGAACACAATTTGTTGTGGGCGTAGATGTTGTCAACTTTCTTGCCGCTACTAGTCTTATCTTGCTTCAGCGGTATTGTGGGATGAAGCGGCCCGGACCGACCTTACACGTACGCTTACGTGAGACTAGTTCCACCGACTGACATGCACTAGTTGCATAAGGTGGCTAGCGGGTGTCTGTCTCTCCCACTTTAGTTGGAGCGGATTCGATGAAAAGGGTCCTTATGAAGGGTAAATAGAAGTTGACAAATCACGTTGTGGCTTTTACGTAGGTAAGAAAACGTTCTTGCTAGAACCCTTTTGCAGCCACGTAAAACTTGCAACAACAATTAGAGGACGTCTAACTTGTTTTTGCAGCAAGTGCTTTGTGATGTGATATGGCCAAAGTTGTGATGAATGATGAATGATATATATGTGATGTATGAGATCATGTTCTTGTAATAGGAATCACGACTTGCATGTCGATGAGTATGACAACCGGCAGGAGCCATAGGAGTTGTCTTTATTTTTTGTATGACCTGCGTGTCATTGAGAAACGCCATGTAAATTACTTTACTTTATTGCTAAACGTGTTAGCCATAGTAGTAGAAGTAATAGTTGGCGAGCAACTTCATGGAGACACGATGATGGAGATCATGATGATGGAGATCATGGTGTCATGCCGGTGACAAGATGATCATGGAGCCCCAAGATGGAGATCAAAGGAGCTATGTGATATTGGCCATATCATGTCACTATTATTATTTGATTGCATGTGATGTTTATCATGTTTTTGCATCTTGTTTACTTAGAACGGCGGTAGTAAATAAGATGATCCCTCATAATAATTTCAAGAAAGTGTTCCCCCTAACTGTGCACCGTTGCGACAGTTCGTTGTTTCGAAGCACCACGTGATGATCGGGTGTGATAGATTCCAACGTTCACATACAACGGGTGTAAGACAGATTTACACATGCAAACACTTAGGTTGACTTGACGAGCCTAGCATGTACAGACATGGCCTCGGAACACAGAAGACCGAAAGGTCGAGCATGAGTCGTATAGAAGATACGATCAACATGAAGATGTTCACCGATGTTGACTAGTCCGTCTCACGTGATGATCGGACACGGCCTAGTTAACTCGGATCATGTTATACTTAGATGACTGGAGGGATGTCTATCTAAGTGGGAGTTCATTATATAATTTGATTAGATGAACTTAATTATCATGAACTTAGTCTAAAATCTTTACAATATGTCTTGTAGATCAAATGGCCAACGTTGTCCTCAACTTCAACGCGTTCCTAGAGAAAACCAAGCTGAAAGACGATGGCAGCAACTATACGGACTGGGTCCGGAACCTGAGGATCATCCTCATAGCTGCCAAGAAAGATTATGTCCTACAAGCACCGCTAGGTGACGCACCCGTCCCACAGAACCAAGACGTTATGAACGCTTGGCAGACACGTGCTGATGATTACTCCCTCGTTCAGTGCGGCATGCTTTACAGCTTAGAACCGGGGCTCCAAAAGCGTTTTGAGCGACACGGAGCATATGAGATGTTCGAAGAGCTGAAAATGGTTTTCCAAGCTCATGCCCGGGTCGAGAGATATGAAGTCTCCGACAAGTTCTTCAGCTGTAAGATGGAGGAAAATAGTTCTGTCAGTGAGCACATACTCACTATGTCTGGATTACATAACCGCTTAACTCAGCTGGGAGTTAATCTCCCGGATGACGCGGTCATTGACAGAATCCTTCAGTCGCTTCCACCGAGCTACAAGAGCTTTGTGATGAACTTCAATATGCAGGGGATGGAAAAGACCATTCCTGAAGTATTTGCAATGCTGAAATCAGCAGAGGTAGAAGTCAAAAAGGACCATCAAGTGTTGATGGTGAATAAAACCACTAAGTTCAAGAAAGGCAAGGGTAAGAAGAACTTCAAGAAGGACGGCAAGGGAGTTGCCGCGCCCGGTAAGCAAGCTGCCGGGAAGAAGCCAAAGAATGGACCCAAGCCCGAGACTGAGTGTTTTTATTGCAAGGGAAGTGGTCACTGGAAGCGGAACTGCCCCAAATACTTAGCGGACAAGAAGGCCGGCAAAACGAAAGGTATATGTGATATACATGTAATTGATGTGTACCTTACCAGTACTCGTAGTAGCTCCTGGGTATTTGATACCGGTGCAGTTGCTCACATTTGTAACTCAAAGCAGGAGCTGCGGAATAAACGGAGACTGGCGAAGGACGAGGTGACGATGCGCGTCGGGAATGGTTCCAAGGTCGATGTGATCGCCGTCGGCACGCTACCTCTACATTTACCTACGGGATTAGTTTTGAACCTCAATAATTGTTATTTAGTGCCAAGTTTGAGCATGAACATTGTATCAGGATCTCGTTTAATACGAGATGGCTACTCATTTAAATCCGAGAATAATGGTTGTTCTATTTATATGAGAGATATGTTTTATGGTCATGCTCCTATGGTGAATGGTTTATTCATAATGAATCTCGAGCGTAATGCTACACATATTCATAGTGTGAATACCAAAAGATGTAAGGTTGATAATGATAGTCCCACATACTTGTGGCACTGCCGCCTTGGTCACATAGGTGTCAAACGCATGAAGAAGCTCCATGCAGATGGACTTTTAGAGTCTCTTGATTACGAATCATTTGACACGTGCGAACCATGCCTCATGGGTAAGATGACCAAGACTCCGTTCTCAGGAACAATGGAGCGAGCAACCAACCTATTGGAAATCATACATACTGATGTGTGCGGTCCAATGAGTGTTGAGGCTCGTGGTGGCTATCGTTATGTTCTCACCCTCACTGATGACTTGAGTAGATATGGGTATATCTACTTAATGAAACACAAGTCTGAAACCTTTGAAAAGTTCAAGGAATTTCAGAGTGAGGTTGAGAATCAACGTGACAGAAAAATCAAGTTTTTGCGATCAGATCGTGGAGGAGAATACTTGAGTCACGAATTTGGCACACACTTAAGAAAATGTGGAATAGTTTCACAACTCACGCCGCCTGGAACACCTCAGCGTAATGGTGTGTCCGAACGTCGTAATCGCACTCTATTGGATATGGTGCGATCTATGATGTCTCTTACCGATTTACCGCTGTCATTTTGGGGCTATGCTTTAGAGACTGCCGCATTCACTTTAAATAGGGCTCCGTCGAAATCCGTTGAGACGACACCGTATGAATTATGGTTTGGGAAGAAGCCTAAGCTGTCGTTTCTAAAAGTTTGGGGATGCGATGCTTATGTCAAGAAACTTCAACCTGAAAAGCTCGAACCCAAGTCGGAAAAATGCGTCTTCATAGGATACCCTAAAGAAACTATTGGGTATACCTTCTACCTCAGATCCGAAGGCAAGATCTTTGTTGCCAAGAATGGATCCTTTCTAGAGAAGGAGTTTCTCTCGAAAGAAGTAAGTGGGAGGAAAGTAGAACTTGATGAAGTATTACCTCTTGAACCGGAAAGTGGCGCAACTCAGGAAAATGTTCCTGTGGTGCCTGCACCAATTAGAGAGGAAGTTAATGATGATGATCAAGATACTTCTGATCAAGCTCCTACTGAACTTCGAAGGTCCACAAGGACACGTTCCGCACCAGAGTGGTACGGCAACCCTGTCTTGGAAATCATGTTGTTAGACAACGGTGAACCTTCGAACTATGAAGAAGCGATGGCGGGCCCGGATTCCGACAAATGGCTGGAAGCCATGAAATCCGAGATAGGATCCATGTATGAAAACGAAGTATGGACTTTGACTGACTTGCCCGATGATCGGCGAGCCATAGAAAATAAATGGATCTTTAAGAAGAAGACAGACGCGGATGGTAATGTGACCATCTATAAAGCTAGGCTTGTCGCTAAGGGTTATCGACAAGTTCAAGGGGTTGACTACGATGAGACATTCTCTCCCGTAGCAAAGCTGAAGTCCGTCCGAATCATGTTAGCAATTGCCGCATACTATGATTATGAGATATGGCAAATGGACGTCAAAACGGCATTCCTTAACGGTTATCTTAAGGAAGAACTGTATATGATGCAGCCGGAAGGTTTTGTCGATCCTAAGAATGCTGACAAGGTGTGCAAGCTCCAACGCTCGATTTATGGGCTGGTGCAAGCATCTCGGAGTTGGAACATTCGCTTTGATGAGATGATCAAAGCGTTTGGGTTTATGCAGACTTATGGAGAAGCCTGCGTTTACAAGAAAGTGAGTGGGAGCTCTGTAGCATTTCTCATATTATATGTAGATGACATACTTTTGATGGGAAATGATATAGAGCTTTTGGACAGCATTAAGGCCTACTTGAATAAGAGTTTTTCAATGAAGGACCTTGGAGAAGCTGCTTATATATTAGGCATCAAGATCTATAGAGATAGATCAAGACGCCTCATAGGTCTTTCACAAAGCACATACCTTGATAAGATATTGAAGAAGTTCAATATGGATCAGTCTAAGAAGGGGTTCTTGCCTGTGTTGCAAGGTGTGAAATTGAGCTCAGCTCAATGTCCGACCACGGCAGAAGATATAGAAGAGATGAGTGTCATCCCCTATGCCTCAGCCATAGGTTCTATTATGTATGCCATGCTGTGTACCAGACCTGATGTAAACCTTGCCGTAAGTTTGGTAGGAAGGTACCAAAGTAATCCCGGCAAGGAACACTGGACAGCGGTCAAGAATATCCTGAAGTACCTGAAAAGGACTAAGGAAATGTTTCTCGTTTATGGAGGTGACGAAGAGCTCGTCGTAAAGGGTTACGTCGACGCTAGCTTCGACACAGATCTGGATGACTCTAAGTCACAAACCGGATACGTGTATATTTTGAATGGTGGGGCAGTAAGCTGGTGCAGTTGCAAGCAAAGCGTTGTGGCGGGATCTACATGTGAAGCGGAGTACATGGCAGCCTCGGAGGCAGCACACGAAGCAGTCTGGGTGAAGGAGTTCATTACCGACCTAGGAGTCATACCCAATGCGTCGGGCCCGATGACTCTCTTCTGTGACAACACTGGAGCTATTGCCCTTGCCAAGGAGCCCAGGTTTCACAGGAAGACCAGGCATATCAAGCGTCGCTTCAACTCCATTCGTGAAAGTGTTCAAAATGGAGACATAGAGATTTGTAAAGTACATACGGACCTGAATGTAGCAGATCCGTTGACTAAACCTCTCC
The DNA here is from genome assembly GCF_018294505.1 of Triticum aestivum. NCBI lineage: Eukaryota > Viridiplantae > Streptophyta > Magnoliopsida > Poales > Poaceae > Triticum > Triticum aestivum. Next base: position 239,248,449 of record NC_057803.1, read on the forward strand.
CTAGAGCAAAACATGATCAACACCAGAATTCCATGGGTGTTCGATTCATCACAATGTAACTAGATGATTGACTCTAGTGCAAGTGGGAGACTGTTGGAAATATGCCCTAGAGGCAATAATAAAATGATTATTATATTTCCTTGTTCATGATAATTGTCTATTATTCATGCTTTAATTGTATTATCCGGAAATCGTAATACATGTGTGAATACATAGACCACAATGTGTCCCTAGTGAGCCTCTAGTTGACTAGCTCGTTGATCAACAGATAGTCATGGTTTCCTGGCTATGGACATGGGATGTCATTGATAACGGGATCACATCATTAGGAGAATGATGTGATGGACAAGACCCAATCCTAAACATAGCACAAGATCGTATAGTTCGTTTGCTAGAGTTTTTCCAATGTCAAGTATCTTTTCCTTAGACCATGAGATCGTGTAACTCCCGGATACCGTAGGAGTGCTCTGGGTGTACCAAACGTCACAACGTAACTGGGTGACTATAAAGGTATACTACGGGTATCTCCGAAAGTGTCTGTTGGGTTGACACGGATCAAGACTGGGATTTGTCACTCCGTATGACGGAGAGGTATCTCTGGGCCCACTCGGTAATGCATCATCATAATGAGCTCAAAGTGACCAAGTGTCTGGTCACGGGATCATGCATTACGGTACGAGTAAAGTGACTTGCCGGTAACAAGATTGAACGAGGTATTGGGATATCGACGATCGAATCTCGGGCAAGTAACGTACCGATTGACAAAGGGAATTGTATACGGGGTTGCTTGAATCCTCGACATCGTGGTTCATCCGATGAGATCATCGAGGAGCATGTGGGAGCCAACATGGGTATCCAGATCCCGCTGTTGGTTATTGACCGGAGAGCCGTCTCGGTCATGTCTACATGTCTCCCGAACCCGTAGGGTCTACACACTCAAGGTTCGGTGACGCTAGGGTTGTAGAGATATGAATATGCAGTAACCCGAAAGTTGTTTGGAGTCCCGGATGAGATCCTGGACGTCACGAGGAGTTCCGGAATGGTCCGGAGGTGAAGAATTATATATAGGAAGTGCAGTTTCGGCCATCGGGAGAGTTTCGGGGTCACCGGTATTGTACCGGGACCACCGGAAGGGTCCCGGGGGTCCACCGGGTGGGGCCACCCATCCCGGAGGGCCCCATGGGCCAAAGTGGGGAGGGGAACCAGCCCATAGTGGGCTGGTGCGCCCCCCTTGGCCCACCCCATGCGCCTAGGGTTGGGAACCCTAGGGTGGGGGGGCGCCCCACCTGGCTTGGGGGGCACTCCACCCCTTGGCCGCCGCCCCCCTAGGAGATCCCATCTCCTAGGGCCGGCGCCCCCCTAGGGGGCCTATATAAAGGGGGGGGAGGGAGGGGGCAGCCACACCCTTGAGTCTTGGCGCCTCCCTCTCCCCTGCTACACCTCTCCCTCTCGCAGTATAACGGCAAGCCCTGCTGCGGTGACGCCCTGCATCCACCACCACGCCGTCGTGCTGCTGGATCTTCATCAACCTCTCCTCCCCCCTTGCTGGATCAAGAAGGAGGAGACGTCACGCTGACCGTACGTGTGTTGAACACGGAGGTGCCGTCCGTTCGGCGCTAGGATCTCCGGTGATTTGGATCACGTCGAGTACGACTTCCTCATCCCCGTCTTGAACGCTTCCGCGCGTGATCTACAAAGGTATGTAGATGCAATCCGATCACTCGTTGCTAGATGAACTCATAGATGGATCTTGGTGAAACCGTAGGAAAATTTTTGTTTTCTGCAACGTTCCCCAACAGTGGCATCATGAGCTAGGTCTATGCGTAGTTCTCCTTGCACGAGTAGAACACAATTTGTTGTGGGCGTAGATGTTGTCAACTTTCTTGCCGCTACTAGTCTTATCTTGCTTCAGCGGTATTGTGGGATGAAGCGGCCCGGACCGACCTTACACGTACGCTTACGTGAGACTGGTTCCACCGACTGACATGCACTAGTTGCATAAGGTGGCTAGCGGGTGTCTGTCTCTCCCACTTTAGTTGGAGCGGATTCGATGAAAAGGGTCCTTATGAAGGGTAAATAGAAGTTGACAAATCACGTTGTGGCTATTACGTAGGTAAGAAAACGTTCTTGCTAGAACCCTTTTGCAGCCACGTAAAACTTGCAACAACAATTAGAGGACGTCTAACTTGTTTTTGCAGCAAGTGCTTTGTGATGTGATATGGCCAAAGTTGTGATGAATGATGAATGATATATATGTGATGTATGAGATCATGTTCTTGTAATAGGAATCACGACTTGCATGTCGATGAGTATGACAACCGGCAGGAGCCATAGGAGTTGTCTTTATTTTTTGTATGACCTGCGTGTCATTGAGAAACGCCATGTAAATTACTTTACTTTATTGCTAAACGTGTTAGCCATAGTAGTAGAAGTAATAGTTGGCGAGCAACTTCATGGAGACACGATGATGGAGATCATGATGGAGATCATGGTGTCATGCCGGTGACAAGATGATCATGGAGCCCCAAGATGGAGATCAAAGGAGCTATGTGATATTGGCCATATCATGTCACTATTATTATTTGATTGCATGTGATGTTTATCATGTTTTTGCATCTTGTTTACTTAGAACGGCGGTAGTAAATAAGATGATCCCTCATAATAATTTCAAGAAAGTGTTCCCCCTAACTGTGCACCGTTGCGACAGTTCGTTGTTTCGAAGCACCACGTGATGATCGGGTGTGATAGATTCCAACGTTCACATACAACGGGTGTAAGACAGATTTACACATGCAAACACTTAGGTTGACTTGACGAGCCTAGCATGTACAGACATGGCCTCGGAACACAGAAGACCGAAAGGTCGAGCATGAGTCGTATAGAAGATACGATCAACATGAAGATGTTCACCGATGTTGACTAGTCCGTCTCACGTGATGATCGGACACGGCCTAGTTAACTCGGATCATGTTATACTTAGATGACTGGAGGGATGTCTATCTAAGTGGGAGTTCATTATATAATTTGATTAGATGAACTTAATTATCATGAACTTAGTCTAAAATCTTTACAATATGTCTTGTAGATCAAATGGCCAACGTTGTCCTCAACTTCAACGCGTTCCTAGAGAAAACCAAGCTGAAAGACGATGGCAGCAACTATACGGACTGGGTCCGGAACCTGAGGATCATCCTCATAGCTGCCAAGAAAGATTATGTCCTACAAGCACCGCTAGGTGACGCACCCGTCCCACAGAACCAAGACGTTATGAACGCTTGGCAGACACGTGCTGATGATTACTCCCTCGTTCAGTGCGGCATGCTTTACAGCTTAGAACCGGGGCTCCAAAAGCGTTTTGAGCGACACGGAGCATATGAGATGTTCGAAGAGCTGAAAATGGTTTTCCAAGCTCATGCCCGGGTCGAGAGATATGAAGTCTCCGACAAGTTCTTCAGCTGTAAGATGGAGGAAAATAGTTCTGTCAGTGAGCACATACTCACTATGTCTGGGTTACATAACCGCTTGACTCAGCTGGGAGTTAATCTCCCGGATGACGCGGTCATTGACAGAATCCTCCAGTCGCTTCCACAAGCTACAAGAGCTTTGTGATGAACTTCAATATGCAGGGGATGGAAAAGACCATTCCTGAAGTATTTGCAATGCTGAAATCAGCAGAGGTAGAAGTCAAAAAGGACCATCAAGTGTTGATGGTGAATAAAACCACTAAGTTCAAGAAAGGCAAGGGTAAGAAGAACTTCAAGAAGGACGGCAAGGGAGTTGCCGCGCCCGGTAAGCAAGCTGCCGGGAAGAAGCCAAAGAATGGACCCAAGCCCGAGACTGAGTGTTTTTATTGCAAGGGAAGTGGTCACTGGAAGCGGAACTGCCCCAAATACTTAGCGGACAAGAAGGCCGGCAAAACGAAAGGTATATGTGATATACATGTAATTGATGTGTACCTTACCAGTACTCGTAGTAGCTCCTGGGTATTTGATACCGGTGCAGTTGCTCACATTTGTAACTCAAAGCAGGAGCTGCGGAATAAACGGAGACTGGCGAAGGACGAGGTGACGATGCGCGTCGGGAATGGTTCCAAGGTCGATGTGATCGCCGTCGGCACGCTACCTCTACATTTACCTACGGGATTAGTTTTGAAACCTCAATAATTGTTATTTAGTGCCAAGTTTGAGCATGAACATTGTATCAGGATCTCGTTTAATTCGAGATGGCTACTCATTTAAATCCGAGAATAATGGTTGTTCTATTTATATGAGAGATATGTTTTATGGTCATGCTCCTATGGTGAATGGTTTATTCATAATGAATCTCGAGCGTAATGCTACACATATTCATAGTGTGAATACCAAAAGATGTAAGGTTGATAATGATAGTCCCACATACTTGTGGCACTGCCGCCTTGGTCACATAGGTGTCAAACGCATGAAGAAGCTCCATGCAGATGGACTTTTAGAGTCTCTTGATTACGAATCATTTGACACGTGCGAACCATGCCTCATGGGTAAGATGACCAAGACTCCGTTCTCAGGAACAATGGAGCGAGCAACCAACCTATTGGAAATCATACATACTGATGTGTGCGGTCCAATGAGTGTTGAGGCTCGTGGTGGCTATCGTTATGTTCTCACCCTCACTGATGACTTGAGTAGATATGGGTATATCTACTTAATGAAACACAAGTCTGAAACCTTTGAAAAGTTCAAGGAATTTCAGAGTGAGGTTGAGAATCAACGTGACAGAAAAATCAAGTTTTTGCGATCAGATCGTGGAGGAGAATACTTGAGTCACGAATTTGGTACACACTTAAGAAAATGTGGAATAGTTTCACAACTCACGCCGCCTGGAACACCTCAGCGTAATGGTGTGTCCGAACGTCGTAATCGCACTCTATTGGATATGGTGCGATCTATGATGTCTCTTACCGATTTACCGCTATCATTTTGGGGCTATGCTTTAGAGACTGCCGCATTCACTTTAAATAGGGCTCCGTCGAAATCCGTTGAGACGACACCGTATGAATTATGGTTTGGGAAGAAGCCTAAGCTGTCGTTTCTAAAAGTTTGGGGATGCGATGCTTATGTCAAGAAACTTCAACCTGAAAAGCTCGAACCCAAGTCGGAAAAATGCGTCTTCATAGGATACCCTAAAGAAACTATTGGGTATACCTTCTACCTCAGATCCGAAGGCAAGATCTTTGTTGCCAAGAATGGATCCTTTCTAGAGAAGGAGTTTCTCTCGAAAGAAGTAAGTGGGAGGAAAGTAGAACTTGATGAAGTATTACCTCTTGAACCGGAAAGTGGCGCAACTCAGGAAAATGTTCCTGTGGTGCCTGCACCAATTAGAGAGGAAGTTAATGATGATGATCAAGATACTTCTGATCAAGCTCCTACTGAACTTCGAAGGTCCACAAGGACACGTTCCGCACCAGAGTGGTACGGCAACCCTGTCTTGGAAATCATGTTGTTAGACAACGGTGAACCTTCGAACTATGAAGAAGCGATGGCGGGCCCGGATTCCGACAAATGGCTGGAAGCCATGAAATCCGAGATAGGATCCATGTATGAAAACGAAGTATGGACTTTGACTGACTTGCCCGATGATCGGCGAGCCATAGAAAATAAATGGATCTTTAAGAAGAAGACAGACGCGGATGGTAATGTGACCATCTATAAAGCTAGGCTTGTCGCTAAGGGTTATCGACAAGTTCAAGGGGTTGACTACGATGAGACATTCTCTCCCGTAGCAAAGCTGAAGTCCGTCCGAATCATGTTAGCAATTGCCGCATACTATGATTATGAGATATGGCAAATGGACGTCAAAACGGCATTCCTTAACGGTTATCTTAAGGAAGAACTGTATATGATGCAGCCGGAAGGTTTTGTCGATCCTAAGAATGCTGACAAGGTGTGCAAGCTCCAACGCTCGATTTATGGGCTGGTGCAAGCATCTCGGAGTTGGAACATTCGCTTTGATGAGATGATCAAAGCGTTTGGGTTTATGCAGACTTATGGAGAAGCCTGCGTTTACAAGAAAGTGAGTGGGAGCTCTGTAGCATTTCTCATATTATATGTAGATGACATACTTTTGATGGGAAATGATATAGAGCTTTTGGACAGCATTAAGGCCTACTTGAATAAGAGTTTTTCAATGAAGGACCTTGGAGAAGCTGCTTATATATTAGGCATCAAGATCTATAGAGATAGATCAAGACGCCTCATAGGTCTTTCACAAAGCACATACCTTGATAAGATATTGAAGAAGTTCAATATGGATCAGTCTAAGAAGGGGTTCTTGCCTGTGTTGCAAGGTGTGAAATTGAGCTCAGCTCAATGTCCGACCACGGCAGAAGATATAGAAGAGATGAGTGTCATCCCCTATGCCTCAGCCATAGGTTCTATTATGTATGCCATGCTGTGTACCAGACCTGATGTAAACCTTGCCGTAAGTTTGGTAGGTAGGTACCAAAGTAATCCCGGCAAGGAACACTGGACAGCGGTCAAGAATATCCTGAAGTACCTGAAAAGGACTAAGGAAATGTTTCTCGTTTATGGAGGTGACGAAGAGCTCGTCGTAAAGGGTTACGTCGACGCTAGCTTCGACACAGATCTGGATGACTCTAAGTCACAAACCGGATACGTGTATATTTTGAATGGTGGGGCAGTAAGCTGGTGCAGTTGCAAGCAAAGCGTTGTGGCGGGATCTACATGTGAAGCGGAGTACATGGCAGCCTCGGAGGCAGCACACGAAGCAGTCTGGGTGAAGGAGTTCATTACCGACCTAGGAGTCATACCCAATGCGTCGGGCCCGATGACTCTCTTCTGTGACAACACTGGAGCTATTGCCCTTGCCAAGGAGCCCAGGTTTCACAGGAAGACCAGGCATATCAAGCGTCGCTTCAACTCCATTCGTGAAAGTGTTCAAAATGGAGACATAGAGATTTGTAAAGTACATACGGACCTGAATGTAGCAGATCCGTTGACTAAACCTCTCCCTAGAGCAAAACATGATCAACACCAGAATTCCATGGGTGTTCGATTCATCACAATGTAACTAGATGATTGACTCTAGTGCAAGTGGGAGACTGTTGGAAATATGCCCTAGAGGCAATAATAAAATGATTATTATATTTCCTTGTTCATGATAATTGTCTATTATTCATGCTTTAATTGTATTATCCGGAAATCGTAATACATGTGTGAATACATAGACCACAATGTGTCCCTAGTGAGCCTCTAGTTGACTAGCTCGTTGATCAACAGATAGTCATGGTTTCCTGGCTATGGACATGGGGATGTCATTGATAACGGGATCACATCATTAGGAGAATGATGTGATGGACAAGACCCAATCCTAAACATAGCACAAGATCGTATAGTTCGTTTGCTAGAGTTTTTCCAATGTCAAGTATCTTTTCCTTAGACCATGAGATCGTGTAACTCCCGGATACCGTAGGAGTGCTCTGGGTATACCAAACGTCACAACGTAACTGGGTGACTATAAAGGTATACTACGGGTATCTCCGAAAGTGTCTGTTGGGTTGACACGGATCAAGACTGGATTTGTCACTCCGTATGACGGAGAGGTATCTCTGGGCCCACTCGGTAATGCATCATCATAATGAGCTCAAAGTGACCAAGTGTCTGGTCACGGGATCATGCATTACGGTACGAGTAAAGTGACTTGCCGGTAACGAGATTGAACGAGGTATTGGGATACCGACGATCGAATCTCGGGCAAGTAACGTACCGATTGACAAAGGGAATTGTATACGGGGTTGCTTGAATCCTCGACATCGTGGTTCATCCGATGAGATCATCGAGGAGCATGTGGGAGCCAACATGGGTATCCAGATCCCGCTGTTGGTTATTGACCGGAGAGCCATCTCGGTCATGTCTACATGTCTCCCGAACCCGTAGGGTCTACACACTTAAGGTTCGGTGACGCTAGGGTTGTAGAGATATGAATATGCAGTAACCCGAAAGTTGTTCGGAGTCCCGGATGAGATCCTGGACGTCACGAGGAGTTCCGGAATGGTCCGGAGGTGAAGAATTATATATAGGAAGTGCAGTTTCGGCCATCGGGAGAGTTTCGGGGTCACCGGTATTGTACCGGGACCACCGGAAGGGTCCCGGGGGTCCACCGGGTGGGGCCACCCATCCCGGAGGGCCCCATGGTCCAAAGTGGAGAGGGGAACCAGCCCATAGTGGGCTGGTGCGCCCCCCTTGGCCCACCCCATGCGCCTAGGGTTGGGAACCCTAGGGTGGGGGGCACCCCACCTGGCTTGGGGGGCACTCCACCCCTTGGCCGCCGTCCCCCCTAGGAGTTCCCATCTCCTAGGGCCAGCACACACCCCTAGCGGGCCTATATAAAGGGGGGAGGGAGGGGGCAGCCACACCCTTGAGTCCTGGCGCCTCCCTCTCCCCTGCTACACCTCTCCCTCTCGCAGTATAACGGCAAAGCCCTGCTGCGGTGACGCCCTGCATCCACCACCACGCCGTCGTGCTGCTGGATCTTCATCAACCTCTCCTCCCCCCTTCCTGGATCAAGAAGGAGGAGACGTCACGCTGACCGTACGTGTGTTGAACACGGAGGTGTCGTCCGTTCGGCGCTAGGATCTCCGGTGATTTGGATCACGTCGAGTACGACTTCCTCATCCCCGTCCTTGAACGCTTCCGCGCGTGATCTACAAAGGTATGTAGATGCAATCCGATCACTCGTTGCTAGATGAACTCATAGATGGATCTTGGTGAAAGCGTAGGAAAATTTTTGTTTTTTGCAACGTTCCCCAACAGTGGCATCATGAGCTAGGTCTATGCGTAGTTCTCCTTGCACGAGTAGAAAACAATTTGTTGTGGGCGTAGATGTTGTCAACTCTCTTGCCGCTACTAGTCCTATCTTGCTTCAGCAGTATTGTGGGATGAAGCGGCCCGGACCGACCTTACACGTACGCTTACGTGAGACTGGTTCCACCGACTGACATGCACTAGTTGCATAAGGTGGCTAGCGGGTGTCTGTCTCTCCCACTTTAGTTGGAGCGGATTCGATGAAAAGGGTCCTTATGAAGGGTAAATAGAAGTTGACAAATCACGTTGTGGCTATTACGTAGGTAAGAAAATGTTCTTGCTAGAACCCTTTTGCAGCCACGTAAAACTTGCAACAACAATTAGAGGACGTCTAACTTGTTTTTGCAGCAAGTGCTTGGTGATGTGATATGGCCAAAGTTGTGATGAATGATGAATGATATATATATGTGATGTATGAGATCATGTTCTTGTAATAGGAATCACGACTTGCATGTCGATGAGTATGACAACCGGCAGGAGCCATAGGAGTTGTCTTTATTTTTTGTATGACCTGCGTGTCATTGAGAAATGCCATGTAAATTACTTTACTTTATTGCTAAACGTGTTAGCCAGTAGTAGTAGAAGTAATAGTTGGCGAGCAACTTCATGGAGATCATGATGATGGAGATCATGGTGTCATGCCGGTGACAAGATGATCATGAAGCCCCAAGATGGAGATCAAAGGAGCTATGTGATATTGGACATATCATGTCACTATTATTATTTGATTGCATGTGATGTTTATCATGTTTTTGCATCTTGTTTACTTAGAACGGCGGTAGTAAATAAGATGATCCCTCATAATAATTTCAAGAAAGTGTTCCCCCTAACTGTGCACCGTTGCGACACTTCGTTGTTTTGAAGCACCACGTGATGATCGGGTGTGATAGATTCCAACATTCACATACAACGGGTGTAAGACAGATTTACACATGCAAACACTTAGGTTGACTTGACGAGCCTAGCATGTACAGACATGGCCTCGGAACACAGAAGACTGAAAGGTCGAGCATGAGTCGTATAGAAGATACGATCAACATGAAGATGTTCACCGATGTTGACTAGTCCGTCTCACGTGATGATCGGACACGGCCTAGTTAACTCGGATCATGTTATACTTAGATGACTGGAGGGATGTCTATCTAAGTGGAGTTCATTATATAATTTGATTAGATGAACTTAATTATCATGAACTTAGTCTAAAATCTTTACAATATGTCTTGTAGATCAAATGGCCAACGTTGTCCTCAACTTCAACGCGTTCCTAGAGAAAACCAAGCTGAAAGACGATGGCAGCAACTATACGGACTGGGTCCGGAACCTGAGGATCATCCTCATAGCTGCCAAGAAAGATTATGTCCTACTAGCACCGCTAGGTGATGCACCCGTCCCACAGAACCAAGACGTTATGAACGCTTGGCAGACACGTGCTGATGATTACTCCCTCGTTCAGTGCGGCATGCTTTACAACTTAGAACCAGGGCTCCAAAAGCGTTTTGAGCAAGACGGAGCATATGAGATGTTCGAAGAGCTGAAAATGGTTTTCCAAGCTCATGCCCGGGTCGAGAGATATGAAGTCTCCGACAAGTTCTTTAGCTGTAAGATGGAGGAAAATAGTTCTGTCAGTGAGCACATACTCACAATGTCTGGGTTACATAACCGCTTGACTCAGCTGGGAGTTAATCTCCCGGATGACGCGGTCATTGACAGAATCCTCCAGTCGCTTCCACCAAGCTACAAGAGCTTTGTGATGAACTTCAATATGCAGGGGATGGAAAAGACCATTCCTGAAGTATTTGCAATGCTGAAATCAGCAGAGGTAGAAGTCAAAAAGGACCATCAAGTGTTGATGGTGAATAAAACCACTAAGTTCAAGAAAGGCAAGGGTAAGAAGAACTTCAAGAAGGACGGCAAGGGAGTTGCCGCGCCCGGTAAGCAAGCTGCCGGGAAGAAGCCAAAGAATGGACCCAAGCCCGAGACTGAGTGTTTTTATTGCAAGGGAAGTGGTCACTGGAAGCAGAACTACCCCAAATACTTAGCGGACAAGAAGGCCGGCAAAACGAAAGGTATATGTGATATACATGTAATTGATGTGTACCTTACCAGTACTCGTACTAGCTCCTGGGTATTTGATACCGGTGCAGTTGCTCACATTTGTAACTCAAAGCAGGAGCTGCGGAATAAACGGAGACTGGCGAAGGACGAGGTGACGATGCGCGTCGGGAATGGTTCCAAGGTCGATGTGATCGCCGTCGGCACGCTACCTCTACATTTACCTACGGGATTAGTTTTAAACCTCAATAATTGCTATTTAGTACCAGCTTTGAGCATGAACATTGTATCAGGATCTCGTTTAATTCGAGATGGCTACTCATTTAAATCCGAGAATAATGGTTGTTCTATTTATATGAGAGATATGTTTTATGGTCATGCTCCTATGGTGAATGGTTTATTCATAATGAATCTCGAGCGTAATGCTACACATATTCATAGTGTGAATACCAAAAGATGTAAGGTTGATAATGATAGTCCCACATACTTGTGGCACTGCCACCTTGGTCACATAGGTGTCAAACGCATGAAGAAGCTCCATGCAGATGGACTTTTAGAGTCTCTTGATTACGAATCATTTGACACGTGCGAACCATGCCTCATGGGTAAGATGACCAAGACTCCGTTCTCAGGAACAATTGAGCGAGCAACCAACCTATTGGAAATCATACATACTGATGTGTGCGGTCCAATGAGTGTTGAGGCTCGTGGTGGCTATCGTTATGTTCTCACCCTCACTGATGACTTGAGTATATATGGGTATATCTACTTAATGAAACACAAGTCTGAAACCTTTGAAAATTTCAAGGAATTTCAGAGTGAGGTTGAGAATCAACGTGACAGAAAAATCAAGTTTTTGCGATCAGATCATGGAGGAGAATACTTGAGTCACGAATTTGGTACACACTTAAGAAAATGTGGAATAGTTTCACAACTCACGCCGCCTGGAACACCTCAGTGTAATGGTGTGTCCGAACGTCGTAATCGCACTCTATTGGATATGGTGCGATCTATGATGTCTCTTACCGATTTATCGCTATCATTTTGGGGCTATGCTTTAGAGACTGCCGCATTCACGTTAAATAGGGCTCCGTCGAAATCCGTTGAGACGACACCGTATGAATTATGGTTTGGGAAGAAGCCTAAGCTGTCATTTCTAAAAGTTTGGGGATGCGATGCTTATGTCAAGAAACTTCAACCTGAAAAGCTCGAACCCAAGTCGGAAAAATGCATCTTCATAGGATACCCTAAAGAAACTATTGGGTATACCTTCTACCTCAGATCCGAAGGCAAGATCTTTGTTGCCAAGAATGGATCCTTTCTAGAGAAGGAGTTTCTCTCGAAAGAAGTAAGTGGGAGGAAAGTAGAACTTGATGAAGTATTACCTCTTGAACCGGAAAGTGGCGCAACTCAGGAAAATGTTCCTGTGGTGCCTGCACCAATTGGAGAGGAAGTTAATGATGATGATCAAGATACTTCTGGTCAAGCTCCTACTAAACTTTGAAGGTCCACAAGGACACGTTCCGCACCAGAGTGGTACGGCAACCCTGTCTTGGAAATCATGTTGTTAGACAACGGTGAACCTTCAAACTATGAAGAAGCGATGGCGGGCCCAGATTCCGACAAATGGCTGGAAGCCATGAAATCCGAGATAGGATCCGTGTATGAAAATGAAGTATGGACTTTGACTGACTTGCCCGATGATCGGCGAGCCATAGAAAATAAATGGATCTTTAAGAAGAAGACAGACGCGGATGGTAATGCGACCATCTATAAAGCTAGGCTTGTCGCTAAGTGTTATCGACAAGTTCAAGGGATTGACTACGATGAGACATTCTCTCCCGTAGCAAAGCTGAAGTCCGTCCGAATCATGTTAGCAATTGCCGCATACTATGATTATGAGATATGGCAAATGGACGTCAAAACAGCATTCCTTAATGGTTATCTTAAGGAAGAACTGTATATGATGCAGCCGGAAGGTTTTGTCGATCCTAAGAATGTTGACAAGGTGTGCAAGCTCCAACGCTCGATTTATGGGCTGGTGCAAGCATCTCGGAGTTGGAACATTCGCTTTGATGAGATGATCAAAGCGTTTGGGTTTACGCAGACTTATGGAGAAGCCTGCGTTTACAAGAAAGTGAGTGGGAGCTCTGTAGCATTTCTCATATTATATGTAGATGACATACTTTCGATGGGAAATAATATAGAGCTTTTGGACAGCATTAAGGCCTACTTGAATAAGAGTTTTTCAATGAAGGACCTTGGAGAAGCTGCTTATATATTAGGCATCAAGATCTATAGAGATAGATCAAGACGCCTCATAGGTCTTTCACAAAGCACATACCTTGATAAGATATTGACGAAGTTCAATATGGATCAGTCTAAGAAGGGGTTCTTGCCTGTGTTGCAAGGTGTGAAATTGAGCTCAGCTCAATGTCCGACCACGGCAGAAGATATAGAAGAGATGTGTGTCATCCCCTATGCCTCAGCCATAGGTTCTATTATGTATGCCATGCTGTGTACCAGACCTGATGTAAACCTTGCCGTAAGTTTGGTAGGTAGGTACCAAAGTAATCCCGGCAAGGAACACTGGACAGCGGTCAAGAATATCCTGAAGTACCTGAAAAGGACTAAGGAAATGTTTCTCGTTTATGGAGGTGATGAAGAGCTCGTCGTAAAGGGTTACGTCGACGCTAGCTTTGACACAGATCTGGATGACTCTAAGTCACAAACCGGATACATGTATATTTTGAATGGTGGGGCAGTAAGTTGGTGCAGTTGCAAGCAAAGCGTTGTGGCGGGATCTACATGTGAAGCGGAGTACATGGCAGCCTCGGAGGCAGCACACGAAGCAGTCTGGGTGAAGGATTTCATTACCGACCTAGGAGTCATACCCAATGCGTCGGGCCCGATGACTCTCTTCTGTGACAACACTGGAGCTATTGCCCTTGCCAAGGAGCCCAGGTTTCACAGGAAGACCAGGCATATCAAGCGTCGCTTCAACTCCATTCGTGAAAGTGTTCAAAATGGAGACATAGAGATTTGTAAAGTACATACGGACCTGAATGTAGCAGATCCGTTGACTAAACCTCTCCCTAGAGCAAAACATGATCAACACTAGAATTCCATGGGTGTTCGATTCATCACAATGTAACTAGATGATTGACTCTAGTGCAACTGGGAGACTGTTGGAAATATGCCCTAGAGGCAATAATAAAATGATTATTATATTTCCTTGTTCATGATAATTGTCTATTATTCATGCTTTAATTGTATTACCGGAAATCGTAATACATGTGTGAATACATAGACCACAATGTGTCCCTAGTGAGGCTCTAGTTGACTAGCTCGTTGATCAACAGATAGTCATGGTTTCCTGGCTATGGACATGGGGATGTCATTGATAACGGGATCACATCATTAGGAGAATGATGTGATGGACAAGACCCAATCCTAAACATAGCACAAGATCGTATAGTTCGTTTGCTAGAGTTTTTCCAATGTCAAGTATCTTTTCCTTAGACCGTGAGATCGTACAACTCCCGGATACTGTAGGAGTGCTCTGGGTATACCAAACGTCACAACATAACTGGGTGACTATAAAGGTATACTACGGGTATCTCCGAAAGTGTTTGTTGGGTTGAGACGGATCAAGACTGGATTTGTCACTCTGTATGACAGAGAGGTATCTCTGGGCCCACTCGGTAATGCATCATCATAATGAGCTCAAAGTGACCAAGTGTCTGGTCACGGGATCATGCATTACGGTACGAGTAAAGTGACTTGCCGGTAACGAGATTGAACGAGGTATTGGGATACCGACGATCGAATCTCGGGCAAGTAAACGTACCGATTGACAAAGGGAATTGTATACGGGGTTGCTTGAATCCTCGACATCGTGGTTCATCCGATGAGATCATCGAGGAGCATGTGGGAGCCAACATGGGTATCCAGATCCCGCTGTTGGTTATTGACCGGAGAGCTATCTCGGTCATGTCTACATGTCTCCCGAACCCGTAGGGTCTACACACTTAAGGTTCGGTGATGCTAGGGTTGTAGAGATATGAATATGCAATAACCCGAAAGTTGTTCGGAGTCCCGGATGAGATCCTGGACATCACGAGGAGTTCCGGAATGGTCCGGAGGTGAAGAATTATATATTGGAAGTGCAGTTTCGGCCATCGGGAGAGTTTCGGGGTCACCGGTATTGTACCGGGACCACCGGAAGGGTCCCGGGGGTCCACCGGGTGGGGCCACCCATCCTGGAGGGCCCCATGGTCCAAAGTGGGGAGGGGAACCAGCCCATAGTGGGCTGGTGCGCCCCCCTTGGCCCACCCCATGCGCCTAGGGTTGGGAACCCTAGGGTGGGGGGCACCCCACCTGGCTTGGGGGGCACTCCACCCCTTGGCCGCCGTCCCCCCTAGGAGTTCCCATCTCCTAGGGCCGGCACACACCCCTAGGGGGCCTATATAAAGGGGGGAGGGAGGGGGCAGCCACACCCTTGAGTCATGGCGCCTCCCTCTCCCCTGCTACACCTCTCCCTCTCGCAGTATAACGGCAAAGCCCTGCTGCGGTGACGCCCTGCATCCACCACCACGCCGTCGTGCTGCTGGATCTTCATCAACCTCTCCTCCCCCCTTCCTGGATCAAGAAGGAGGAGACGTCATGCTAACCGTACGTGTGTTGAACACGGAGGTGTCGTCCGTTCGGCGCTAGGATCTCCGGTGATTTGGATCACGTCGAGTACGACTTCCTCATCCCCGTCCTTGAACGCTTCCGCGCGTGATCTACAAAGGTATGTAGATGCAATCCGATCACTCGTTGCTAGATGAACTCATAGATGGATCTTGGTGAAACCGTAGGAAAATTTTTGTTTTCTGCAACATTCCCCAACAGGCGCCTGCGTCCTACGATCACGGGGCGCGAAACGACAGCTCCACTCACCATCTGAGTCCTGGCTCGCCCGCCACGTGCCCTGCATGCGTCGGGGATGGCAGGTGGTGGACACAGAAGGCGTGGGCTTTAATGCTGGGGCAGGGGCCCGGGCATCGCTGATTGGGGCAGCGGGTCGGTCCTGTTTCCTCACGGCTCCAGCGGTTGGATTGGTTGATTGGGGCGGTCGTGCCTGGGCTCGTTTGGCCTCGTCCCTTTATATATAAGT
Organism: Triticum aestivum; assembly: GCF_018294505.1. NCBI lineage: Eukaryota > Viridiplantae > Streptophyta > Magnoliopsida > Poales > Poaceae > Triticum > Triticum aestivum. The sequence goes on from NC_057803.1 coordinate 239,264,520, forward strand.
GGAGAAGGACATCGTCTTGTCGCACCCATCTTCTCTTAGTCCAATCCCTTTCCTTCCATTCGTCATGGCGAGAGGGCATGGTCGTGGCCGTGCCCCTGGGGAGGCGACCAAGTCTTCCTCACGCCAGAGGGTGGCGGCGGTCAAAGAAGAGACGGACGCCCGAGGTGAAGGCCACGCTAGAGGCAGAGGCGGGCGCGGACGGGGGACACCCACGTCGTCGAGGTGGCCGAGGCAGAGGCGGGCGCGGACGGGGGACACATGCGTCGTCACCATCTCCATCGCCATCTCCTCTGCCATCTTCCCCTGCCACATTGAGCGGTCATGTTCGGGATTCGGCGCTGGAATTTATCCTCCAACTGCGCGGGCTGCCGCACAGCCGCCTTCGTCTTCCCGAAGTGTTTGTGAGGGTGCTGGAGATCGACCATCCACCGAGGCTAAGGCTTCACATGGAGGGGTGTTTCCATGGCGACATGCGGGTGACACAGGGTTCCTCGCCCCTCATGTGATGCTTCTTCGTCGGGGCTGGAAAACCTTCGCACGTGCCCATTGCTTGATGGATGGGCACATCATCTATTTCAAGCTAGCAGAGAGCGAGCTTCTCTCCGTCAAGGTCTTCGGGTGCTCGAGACACAGACTAGGGTGTTCTGCCGAGAGCTCGACCAATGGCGAAAGCACCTCTTCGGGCGAGAAGGACGAGGAGGACAATGACAGCGACGACGAGGGTAGCAGGCGGGGGGATGACGGGTCTGACTAGGCGTCGGATACACTGTCCCTGGGCGACGCCAGCAGCACCATCATCCGCGTCGCCAGCTCCTTGAACTTCTTGGGGTCGCCTCCTTTGGCGGTTAGCATGGGAAGGCCGGGGGATATGAAGAAGGCGGGCAGTGGGTCGTCAAGTCAGAGTATGTGGGCACGGATGCCTTCGTTGCGTATTGCCGGCCCGCTGCCTCGTCATTCAGCTCTTCTGCCGGCACCATCATCACCAGCTCTCTTCTAGACAACCACCGAGATGTTCTTTTGGTGTCTTCTGCTGCTCGTACCTCGCCTAGGCGCTCCTTTTGCCCTTATGTTATCTTGTTCCGTTCCTGAGGAGAGGGACAAGAAAGGGATTATGGGAATCTTATCTCTTTTTAGCTTTTAATCCTACGGGCCTTAGTCAGATTTTGACCTTGTAACCCCTTGCTTATCTATGCATTCCGTATGAATTGTACTTGTTATCAACGTATTAATGAAGAGAAGGGTGTTTGCTGGGTTTCTTTTGCGCGTGGGCGAGGCCCGCACCAAGGAACGAGTCCTCGTTATCTTAAGATAAACGTTGTGACCTGGCAACGGACCCTGCCGTCCTCCTGCCCCATTGCTCGACTACACTCATGCTCTTGGCGGAGGTAGAGGCAAAGTAGGATTGGGCCCTTCGCCCGTTCCTTTTGTTGGGGATCGTAGCAGAAATTTAAAATTTTCTACGCATCACCAAGATCAATATATGGAGTCATCTAGCAATGATAGAGAGAGGAGTGCATCTACATACCCTTGTAGATCGTTGTAGGATCTAGAAGTAGATGTGTCTAGAGGGGGGTGATTAGACACTTAATGCTAAAGTTGCAATTTTTTAAGCTTTTTCGGTTTAAGTGGAGTTTAGACACAATTTCAACACACACAATACATATCAAGCAAGCATGCAAAGAGTATATGAGCAGCGGAATGTAAAGCATGCAACTTGCAAGAATGTAAAGGGAAGGGTTTGGAGAAATCAAACACAATGGGAGACACGGATGTTTTTCCCGTGGTTCGGATAGGTGGTGCTATCCTACATCCACGTTGATGGAGACTTCAACCCACAAAGGGTAACGGTTGCGAGAGTCCACGGAGGGCTCCACCCACAAAGGGTAACGGTTGCGCTAGTCCACACAGGGCTCCACCCACGAAGGGTCCACAAAGAAGCAACCACCCACAAAGGGTCCACGAAGAAGCAACCTTGTCTATCCCACCATGGCCATCGCCCACACAGGACTTGCCTCACTAGCGGTAGATCTTCACGAAGTAGGCGATCTCCTTGCCCTTACAAACTCCTTGGTTCAACTCCACAATCTTGTCGGAGGCTCCCAAGTGACACCTAGCCAATCTAGGAGACACCACTCTCCAAGAAGTAACAAATGCTGTGTAGGTAATGAACTCCTTGCTCTTGTGCTTCAAATGATAGTCTCCCCAACACTCAACTCTCTCTCATAGGATTTGGATTTTGTGGAAAGAAGATTTGAGTGGAAAGCAACTTGGGGAAGGCTAGAGATCAAGATTCATATGGTAGGAATGGAATATCTTGGTCTCAACACATGAGTAGGTGGTTCTCTCTCAGAACAATGAGTTGGAATGGTGTACGCGTTCTGATGGCTCTCACATCGAATGAAGAGGAGGTGGAGGGGTATATATAGCCTCCACACAAAATCCAACCGTTACACACAGTTTTCCAATCTCGGTGGGACCGAATCAAACTCGGTCGGACCGAAAATGTAAACCTAGTGACCATTAGAGATTTCGGTGGGACCGACTGGATCAACTCGGTGGGACCGATGTGCTAGGGTTAGGGTAAATCCAAAACTCTGTTTGACCGATTACTCAAACTCGGTGGGACCGATTTGGGTAATAAGTGAAACTGAGATTTGGCCACGCAAACTCGGTGTTACTGATTGCATATCTCGGTGGGACCGAGAATATTGCAATGGGTAACAGAGAGTTTCCAAGCCCATCTCGGTGAAACCGAGATCCCATCGGTGATACCGAACTGATTAGGGTTTGGCAGTGGCTTATGACAAGTGAAACTCGGTGGCACCGGATAGGAAGAATCGGTAGGACCGAGTTTGGCTTAGGGTTTAGGTCATATGTGGAAGAGGGAAAGTAGCTGAGGTTTTGGAGCATATCACTAAGCACATGAAGCAAGAGGCTCATTAAGCAACACCTCATCCCTCCTTGATAGTATTGGCTTTTCCTAAAGACTCAATGTGATCTTGGATCACTAAAATGTAAAATGAGGAGCCTTGAGCTTGAGGCTTTAGCCAATCCTTTGTCCTTAGGATCTTGAAGGAGTTCCCACAACCTTTAGTCCATGCCACTCCATTATTGGACTTATCTGAAACATGCTAGATCGAAATGTTAGTCCAACAAGAGATATGTTGTCATCAATTATCAAAACCACCTAGGGAGCACTTGTGCTTTCAATCTCCCCCTTTTTGGTAATTGATGGCAACATACATCAAAGCTTTAGATAAAGATATAAAGAATAGCAAGTAAGGCTTTGGAAGGACATGTAACAAGCATAGGCTCCCCCTACATGTATGCACTCATGTAAATATGAAATATAGAGGCATGTGAGAGCATAACCATGATAGAGTAGGCAATGTGTTACATGCATCTTGGCCATATGCATCAGAGCAAAAGATTATCAAGGAAAATACCTTCATGCTCATGAGTCCTTCTTGCAAACAGTATGTACATAAGCAAGAACTCCTCATACTCATGATTTTGATGCATATACTTACCTTGTGGTCTTGAGTTGGCTTAGGATGGAATGAACCTGCAAAGGTTAGATAACACAGGTACATCCACTAGCCAGAGCAAACAAAAGAAACCACAAGAATACCAAGACTGGGATGACATGTAGAGAGTGAGTACAAGGTACCACATTGAATTCAACATGCCCCCAAGAATAAAGATATGCAATGAATTTGACTAATTTCTTTCCCTTAGGTGTCTTGCTCCCCCTGAATCTTATATGGGAATAGAAAATCAGAGCTAAAAGATACAAATGGAATTTAATTCAAATGAGTACATATGAACATGTCTTTCCCCCAAAAGGACATGTGGTATCTCTCCTCTTGAGCATCAAGCATCTGGGATCCTTGAGACTTTCTCTCCCCCTTGAGCTTTGATGTGATCTCTTTCTCCCCCTTTGACATCAATTTCCAAGAAGGTTTTTCCTGGAATCCGTCGACTAGGTTTGGTCCTTGAGATTCAGCACAAAGCAGAGGATAAAATTGTGATGCTTGTAGAGGACAAGATTCATTGAGTGGAGCTGGATCAGAAGAAATGTAGAACAAGTGGCAATCTTGTTTTTCTGATTGCAAAGTCGGTGGCACCGACTGGCACATTTCGATGGTACCGAAAAGATTCGGTTGGACCGAAAATTGCGAGTCGGTGAAACCGAGTTTACACAGAGAAAAACACTTGTCACCTCAGCTCACTAGACATGTAGGATTTCACAAAGATTTGCAATGAATTTCCTGAAGGATTTGCAGGGAATTAAGTGCAGAAAATGCAGAACCAAAAACAAAGAGAAAAGAGAAGAAACTGAAAGATCTAGATGAAGTTTTTTTGAAAGAAAGGAGAGAGAAAATAAACATGCATGAGACAAATGCAATAACACAAAGAAAGAACACAAGAGAGCTTCATCTAGAGTTGGGCGGTGACATAGTCACCTATCTTAGAGTATATTGACTTAGGAGTCAAGTGGGAACACTTGATCATAGGTCATACTCATCGTTTAAGCTCAAAATGGGGTTACCATCTTTCATTTAAGCATCTTGATGTATTCATATCTTGTTGAGTTGCTTTGACTCATGTCTTGGATTAAAGCTTCTCTAAGATGGAATAACATACCTTTGGTGGTGGTGTGATTCTTGCTCATGTAGTTGAACTTGTGTGGGTGCTCAAGGTTGATGTAGCTCATCAAGAGTTGGGAGCACCACTTGGAGTTTGAGTTCATCTACCTACATGGGTTAGTTCTTGCAAGGAAGAGCACTTGTGTATCCAAAAATGACAATCATGAGGCTTAACATAGAATTTGTCAAAGGATATGTTTGAATGGTTTTGTGCTTCCTTGTCTTCAACCACTATTGTGTAGAGTCTTGATCTTGTAGAGATTGCTCAAGATGTAAGTGAGTCGCAATCTCATGGAATTAGATTCAACCAAGCACCTACATGGGTTAGACAACATGCAAGGTGCAAATATATCCAAGACATAAGATAGTTATCATAAGAGATATATCATGGATTAGTCATAAGCTCATGTCTTGCATGTATCCAATGGAGTTTCTACTCCAAGTTCGAAGCATCAATGATGTTCAATTCTCCTCTCAACCTACAAAACACTTTCTCATCAAGTGGTTTAGTGAATATATCCGCTAATTGCTTATCGGTGCGAACATGCTTAAGATTGATGTCACCCTTAGCAACATGATCTCGAATGAAATGATGACGAACTTCAATATGCTTAGTTCGAGAATGTTGTACAGGATTATGACCAATTTTGATAGCGCTTTCATTGTCACAAAGCAGTGGAACATGTTTCACATAAATCCCATAATCTTTAAGAGTTTGGGTCATCCAAAGTAATTGAGCACAACATGAACCAGCGGCAATGTATTCCGCTTCGGCGGTGGATAAGGATACCGAGTTTTGTTTCTTGGAAGACCAAGACACAAGAGATCTACCAAGAAATTGACAAGTACCCGAAGTAGACTTTCTATCAACCTTGTCTCCGGCATAATCCGAGTCAGAATAGCCAACAAGATCAAAAGAAGACCTCTTAGGATACCAAATGCCAAAATTTGGTGTATGGATTAAATATCTCACTATCCTTTTCACAGCCTTAAGATGACAATCTTTAGGAGCAGCTTGATATCGTGCACACATGCACACACTTAGCATAATATCGGGACGTGAAGCACATAGGTATAACAATGAACCAATCATAGAGCGATAAACCTTTTGATCAACCGGTTCACCATCTTTGGTTAAATCATTATGTCCACTAGTAGGCATGGGTGTAGACATACCTTTGCATTCTTGCATATTGAACTTCTTGAATAAGTCCTTGGTGTACTTTGTTTGAGAGACAAATGTACCTTCCTTAGTTTGCTTGATTTGCAACCCAAGAAAGAATTTGAGTTCACTCATCATAGACATCTCAAACTTCTCTGACATTAGCTTTCCAAACTTTTCACTAAAGAGAGGGTTAGTTGAACCAAATATGATATCATCAACATAAATTTGGCATACAAATAGTTCTCCATTAACCCTTTTAGTAAAAAGAGTAGAATCAATTTTACCAATTTCAAAACCACTTGTAGTAAGGAACTTGGTCAAGCATTTATACCATGCTCTAGGAGCTTGTTTAAGACCATAAAGAGCTTTGTGAAGTTTGTAAACATGATTTGGTTTCTTAGGGTTGATAAAGCCGGGAGGTTGTTTGACATAAACTTCCTCCTCTATTTCACCATTTAGAAAAGCACTTTTAATGTCCATTTGGTACAAGGTGATATTATGGTGATTAGCATAGGCAAGTAAGATGCGAATGGACTCAAGTCTAGCAACGGGAGCATACGTCTCACCATAGTCCATACCTTCGACTTGTGTGTACCCTTGGGCGACGAGACGTGCTTTGTTGCGAACCACTTGTCCATCTTCATCTTGCTTGTTGCGAAACACCCATTTGGTACCAATGATGTTGTGGTTGTTGTCGGGCTTCTCGACCAATGTCCAAACTTGGTTTCTCTCAAAATTGTGTAGCTCTTCATGCATAGCGTTTATCCAATCCGGATCTTCCAATGCTTCTTCAACCTTCATAGGTTCAATGCTAGAGATGAATGAATAGTTTTCACAAAAGTTAGCTAAACGAGTTTTTGAGCGAGTGATTCTCCCGGTTTGTATATCATTGAGGATTTGCTCGACGGGATGATCTTTGGCAATTCTTGCTCGAACTCGTGAGAGCTTTTGCTTGGGTCTTCGTTGAACATCTTCTTCATCTTGTTCTTCTTCTTGGCCTTCTTCATTGTTGACGTCGTCGTTCTCTTGTCGTGGTGGAGAAGGAGGTTGTTGATGTTCGTCTTGACGTATTTCCTCGTTTTCTTCATCTTGGTGTGTCCCACTTGTGGATGCTTCCGTGTCGATTCTTGGTTCACCTTGTCGTGAAGTAGAAGCTTCCACTTGGACGGATGAAGTACTCTCCTTCACCTCCGTTGGACGAATTTTGCCAATGGACAAGTCTTGAATTGCTTCTGAAGGGTCTTTGTCTCCTACATCAATTGGCAATTGCTCTACTTGCGAGCCATTAGATTCATCAAACTTCACATCTACCGTCTCTTCAACCTTTCGGGTGAAATTGTTGTAGACACGGTAAGTGTGAGAGTTTGAGCCATAACCAAGTAGAAAACCTTCATGAGATTTAGGAGCAAACTTTGAACGACGATGCTTATCAAGAATGTAGCACTTTGAGCCGAATACTCGAAAGTATCCAACTTGGGGTTTGTTACCGGTGAGAAGCTCGTATGTCGTCTTGCCGAGTAGCTTGTGAAGATATAAGCGATTTGTTGCGTGACAAGCTGTCTCAACCGCTTCTGCCCAAAAGTGCTTTGGCGTCTTGTATTCATCAAGCATCGTTCTTGCCATTTCGATGAGCGTCCGGTTCTTCCTCTCAACAACTCCATTTTGTTGAGGTGTGTACGTAGCCGAGAACTCGTGTGAAATCCCTTCTTCGTCAAGAAAGGTGTCCACATTTGCGTTCTTGAACTCCGTTCCATTGTCACTCCGAACCTTCTTGATCTTCACATCAAACTGATTTTGGGCCTTCCTAGCGAAGTTTCTAAAGATCTTCTGGACCTGTGACTTGTCATTAAGAAAGAACACCCATGTAAATCTTGAAAAATCATCAACTATAACTAGACCAAAAGAATTTCCACTGAGACTCTTGTAGGCGTTGGGACCAAAAAGATCCATGTGAAGTAGCTCGAGTGGCCTCCTTGTGGTCATGATGTTCTTCACGGGATGTCTTCCTCCAACCTGTTTACCTGCTTGACAAGCACTGCAAGGTCTATCCTTATCAAATATGACATCGTTGACTCCAAGGATATGATTTCCTTTATAAGCTTGTCAAGGTTTCTCATGCCAACGTGACCTAGTCGTCTATGCCACAACCATCCTTTTGAGGATTTAGCAACAAAGCAAGTTTTAGGTTGTGCCTTCTTAGAGAAATTGACAATGTAAAGATCACCTCTACGCATACCGGTAAAGACCATTTTATGATTGTCTCAACGAAATACTTGGCAATCTACCTCAGTAAATAGGACATTCAAACCGAAATCAGCAAGTCTAGATACTGAAAGTAAGTTGTAGCCAAGAGATTCAACAAGCATGACATTTTGAATGGAACTATCATGTGAGATGGCCACCTTACCAAGGCAACCACTTTACCCTTTGAATTATCACCAAAGGTGACATATTTTCGAGGGCCGTCATTTTCAGCAAGCTCACGAAACATCTCTTCATCTCCGGTCATATGATCAGTACATCCACTATCAAGAACCCATTCCTTTCCTCCTGATTCATATCCCCGAAGATTTGCCATAAGACCAAAATGTCTCATTGCATTATCAAGATCAAAGTCACTATCATCATCATCATAATATTCATGTTCATCATGATCTTGTGACTCATCATTTCCTAGAGAGGGTAATTCATTAGATAAATGATCATCAAAGTGGTCACTTTTATGAATTCTTATAGCTTTGAATATGATATCATTAATGATTCCAACATCTCCTTTAGCATGCTTAAGATTGGTAAGTTCAAATAGACATTTACCAAAACTAGGATCACTAGAGTTCATCTTACTCAGGGCAACAGATTTATGGAGAATTTCATCCAAAGTTTTCAAGGAATGATCGGGAAATCGTTCCTCAAGAAATTTCCATATAGTATAGGCACAATTTTGAGTAGGCAAACTAGCAATCAAATTTTTGGGCAATCCTCTAATGATGAGCTTAATAGTTCTAAGATTGCGAATCATGTCAATATCTTCATCTAGGGTAGGATGCAAAGGATCAATATGAGATGCACAAGGGCTAATATACTTGTTCAAATGATATTGATTGAAGATTATAAGAATCTCATTTTTCCACTCATGAAAATACTCTCCATCAAGAATAGGCACTCTATGTCTAAGACTCCCTATGTAGACACATCCATCTTCCTCCAATGGTGATTAAACCAAGGCAATGGAGACCAAAGCTCTGATACCACTTGTAGGATCTAGAAGTAGATGTGTCTAGAGGGGGGTGATTAGACACTTAATGCTAAAGTTGCAATTTTTTAAGCTTTTTCGGTTTAAGTGGAGTTTAGACACAATTTCAACACAGACAATACATATCAAGCAAGCATGCAAAGAGTATATGACCAGCGGAATGTAAAGCATGCAACTTGCAAGAATGTAAAGAGAAGGGTTTGGATAAATCAAACACAATGGGAGACATGGATGTTTTTCCCGTGGTTTGGATAGGTGGTGCTATCCTACATCCACGTTGATGGAGACTTCAACCCACAAAGGGTAACGGTTGCGAGAGTCCACGGAGGGCTCCACCCACAAAGGGTAACGGTTGCGCGAGTCCACACAGGGCTCCACCCACGAAGGGTCCACAAAGAAGCAACCACCCACAAAGGGTCCACGAAGAAGCAACCTTGTCTATCCCACCATGGCCATCGCCCACACAGGACTTGCCTCACTAGCGGTAGATCTTCACGAAGTAGGCGATCTCCTTGCCCTTACAAACTCCTTGGTTCAACTCCACAATCTTGTCGGAGGCTCCCAAGTGACACCTAGCCAATCTAGGAGACACCACTCTCCAAGAAGTAACAAATGGTGTGTAGGTAATGAACTCCTTGGTCTTGTGCTTCAAATGATAGTCTCCCCAACACTCAACTCTCTCTCATAGGATTTGGATTTTGTGGACAGAAGATTTGAGTGGAAAGCAACTTGGGGAAGGCTAGAGATCAAGATTCATATGGTAGGAATGGAATATCTTGGTCTCAACACATGAGTAGGTGGTTCTCTCTCAGAACATATGAGTTGGAATGGTGTACGCGTTCTGATGGCTCTCACATCGAATGAAGAGGAGGTGGAGGGGTATATATAGCCTCCACACAAAATCCAACCGTTACACACAGTTTTCCAATCTCGGTGGGACCGAATCAAACTCGGTCGGACCGAAAATGTAAACCTAGTGACCGTTAGAGATTTCGGTGGGACCGACTGGATCAACTCGGTGGGACCGATGTGCTAGGGTTAGGGTAAATCCAAAACTCGGTTTGACCGATTACTCAAACTCGGTGGGACCGATTTGGGTAATAAGTGAAACTGAGATTTGGCCAAGCAAACTCGGTGGAACCGATTGCATATCTCGGTGGGACCGAGAATATTGCAATGGGTAACAGAGAGTTTGCAAGCCCATCTCGGTGAAACCGAGATCCCATCGGTGAGACCGAACTGATTAGGGTTTGGCAGTGGCTTATGACAAGTGAAACTCGGTGGCGCCGGATAGGAAGAATCGGTAGGACCGAGTTTGGCTTAGGGTTTAGGTCATATGTGGAAGTGGGAAAGTAGCTGAGGGTTTTGGAGCATATCACTAAGCACATGAAGCAAGAGGCTCATTAAGCAACACCTCATCCCTCCTTGATAGTATTGGCTTTTCCTAAAGACTCAATGTGATCTTGGATCACTAAAATGTAAAATGAGGAGTCTTGAGCTTGAGGCTTTAGCCAATCCTTTGTCCTTAGCATCTTGAAGGAGTTCCCACAACCTTTAGTCCATGCCACTCCATTGTTGGACTTATCTGAAACATGCTAGATCGAAATGTTAGTCCAACAAGAGATATGTTGTCATCAATTATCCAAACCACCTAGGGAGCACTTGTGCTTTCAATCGCGAGTGGAAGCTTCAAGAGAACGGGGTTGATCGAGTCGTACTCGTCGTGATTCAAATCACCGATGATCCTAGCGCCGAACGGACGGCACCTCCGCGTTCAACACACATACGGAGCGGAGATCTCTCCTCCTTCTTGATCTAGCAAGGGGGGAGGAGAAGTTGATGGAGATCCAGCAGCACGACGGCGTGGTGGTGGAAGCAGCGGGATTCCAGCAGGGCTTCGCCAAGCGCTACTGGAGGAGGAAGAGGTGTCACGGGAGGGAGAGGGAGGCGCCAGGGCTTAGGGTGCGGCTGCCCTCCCTCCCCTCCACTATATATAGGGGCTAGGGGGGCGCATGCCCCCTTGGAGATCCCATCTAGAGGGGGGCGGCCCCCGGGGCGGCGGCCCCTCGGGGGGCAACGGCCCCCTTAGGGTTTCCAACCAGGGGGGCGCATGCCTCCTCGGGGGGCAACGGCCCCCTAGGGTTTCCAACCCTAGGCACCTTGGGCCCTTGGGTGGGGCGCACCAGCCCACCAGGGGCTGGTTACCACGCCACTTCAGCCCATGGGGCCCTCCGGGATAGGTGGCCCCACCCGGTGGACCCCCGAGACCCTTCCGGTGGTCCCGGTACAATACCGGTGACCCCCGAAACTCTCCCGGTGGCTGAAACTGGACTTCCTATATATAAATCTTTACCTCCGGACCATTTCGGAACTCCTTGTGACATCCGGGATCTCATCCGGGACTCCGAACAACTTTCGGTTAACTGCATACTAATATCTCTACAACTCTAGCGTCACTGAACCTTAAGTGTGTAGACCCTACGGGTTCGGGAGACATGTAGACATGACCGAGACAACTCTCCGGTCAATAACCAACAGCGGGATCTGGATACCCATGTTGGCTCCCACATGATCCACGATAATCTCATCGTATGAACCACGATGTTGAGGATTCAATCAATCCCGTATACAATTCCCTTTGTCTATCGGTATGATACTTGCCAGAGATTCGATCGTCAGTATACCGATACCTTGTTCAATCTCGTTACGGCAAGTCTATTTACTCGTTACCGTAACACATCATCCCATGAACAACTCCTTGATCACATTGAGCTCATTATGATGATGTCCTACCGAGTGGGCCCAGAGATACCTCTCCGTCATACGGAGTGACAAATCCCAGTCTCAATTCGTGTCAACCCAACAGATACTTTCGGGGATACCCGTAGTGTACCTTTATAGCCACCCAGTTACTTGTGACGTTTGGCACACCCAAAGTACCCTTGCGGTATCCGGGAGTTGCACAATCTCATGATCTAAGGAAAGGATACTCGACATTAGAAAAGCTTTAGCAGACGAACTACACGATCTTGTGCTATGCTTAGGATTGGGTCTTGTCCATCACATCATTATCCTAATGATGTGATCCCGTTATCAATGACATCCTATGTCCATGGTTAGGAAACCGTAACCATCTATTGATCAACGAGCTAGTCAACTAGAGGCTCACTAGGGACATGTTGTGGTCTATGTATTCAAACATGTATTACGATTTCCGGATAACACAATTATAGCATGAACAATAGATAATTATCATGAACAAGGAAATATAATAATAACCATTTTATTATTGCCTCTAGGGCATATTTCCATCACCTTTCCCACTACACTATGACCAAGTCCCAGCCCAAAGTAAAGTTTTTTTGGGCACGGGGGAGAGGGAACACGATGGTATAAGGGTGAGCGAAGTTTCGTACGTTCAAGTTTCATACAGAAGTAAGGAGTGGGGGATGAAAGACTTATCTGATTTTGCAGCCCCCAGCAATCTTGGCTTTTCACAGTCGGATCTTTGGGTCTGCAACCACCGGCAACCTTGGCTTGCCGGGGTCGAGGCGCCGGCCTATTCTCTTTCTTCCAAATAGCTCAGCAGAAATGTTCATGCGCCCTGCGAACCAAAAAGGACAGGATAGAACAGAGAGACACACACCCGACCTCTAGGCTAGGGGTTAGTCACCGCTAATCACTATCAACCCTATCCGAGGGAGAGACTCAACCTAGCATGCATGCTAAAACATAGTGCGCCGACACTTCATTTATTTATGCTCAGGGTCTGCGCCTGGCTTTGTACAAAGGGTTACATGCCTTGCCGGCAAGGCTTTACAAAAAGGTGGTCTGCCGGGGGGGCTGGCAACCTCGCCTTACGAGTAAAACTTGCGAAGATGCTCGATGTTCTAGGAATTGCTTACTGGAATACCATCTTCGGTCTCCAGGTGAACTGCGCTGGGCCTGGTGACTCGTATTACCCGATAAGGGCCTTCCCACCTTGGCATCAACTTGTTGGAATTCTTGGCCGACTGAACGCGCTGAAGAACAAGGTCGCCTTCCTCAAAGCTTCGGGCATGAACCATGCGGCTATGGTAGCGGCACAAGGCTTGCTAGTAGCACGCTACTTGCACAATCGCCCGAAGATGATCTTCCTCAAGGAGCATTGTGTCATCTTGCCGCAATTGCTCTTGCTCAAGCTCATCATAAGCGAGCACTCGAGGTGACGCGCATGTGAGTTCCTTGGGGAGAACTGCTTCTGCCCCGTAAACGAGGGAGAAAGGTGGCTGGCCGGTGGCTCGATTTGGTGTCGTTCTGATTGACCAAAGAACCGCTGACAATTCATTAATCCAGCGCCTCCCGCACTTGTGTAGCCTGTCAAAAGTCCTTGTCCGAAGGCCTCGCAATACTTTAGCATTTGCCCCCTCAGCTTGGCCGTTGCTTCGTGGGTGTGCAACAGAAGCAAAACAAACCTTGTTGCCGAGGTTTTGAATGTATTGCATGAAGGTGCGGCTCGTGAACTGTGTGCCGTTCTTGGTGATGACTCTGTTTGGTACACCAAAATGGCAGACTAGTCCCTTGAAGAACTTGACGGCTGATTCTGTTGTTACCTTTTCTCACTACTTCCACCTCTGGCCACTTTGTCAACTTGTGGGTTGCAACGTACATGTACTCAAAGCCCCCAACAGCATGGGGGAAGGGGACCAGTATGTCAAGCCCCCAGACCAAGAATGGCCAGGAGAGAGGAATTGTTTGGAGAGCTTGAGCTAGTTTATGAAGTTTCTTTGAATGGAATTGACACGCTTCACACTTGGTTACTAGTGCCGTTGCATCCTGGAGGGTAGTAGTCCTGAAGAAACCTTGCTGGAATGCCTTACCGGCAAGGGCCCTCGACCCTATGTGGGAGCCACATATGCCTCCGTGTTTCTCTGCCAACATCTCCGGTCCTTTCTCCTGGGGGATGCACTTCAATTTCACACTGTTTGGTGTTTTTCTATACAGAATGTCATCGATGAACTGATACATGGCAGACCGACGGGCTACTTTCTCCGTTTCTTCCTACTCCTTAGGGAGTTCACCGATTTGGAGAAATCGAAAAGTATGCTACACCCATGCCAGAGCCTGGGCTCGACGGCAAGGACCAAAGGCATCTCTTCTGCGATGGGGGCGGTTGTCTCCGCGGCCAGGGCTTGGCGTCCTACCGGAGTCTGTCTCCCCATGGCAGGCTCAGTGTCCCTGGCAACATCCTTGCCGGTGGCTCCCAGAAGCTCGGCGGGAAAGTACTTGCCGGGGCCTGATTTCCTCCGCTTGTTCTGCTATATCGATGGTTCGATGGATGGTTGAGTTAGTCGAAGCACAAAGGTACCTGGTTCCATAGGCAGTTTGTGGGCATCACATTTCGACAAGTAGTCGGCGATGCCATTCTCCACTCGGGGAACATGCTCCGCTTGTATACCGTCGAAGCGCTCCTCTAGCTTCCTCACTTCATCTACGTAGGCCTCCATCGATGGGCTGTGGTAGTCTTTGTTAACTTTCTTGACCACAAACAGTGAATCACCCTTGACGATGAGCTTCTTGATTCCGAGGTTTACCGCGATCCTAAGACCAGCAAGCAACCCCTCGTATTCGGCAGTGTTGTTCGTTGACATCTCATGACCCACAAGTATAGGGGATCTATCGCAGTCCTTTCGATAAGCAAGAGTGTCGAACCCAACGAGGAGCAGAAGGAAATGATAAGCGGTTTTCAGCAAGGTATTCTCAGCAAGCACTGAAACAATAGGTAACATATAGTTTTGTGATAGGATAATTTATAACGAGTAGCAAATAATGAAAGTAAATAGGGTGCAGCAAGGTGGCCCAATCCTTTTTGTAGCAAAGGACAGGCCTGGACAAACTCTTATATGATGTAAAGCGCTCCCGAGGACACATGGGAATATTGTCAAGCTAGGTTTTATCACGTTCATATGATTCACATTCCATACTTTGATAATTTGGTATATAGGTGGACCGGTGCTTGGGTACTGTCCTTACTTGGACAGGCATCCCACTTATGATTAACCTCTATTGCAAGCATCTGCAACTACAACAAAAGTATTAAGGTAAACCTAACCATAGCATGAAACATATGGATCCAAATCAGCCCCTTACGAAGCAACGCATAAACTAGGGTTTAAGCTTCTGTCACTCTAGCAACCCATCATCTACTTATTACTTACCAATGCCTTCCTCTAGGCCCAAATAATGGTGAAGTGTCATGTAGTCGACGTTCACATAACACCACTAGAGGAGAGATAACAAATATCTCATCAAAATATCGAACAAATACCAAATTCACATGACTACTAATAGCAAGACTTCTCCCATGTCCTCAGGAACAAACGTAACTACTCACAAAGCATATTCATGTTCATAATCAGAGGGGTATAAATATGCATATAGCATCTGAACATATGATCTTCCACCAAGGAAACCAACTAGCATCAACTACAAGGAGTAATTAACACTACTAGCAACCCACAGGTACAAATCCCAGACTTAGGGACAAGAATTGGATACAAGAGATGAACTAGGGTTTTGAGAGGAGATGGTGCTGGTGAAGATGTTGATGGAGATTGCCCTCTCCCGATGAGAGGAGCATTGGTGATGATGATGGCGATGATTTCCCCCTCCCGGATGGAAGTTTCCCCGGCAGAACAGCTCCGCCAGAGCTCTAGATTGGTTCCGCCAAGGTTCCGCCTCGTGGCGGCGGAGTCTCATCCGGGAAGATGGATTATGATTTTTTTTTCCTCATCGAAAGACTCCATATAGCAGAAGATGGTCATCGGAGGGCCACCAGGGGGCCCATGAGGTAGGGGGCGCGCCCAGGGGGGTAGGGCGCGCCCCCACCCTATGGGCAGGGTGTGGCCCCCCTGGTGAACTTCTTGCGCTTAGTATTTATTATATATTCTGAAAATGTCTTCCGTGAAGTTTCAGGACTTTTGTAGCTGTGCATTATAGGTCTCTAATATTTGCTCCTTTTCCAGCCCAGAATCCCAGCTGCCGGCATTCTCCCTCTTTATGTAAACCTTGTAAAATAAGAGAGAATAGGCATAAGTAGTGTGACTTAATGTGTAATAACAACCCATAATGCATTAAATATCGATATAAAAGCATGATGCAAAATGGACGTATCAACTCCCCCAAGCTTAGACCTCGCTTGTCCTCAAGCGAAAGCCGAAATCGAAAAATATGTCCACATGTTTAGAGATAGAGGTGTCGATAAAAATAAAATACGGACATGAGGGCATCATGATCATTCTTAGAACAGCAAATTATATAATTCTTGTCATATGATCTCTTATGCTAGAGTAATAATTCAATCACAATTTCAAGTATGAATTATAAACATCATTGAAAACTAACAAACTATAATCTCTATCATTGGAGCAATTGCAATTTATCATAACATAGGAAAGAGTCAATATAAGAGCTTTTCAGCAAGTCCACATACTCAACTATCATATAGTCTTTCACAATTGCTAACACTCATGCAATACTTATGGGTATGGAGTTTTAATCGGACACAGAGAAAGATAGGGGCTTATAATTTTTCCTCCCAACGTTTTACCTCAAGGGTAATGTCAACAATAATAGTTCATGAAACTCACATCCAATTAGCCATATATACCAGGATCTTTCCAACATGTTGTGCTTGCCCAAAGATAAAATGTAAAAGGAAGGGTGAAGATCACCATGACTCTTATGCAAGGTAGGAGATAAAGGTAAACCATAGACCCTTCGCAGAGGGAAGCAGAGGTTGTCATGCGCTTTTATGATTGGATGCACAAAATCTTAATGCGAAAGAACGTCACTTTATATTGCCACTTGTGATATGGACCTTTATTATGCAATTCGTCGCTTTTATTTCTTCCATATCACACGATCGTATAAAGCTTATTTTCTCCCACACTAATAAGTCATACATATTTAGAGAGTAATTTTTATTGCTTGCACCGATGACAACTTACTTGGAGGATCTTACTCAATCCATAGGTAGGTATGGTGGACTCTCATGGCAAAACTGGTTTAAGGGTGTTTGGAAGAACAAGTAGTATCTCTACTTGGTGCGATGAATTTGGCTAGCATGAGGGGGAAAGGCAAGCTCAATCATGTTGGATGATCCATGACAATATAATTTATCTCCGATGTAAGAAAACATAACCCATTACGTTGTCTTCCTTGTCCAACGTCAACTCTTTAGCATGTCATATTTTAATGAGTGCTCACAATCATAAAAGATGTCCAAGATAGTATATTTATATGTGAAGACCTCTCTTTCTTTATTACTTCCTATTAATTGCAACAATGACCAAAACTATGTTTGTCAACTCTCAACAACTTTTATTCATCATACTTTTTTATATGTGAGCTCATTACTCTCCATAAGATCCATATGATCTCTTTTATTCTTTTTATTCTTTCTCTTTTCTTTTATTCACTCAAGATCATGGAAAAATAAAAAAGCCCTTGACTCAACACTAATCTTTATTATATATAGCTCACGGACTCGATTACATAGAAAGATCATAAAGCAAAACTCACAACTAGATCATACTAAAACTTTATTCTACTAGATCAAGATATTACCAAAAGGATCGAACTAAGAAAAATGGTAAAGATAAAAGTGATGGTGATATGATACCAGGGCACTCCCCCAAGCTTGGCAGTTGCCAAGGGGAGTGCCCATACCAGATACTCAATTCTTCTTTGTTGGTGAAGAAGGTGATGGTTTTGTTGATGGCGTAGGCTTGTCGACCTTCTTCCAAGGCATAGGCTCACCATCATAGAAGGATGATCGAGTCTCCTGAAACCTCAAATCTGCAGCCAAACACATCCTCTTGAATCTATATTCATACTCACAGTTTTGATTTTGCAGGTCATAGATCTGGGCTTGGAGGTGCTTGATTTTCTCGAAGCTTGAAGATGGCCTCCCCAATGTCCTTGACATCCAGCTTGTGGTTTTTGGTGAACTCCGTGATCATAATGTGATTGGAATCGAGTCCACGCTCCACCATCTCCTGACACTTGAAAACTTCTTGCTCCAATGCCTCGAGCCTTGCCTCCGTGCTTCTGGTCTTCCTTGGTCCCTCAACATCGCGGATGTGCAACAACCCCTCAGGCATCTCAATGGTTTGAGGGTGTTGCGGCACCTCCGCGAGGTAGGGGTTGATGACCTTCTCGGAGAACTGGTCCTTGGGGGTACTTGAAGACCACATGACGACCTGGATCTGTCAAAAAAATAGCTCGAAACAAAGACAGGAGATTTTTGCATGATACGGGAGTCAAAACCTTCGGGAGATTATATAATGAATTTTTACCGACCAAAATACGTGTCATGTAAGAAAACGGAGTCCGGAGAGCACACGAGGTGCCCACGAGGTAGGGGGCGCGCCCAGGGGGTAGGGCGCACCCTCCACCCTCGTGGAGGCCTCGTGTCCTTCCCGGACTGCTTCTTGTTTTTCTATTTTTCTAAATATTCCAAAATGGAGGAAAATTTCCATTAGAACTGTTTTGGAGTCGATTTACTTACCGTACCACATACCTATTCCTTTTCGGAGTCTGAAACGTTCCGGAAAGTGTCCCTTATGAATTCCTCCGGGGTTATGGTTTTAATAACATTGGTTTCAACATTTATAGGATTACCCAAGATATAATGTTTAATTCTTTGACCGTTCACCACCTCCGGATTTGTGTCATCGAAATTGTTGATTTTTATGGCACCGGAACGATAGACCTCCTCGATAACGTCAGGACCTTCCCATTTAGAGAGAAGTTTTCCTGCAAAAAATCTTAAACGAGAGTTGTATAGCAATACAAAGCCACCTACATTAAACTCACGCTTTTGTATCCTTTTGTCATGCCATCTTTTAACTTTTCTTTAAATAATTTGGCATTCTCATAGGCTTGGGTTCTCCATTCATCAAGTGAGCTAATGTCAAATAACCTCTTCTCACCGGCAAGTTTGAAATCATAGTTGAGCTCTTTAATAGCCCAATAAGCCTTATGTTCTAGTTCGAGAGGTAAGTGACATGCTTTTCCATAAACCATTTTATACGGAGACATACCCATAGGATTTTTATATGCAGTTCTATAGGCCCATAATGCATCATCAAGTTTCTTGGACCAATTCTTTCTAGATCTATTAACAGTCTTTTGCAAAATTAATTTGAGTTCTCTATTGCTCAATTCTACTTGACCACTAGACTGTGGGTGATAAGGAGATGCAATTCTATGATTAACATCATATTTAGCAAGCATTTTACGGAAAGCACCATGAATAAAATGTGAACCACCATCAGTCATTAAATATCTAGGGACTCCAAACCTTGGAAAAATAACTTCTTTAAGCATTTTAATAGAGGTGTTATGATCAGCACTACTAGTTGGAATAGCTTCTACCCACTTAGTAACGTAATCAACAGCAACTAAAATATGTGTATATCCATTAGAGGCAGGAAAAGGTCCCATATAATCAAAGCCCCAAAATCAAATGGTTCAATAACAAGTGAATAATTCATAGGCATTTCTTGACGTCTACTAATATTACCAATTCTTTGACATTCATCACAAGACAAGACAAACTTACGGGCATCCTTGAAGAGAGTAGGCCAATAAAAACCGGATTGCAATACCTTATGTGCAGTTCTATCTCCAGCATGGTGTCCTCCATAAGCCTCGGAGTGACACTTGCGTAGGATCTGTTCCTGTTCATGCTCAGGTACACAGCGTCTAATAACACCATCTACTCCTTTTATAAAGATGTGGGTCATCCCAAAAGTAATGTCTCAAATCATAGAAGAACTTTTTCTTTTGCTGGTATGTGAAACTAGGTGGTATAAATTTAGCAACAATGTAATTAGCATAATCAGCATACCATGGAGCAGTATGAGAAGCATTTATGACATTTAATTGTTCATCAGGAAAGCTATCATCAATAGGTAGTGGGTCATCAAGAACATTTTCTAACCTAGACAAGTTGTCTGCAACGGGGTTCTCAGCTCCCTTTCTATCAATAATATGCAAATCAAATTCTTGTAGCAAGAGAACCCATCTAATAAGTCTAGGTTTAGCATCTTTCTTTTCCATGAGATATTTAATAGCAGCATGATCAGTGTGAATAGTTACTTTAGAATCAACAATATAAGGTCTAAACTTATCACAAGCAAATACAACTGCTAAGAATTCTCTTTCACTAGTAGCATAATTTCTCTGAGCATTGTCTAGAGTTTTACTAGCATATTGAATAACATTAATTTCTTATCAACCCTTTGCCCTAGAACAGCACCTACAGCATAATCACTAGCATCACACATAATTTCAAAAGGTAAATTCCAATCAGGTGGCTGAACAATAGGTGCAGAGATCAATGCTTTCTTAAGTATTTCAAATGCTTCTACACAATCATCATCAAAAACAAATGGTGTATCTTTTTGTAATAAATTAGTCAGAGGCCGAGAAATTTTTGAGAAGTCCTTAATGAACCTCCTATAAAAACCGGCGTGACAAATGAAACTTCTTATACCTTTGATGTCCTTGGGACATGGCATCTTTTCAATAGCATCAACCTTGGCTTTATCAACCTCAATGCCCCTTTCAGAAACTTTATGTCCCAAGACAATACCTTCATTAACCATAAAGTGGCACTTTTCCCAATTCAAGACAAGATTAGTTTCTTCACATCTCTACAAAATTCGGTCAAGGTTGCTTAAGCAATCATCAAAAGAGGATCCATAGACGGAAAAATTGTCCATGAAAACCTCACAAATCTTTTCACAAAAGTCAGATAATATAGCCATCATGCATCATTGAAAGGTAGTAGGTGCATTACATAAACCAAAAGGCATATGTCTATAAGCAAAAGTACCAAAAGGGCAAGTAAAAGTAGTCTTTGATTGATCATTGGCTGACATAGGTATTTGAGAGAAACCATAATAACCATCTAGAAAGGAAAAATGTGTATGTTTGGATAATCTTTCTAGAATTTGATCAATAAAAGGTAAGGGTTAATGATCCTTTTTAGTAGCTTTATTTAATTTGCGGAAATCAATTACCATCCTATAACCTGTAATAATTCTTTCCGGGATCAACTCATCTTTATCATTAGGAACGACAGTAATACCTCCCTTCTTAGGGACACAATGGACATGACTTACCCACTGACTATCAGCAACGGGATAAATTATACCTGCCTCAAGAAGCTTTAGCATTTCCTTTCTTACCACTTCCTTCATCTTAGGATTCAGCCGTCGTTGATAATCACAAACTGGTGTGTCATCTTCCTCCAAATTTATTTTGTGTTGACACAGAGTGGGACTAATGCCCTTAAGATCATCAAGAGTATATCCAATAGCAGCACGGTGCTTCTTCAGAGTTTTCAGTAATCTCTCTTCCTCATACTCTGAAAGGTTAGCACTAATAATAACAGGATATATCTTTTTCTCATCAAGCTAAGCATATTTAAGAGTATCAGGTAACGGTTTAAGCTCAAACACGGGATCACCCTTGGGTGGAGGAGGATCACCCAGGATTTCAACAGGCAAATTGTGTTTAAGGATGGGTTCCTGTTTAAAGAATACTTCACCTATTTCCATTCTTTCATTCATGAACATATCATTTTCATGTTCTAGCAAATATTGTTCTAAAGGGTCACTAGGAGGTACGGCAATAGAAGCAAGACCAATAATTTCATCTTTACTAGGCAATTCCTCTTCAAGGTGTTGTCTACGAAATTTAGAAAAGTTAAATTCATGAGACATATCACCCAAACCAATAGTAACAACATCCTTTTTGCAATCTATCTTAGCATTAACAGTGTTCAAGAAGGGTCTACCAAATATAATGGGACAAAAGCTATCTTGTGGGGAACCAAGGACAAGAAAATCAGCAGGATATTTAGTTTTCCCACACAAGACTTCAACATCTCTAACAATTCCAATTGGTGAAATAGTATCTCTATTGGCAAGTTTAATTGTGACATCAATATCTTCTATCTCAGCAGGTGCAATATCATGCATAATATCTTTGTATAAGTCATGAGGTATAGCACTAGAATTGACACCCATATCACATAAGCCATGATAACAATGATCTCCTATTTTAACAGAAATAACAGGCATGCCTACCAAAGATCTAGGTTTATGTTTAGCACAAGGTTTAGCGATTCTAGCAGTCTCATCACGGAAATGAATAACATGCCCATCAATATTATCAGACAAGAGATCTTTAACAATAGCAATATTATGTTCAACTTTAATTTTCTCAGGAGGTGTATAGGTTCTAATGTTGCTTTTACGAACCATAGTTCAAGCTTTAGCATGATCCTTTATCCTAACAAGGAAAGGTGGTTTCTCAACATAAGAAGTAGGAACAATAGGATCATTATAACTGATAGTCTTTTCTTCAACTTTAATAGGTGCAGCTACTTTTACTTCTATGGGAGGATGATATTTAAACCACTTCTCCCTAGGGAGATCAACATGAGTAGCAAAGGATTCACAGAAAGAAGCTACTATCTCAGAGTCAAGTCCATATTTAGTGCTAAATTTACGAAAAACATCTGTATCCATAAAAGATTTAACATAATCAAATTTAGGTGTCATACCTGACTCCTTACCTTCGTCGTGGTCCCAATCTTCAGAGTGGCATTTAATTCTTTCCAATAAATCCCATTTGAATTCAATAGTCTTCGTCATAAAAGAGCTAGCACAAGAAGTATCGAGCATGGTGCGATTGTTATCAGAAAGCCGAGCATATAAATTTTGAATAATCATTTCTCTCAAGAGCTCATGATTGGGGCATGAATATAACATTGATTTAAGCCTCCCCAAGCTTGAGCAATGCTTTCTCCTTCGCGAGGCCAGAAATTATATATATAATTGCGATCACGATGAACAAGATGCATAGGATAAAACTTATGATGAAATTCCAATTTCAATCATTTATAGTTCCATGACCCCATATCATCACATAGCCTATACCATGTCAATGCATCTTACTTCAAAGATAAAGGGAAGACATTCTGCTTAATAACATCTCCGGGTACACCTGCAAGCTTAAATAATCCACAAACTTCATCCACATATATTAAGTGCTCATCAGGATGCGTTGTTTCGTCTCCTGCAAAAGGGTTAGCTAGCAGTTTTTCTATCATACCCGAAGGAATTTCGAAGCAGACATTTTCATTTTCAGTAGGTGCAGTAGATTGAGGAGCAACTCTTTGCTCTACTGGTCGGGGTGAAGATACCCCAAACAAGCCCCTCAGAGGATAACTTTCCATAGTAACAAGTGCCAGTAAATTTCAGCACACTATATAAATTTTTCCTTACCAAATTCCACCTACCAAAGGCGCTTCACTCCCCGGCAACGGTGCCAGAAAAGAGTCTTGATGACCCACAAGTATAGGGGATCTATCTTAGTCCTTTCGATAAGTAAGAGTGTCGAACCCAATGAGGAGCAGAAGGAAATGATAAGCGGTTTTCAGCAAGGTATTCTCTGCAAGCACTGAAACAATAGGTAACAAATAGTTTTGTGATAGGATAATTTGTAACGAGTAGCAAGTAATAGAACTAAATAAGGTGCAGTAAGGTGGCCCAATCCTTTTTGTAGAAAAGGACAAGCTTGGACAAACTCTTATATGATGTAAAGCGCTCCTGAGGACACATGGGAATATCGCCAAGCTAGGTTTCATCACGTTCATATGATTCGCGTTCGGTACTTTGATAATTTGGTATGTGGGTGGACCGGTGCTTGGGTACTGTCCTTACTTGGACATGCATCCCACTTATGATTAACCTCTATTGCAAGCATCCGCAACTACAACAAAAGTATTAAGGTAAACCTAACCATAGCATGAAACATATGGATCCAAATCAGCCCCTTACGAAGCAACGCATAAACTAGGGTTTAAGCTTCTGTCACTCTAGCAACTCATCATCTACTTATTACTTCCCAATGCCTTCCTCTAGGCCCAAATAATGGTGAAGTGTCATGTAGTCGACGTTCACATAACACCACTAGAGGAGAGACAACATACATCTCATCAAAATATCGAACGAATACCAAATTCACATGACTACTAATAGTAAGACTTCTCCTATGTCCTCAGGAACAAACTTAACTACTCAAAAAGCATATTCATGTTCATAATCAGAGGGGTATTAATATGCATATAGGATCTGAACATATGATCTTCCAGCAAATAAACCAACTAGCATCAACTACAAGGAGTAATTAACACTACTAGCAACCCACAGGTACCAATCCCAGATTTAGAGACAAGAATTGGGTACAAGAGATGAACTAGGGTTGTGAGAGGAGATGGTGCTGGTGAAGATGTTGATGGAGATTACCCTCTCCCGATGAGAGGAGCGTTGGTGATGACGATGGCGATGATTTCCCCCTCCCGGAGGGAAGTTTCCCCGACAAAACAGCTCCGCCAGAGCCCTAGATTGGTTCCGCCAAGGTTCCACCTCGTGGTGGCGGAGTCTCGTCTGGGAAGATGTATTTTGATTTTTTCCTCATCGAAAGACTCCATATAGCAGAAGATGGTCAGCGGAGGGCCACCAGAGGGCCCACGAGGTAGGGGGCGCGCCTAGGGGGGTAGGGAGCCCCCCACCCATGTGGGCAGGGTGTGGCCCCCCTGGTGAACTTCTTGCACTCGCTATTTATTATATATTCTGAAAATGTCTTCCATGAAGTTTCAGGACTTTTGGAGCTGTGCAGAATAGGTCTCTAATATTTGCTCCTTTTCCAGCCCAGAATCCCAGCTGTCGGCATTCTCCCTCTTTATGTAAACCTTGTAAAATAAGAGAGAATAGGCATAAGTATTGTGACATAATGTTTAATAACAACCCATAATGCAATAAATATCGATATAAAAGCATGATGGAAAATGGATGTATCAACATCTCCCTGGGAAAGTGCATCTGGATTACATACTTGAGGTGTTCTCCGGTGGGTGCGACGAGCAGCACACCAGCACCAGCACCTTGCAGCCGGAAAGCCCCATCAAAGTACATAATCCAGTCGCAACTTGTTTCCTTGCCGGGGAGAGTGGTCTCCTGGATCTCTTCGTCGGGCATTGAGGTCCATTCTGCAATGAACTCGGCCAAGACTCTACTCTGGATTGTCGAAGTGCTTTCAAACTTCAACCCAAAGCTCGACAGTTCCAAGGCCCATTCAACAATTCTCCTGGTTGCGTCTGTGTTATGCAATATCCTTTGCAACGGGAGGCGGGTCACGACGGTGATCTCGTGTGCTTGGAAGTGATGATGCAGCTTGCTCGAGGCCATAAGGAGGCCAAAGAGAAATTTCTGCATACCGGAGTATCTTGATCTAGCCCCCTGCAAGAGGGAGCTGACAAAGTAGACCGGGTGCTGCATCATCTTCTTCTTCTGCACTACTTCATTCGGTCGCGTCGCTTCTGCTTTGGTGGCGTCAGATTCTATCGGGCGCTCTGCCTCGCCACTGGTCAGCCCTGCCGTTGCTATCACCTCCGCATTGACCTCCCTCTACGCCACCAGTGCAGCATTGACCACTTGATTTGTTGCCGCTAAAAAAAGCAACAACGGCTCTTGTGGTTTAGGCGCAACCAGTATAGGCGTAGAGGAGAGGTATTCCTTCAAATCCTCCAGCGCTGCTTCGGCCTCCGTGGTCCACTCCATTGGGCCCGCCTTTTTCAAGATTTTGAAAAAGGGAAGAGCGCGCTCAGCAAACTTGGAGATGAATCTGCTCATGGCGGCAACACAGCTAGCGAGCCGACGCACATCCTTGATTCGCCTGGGCGCCTCAATCTGCTCAATGGCCTTGATCTTGTCTGGATTCTCCTCGATCCTACGCTATGACACAAAGAACCCAAGAAGTTTGCCAGATGGAACACCGAAGACACACTTCTCAGGGTTCAGCTTGAGGTTGATCTTGCGCAAATTTGCAAACGTCTCTTTTAAGTCTTGTATGAGTGTTGCCTTGTCTTTGGTTTTGACCACTATGTCATCCATATAAGCTTCCATATTTCTATGTAGCTGAGGCTCAAAACCAATTTGGACCGCCCTCGCAAATGTTGAGCCAGCTCTCTTCAACCCGAAAGGCATTCGCATAAAACAATACGTACTACATGGGGTGATGAACGCAGTCTTCTCTTCGTCTTCTTTTGTCATGAAGATCAGGTGGTATCCCGAGTAAGCATCAAGGAATGATAGCAAGTGACACCCTGCCGTGGAGTCCACAATCTGGTCAATGTGCGGCAAAGGGAAAGGATCTTTTGGACAAGCCTTATTGATGTCCATGTAATCAATACACATCCTCCATTTCCCATTTCCCTTGCGCACCACTACCGGATTGGCCAACCACATTGGGTGGAGCACTCCTCTGACCAAGCCTGCCGCTTCCAACTTCCTGACCTCCTCTGTGATGAACTCTTGCCACTCTAAAGCTTGCTTCCTGACCTTCTGCTTGACGGGTCGTGTATGAGGACAGACAGCAAGATGGTGCTCAATCACCTCCCTGGGAACGCCGGGGATGTCGGATACTTGCCATGCAAACACATCGACGATCGCTGGCAGGAATGTGACGAGCGCGCCTTCCGATTTGCTGTCGAGGGTGGAGCTTATAGTGAAAGCCCCTCCCGTGTCATCCTCCTTGATGAACACCTTCTTGGTTTCTGGTGGTGCAGCTCTGGATTTCTTGCTCTTGGCAGTGGAGCTCTCTGGCACGTCCTCGACGGGAGCACAGCACTCCAAAGAGGTGCGCTTGCTGGAGTGGGTGCGAGAGGTCTTTCCAGTCTTCTTCCCTCCCGGGGGTTCAGCGGTAGGAGCAAGTGCCTTGGCGGCAGTTGCTGCAACTGCCTCTCGGTAGAGTTGGTCAGCGCAAATCAGCGCATCCTTCTTGTCAGAGGGGACGGTGATGATGGTCATCGGCCCAGGCTTCTTCAGTGTGTTGTAGGCGTAATGTGACGCCGCCATGAACTTGGCTAGTGCTGGGCGGCCGAGGATCCCGTGGTAGGGCAAGGGGATCTCGGCGACATAAAAAACAATCCTCTCTGTCCTATAGTTCAGCTCGCCTCCAAATATCACTAGTAGCGTGACCTTACCCTTCGGCTGGCTTCTTCCCGGGTTGACTCCTTGAAACGTGCCCGTCTCTTCGAAGTCTCCATCAGGAATCTGCAGCCTTTTGATCACAATGGGCAAGATCAAGTTTAGACCAGCCCCGCCATCAACTAGCATTTTTGTCACCTTGAGGTTGCGTATTGTTGGCGAAACCAACAACGGCAAACACTCGAACGCAGTTGTAGGATCAGGGTAGTCCTCGGTGCCAAAAATGATAGGTGTGCTAAACAACTTCAGTGGCCTTTGAGCATTGAATGATGGTTCCACTGTTGTGATCTCATGCGCCCACTGCTTTAGCTGGCGGTGAGAGGTGTGCAGGGAGGCGCCGCCGTCGATGCACATGGCCTCTGTAGCTTTCTGGAACTCATGCTCGCCGGACTCGTCATCCTGGTCATGATCATCATCTTCGTCATGATCATCGTCTTCTTGCTTCTTGCTGCGGCCTCGGGCGGGTCTTTCCATTTGATTATCTTTGCCGTGGCGACCAGCTTGGCCGCCACGCTTCTTGCCGGATCCCTCAGCACCATCCTGACCTTTCTCCTTATCTCTCCTCTCATATTCGGCTTTTTGCTTCTCTGCGAGCTGCTCGACTTGACGGCAGTTTTGGAGGTCGTGTCCCTTGGTGCGATGGATCTTGCAGTACTACTTGTCGGAGCCTCATGGCTTTTCGGCAACCGCCAAGGCCCGGCAAGCGGTGCACCCGGCAACTTCCTTGGCGGGGTCGTCTGCCTTGGTCTTCTTGGCAGCGGAGGCGTCGTCGGATCTCTCGACGGCAAGCACGGCCTTGCCCTTGTGCTTCCTGTTGCGATGTCGGCCCTTCTTTGCCGTGGTGGCAGCGTCTTCGTCTGAGGAATCGGTTTCCACACTGGCATCTTCGCCGGGGTACTTCCTTCCCTCTTTAGCCCGTGCACACCTATCGGCTAGACCTTAGAGTTCTGCCACATCTTTCACCTTGTTCACCGCCAGATCTTCATGCATCTTGCGGTTACGCACATTCTGATGGAATGCGCTGATGGTAGCGGCGGGATGAACGTCCGGGATGTTGTACTACACCCGGCTGAACCTCTGTATGTACTTGCGCAGGTTCTCGCCTTCTTTCTGGGGATGATATGCATGTCGCTTGCCTGGCCATGAGCTTGGTGGCCTCCCGTAAAGGCGCCAACAAACTCATGGCACAAATCCGACCAAGAGGAAATAGAATCCACTGGCAAGTGCATCAACCATGACATGATGTTGGGTTTAAGCACCAACGGGAAGTAATTGGCAAGCACCTTGACGTCGCGAGCTCCGGCAGCTTACATCGCGATGGTGTAGATGCTAAGGAACTATGACGGGTGAGTCTTGCCATTGTACTTCTCGCCGACGTCAGGCTTGAACATGCAGTGAATGGGCCACTGGAACTGCCGCAGCTCGCGGGTAAAGGCTGGGCAACCCACCTCATAAGGTAGGCCACTAGAGCCCTCCGGAGCTGGGTGGTCCATAGTGGGCCCTTCTCGCCTATTCGACTGGTGGCGCGCTTCGCACCGCCGCTCGATAGTGCTTCGAGCGTCTTCATGGGCTCGCTCCCAAAGAACTTGGCGTTGATCACGGTGGGTCCATGCGTCGGACGACGCTATGGAAATGTTATCACAAGTGTTGTCCCGACGGTACTCGCGGTAACTGGCGTGGAGGAGGAGAATGCACCGTGGCCGAAGTGCCTCCGTTCCTTCCACCATTGGCGTGCGGTGGCTCGATAGATCGTCGGCCTGAGGGCCCCGTTGGTCGCGGCTCGTCTTTCTTGGCGATGCGGACGAGGCTCCGGATGGTGGCTCTCCACTCGTCGAGCTTTTCCATAGCAGGAGGGAAGTCGAGGAGCAACTGCGCGCGCGCCAAAGCTTCTGCTAGCATCGGTGGCGGTGAAAGTCGCGTGGACTGTGATGCATTCCGACTTCTAACTATGTTAGAAGGAGCTCTATCATGGCCTTGCGGCTGCGCGCCATTTTCGCCAGCGCCTCGGCGTGCATGCTGCTCCAGCGCGTCCCACGACTGGTTGCTACCTCTTGTGCACTGCGTTGGTTTTCCCTTGAAGAGGAAAGGGTGATGCAACAAAGTAGCGTAAGTATTTCCCTCAGTTTTTGAGAACCAAGGTATCAATCCAGTAGGAGACTACACTCAAGTCACGTCGCACCTACACAAACAAATAAGAACCTCGCAACCAACGCGATAAACGGGTTGTCAATCCCTTCACGATCACTTACGAGAGTGAGATCTGATAGAGATAATAAGATAAATATTTTTTGTATTTTTATGATATAGATTGGAAAATAAAGATTACAAAATAAAATAGATTGGTAACTTATATGATGGAAAATAGACCCGGGGGCCATAGGTTTCACTAGTGGCATCTCTCAAGATAGCATAACTATTACGGTGGGTAAACAAATTACTGCCGAGCAATCAATGGAAAAGTGCATAATTATGAGAATATCTAGGCATGATCATGTATATAGGCATCACGTCCGCGACAAGTAGACCAAAACAATTCTGCATCTACTAGTATTACTCCACACATCGACTGCTATCCAGCATGCATCTAGAGTATTAAGTTCATAAGAACATAGTAATGCATTAGGCAAGATGACATGATGTAGAGGGATAAACTCAAGCAATATAATATAAACCCCATCTTTTTATCCTCGATGGCAACAATACAATACGTGCCTTGCTGCCCCTGCTGTCACTGGGAAAGGACACCGCAAGATTGAACCCAAAGCTAAGCACTTCTCCCATTGCAAGAAAGATCAATCTAGTAGGCTAAACAAAACTGATAATTCGAAGAGACTAGCAAAGATAACAAATCATACATAAAAGATTTCAGAGAAGAATCAAATATTGTTCATAGATAATCTTGATCATAAACCCACAATTCATCGGATCTCGACAAACACACCGCAAAAAGAATTATATCGAATAGATCTCCAAGAAGATCGAGGAGAACTTTGTATTGAGATCTAAAGGGAGAGAAGAAGCCATCTAGCTAATAACAATGGACCTGAAGGTCTATGGTAAACTACTCACACATCATCAGAGAGGCTATGGTGTTGATATAGAAGTCCTCCGTGATCGATTCCCCCTTCGGCGGAGCTCCAGAAAAGGCCCCAAGATGGGATCTCTTGGGTACAGATGGTTGCAGTGGTGGAAATAGGGTTTCGTGGTGCTCCTGGATGTTTTCGGGGTATATGGATATATATACGAGGAAGAAGTAGGTCGGTGGAGCTGCGAGTGGCCCATGAGGGTGGGGGCGCCCAGGGGGCAGGCGCGCCTCCCTGCCTCGTGGCCTCCTTGCTCCTTTCTTGACGTCTATTCCAAGTCCCCTGGATCACGTTTGTTCCCAAAATAACTCTCCCGAAGGTTTCATTCCGTTTGGATTCCGTTTCATATTCCATTTCTGCGAAACACTGAAATAGGCAAAAAATAGCAATTTGCACTGGGCCTTGGGTTAGTAGGTTAGTCCCAAAAATAATATAAAAGTGTATAATAAAGCCCATTAAACATCCAAAATAGATAATATAATAGCATGGAACGATCAAAAATTATAGATACGTTGGAGACGTATCAAGCATCCCCAAGCTTAATTCCTACTCATCCTCGAGTAGGTAAATCATAAAAACATAATTTTTGATGTGGAATGCTACCTAGCATAATTCAATGCACATTTTTATGAAAGTTTTTATTATACCAATCTTGGATGCCTATCATATTAGGACCAGTTTTATAACCAAAGCAAATTACCATGCTGTTCTAAAGGACTCTCAAAATAATATAAGTGAAGCATGAGAGATCAATAATTTCTATAAAATAAAACCACCACCGTGCTCTAAAAGATATAAGTGAAGCACTAGAGCAAAATTATCTAGCTCAAAAGATATAAGTGAAGCACATGGAGTATTCTAATAAATTCCGACTCATGTGTGTCTCTCCCAAAAGGCATGTACATCAAGGATGATTGTGGTAAACTAAAAATAAATGACTCAAATCATACAAGACGCTCCAAACAAAACACATATCATGTGGTGAATAAAAATATAGCCTCAAGTAAAGTTACCGATGGACGAAGACGAAAGAGGGGATGCCTTCCGGGGCATCCCCAAGCATAGGCTTTTGGTTTTCCTTGAAGTTTACCTTGGAGTGCCTTGAGCATCCCCAATCTTAGGCTCTTTCCACTCCTTATACCATAATCCATCAAATCTTTACCCAAAACTTGAAACTTCACAACACAAAACTCAACAGAAAATCACAAGAGCTCCGTTAGTATAAGAAAGTAAACCACCACTTAAGGTACTGTAATGAACTCATTATTTATGTATATTGGTGTTAAACCTACTGTATTCCAACTTCTCTATGGTTCATACCCTCCGATACTATCCATAGATTCACCAAAATAAGCAAACAACACACGAAAAACAGAATCTGTCAAAAACAGAACAGTCTGTAGTAATCTGTAGGTTTCTAATACTTATGTAACCCCAAAAATCCTGAAATACATTAGTGGATGCGAGGAATTTGTCTATTAATCATATGCCAAAAGAATCAACCTAATCTCACTCTCAAGCAAAAAAATGGCAGCAAATCTCGTGAGCGCTAAAGTTTCTGTATTTTTACAGCAAGATCGCAAAAACTTCCCCCAAGTCTTCCCAAAGGTTCTACTTGGCACAAACACTAATTAAAAGCATAAATCCACATATAAACAAAGGCTAGATGAATTATTTATTACTAAACAGAACCAAAAATAAAGAAACAAAAATAAAATTGGGTTGCCTCCCAACAAGCGCTATCGTTTAACGCCCCTAGCTAGGCATAAAAGCAAGAATGGATCTAGGTATTGCCATGATAATGATAAGGCAAATCACGAAAAATCTTCTCATTGGGTTGCCTCCCAACAAGCGCTATCGTTTAACGCCCCTAGCTAGGCATAAAAGCAAGAATGGATCTAGGTATTGCCATGATAATGATAAGGCAAATCACGAAAAATCTTCTCATACTCCCTACGTTCAGCGGCAAGTTTTCTTTGTGGCAAGAAAAAGTAATCAAAAGGGCTAAATTTAATGGGACAAAAGGCCCCAAGATCAAGGTCGGGAGGTATTGATTCCTCCTTTGGCCCCTCATATTGTACAACCAATTCATCATTATTAGCACTCTTTTGCAAAAAGTCATGAACCTTTCTTCAAGAGAAAAACCTAACCCATTATTCTGGATGGCAAAATTATTATTAAGTTCAGAAATCCTGTCAACTAGAACGTCGGTAGGAACCTTTTTCCTAAGGTTTTCATTAAAAGCAACATGATCTAAAGATCATAAGCGCATTATGTCTTCTTGATAAAAAGGGATTGCTTCTATGGGAGGACGGCCGGCGTCCACCCTATAATGCGCAAAAATTTCATTGGATTCTTTTATTATGAATCTGAACTCATGAGCTAAAAAGATGGTAGCTGCTCGCTTAACATAAGAATGCTCAATATTAGAAAATTCTAGAAAAATCCTTTGGATGCAAGGGTGAATACGAATAAATTGTCCTTCAAGTTCAACTATGAGCAAAGATATAGCATCCGCAAAACTACTAGTTCTATGGAGAATAGACCCTCCCATAGTAGGTAAAGCACCGGCACAAGTAAAGAAATCTTGAATAACTCCTTTTCCAATAATATTACCACTACCAATCCGAAACTTTTTAGTGAGTAAAATAGTAGGTTGTTCATGAGGATCAACAAAAGCATCAAAGTTTTACATGTTATTACCACTATCCTTATCAACAATAACCTCCCCAATTTCGTACATGATGGCAGCAAGAGGCAAGCAAAAAGAGACAAACGGAAAAAGAGGGCAAATAAAATGGCAAGGGTGAAGTGGGGTAGAGGAAAACGAGAGGCAAATGGCAAATAACGTAATGCGAGGGATAGAGTTTGTGATGGGTACTTGGTATGTCTTGACCTATGCGTAGATCTCCTCGGCAACAGCGCCAGAAATCGCTTGTTGACGGGAGATCAAATCTTGACATGACTTGGTGTAAGCCTCCCCGGCAACGGCGCTAGAAATCCTTCTTGCTACCTCTTGAGCACTACGTAGGTTTTCACTTGAAGAGGAAAGGGTGATGCAGCAAAGTAGCGTAAGTACTTCCCTAGTGGGTAAACAAATTGCTGTCGAGCAATTGATAGAAAAGTGCATAATTATGAGAATATCTAGGCATGATCATGTATATAGGCATCACCTCCGCGACAAGTAGACCGAAACGATTCTGCATCTACTACTATCACTCCACACATCGACCGCTATCCAGCATGTGTCTAGACTATTAAGTTCATAAGAATAGAGTAACGCATTAGGCAAGATGACATGATGTAGAGGGATAAACTCAAGCAATATGACATAAACCACATCTTTTTATCCTCGATGCCAACAATACAATACGTGCCTTGCTGCCCCTGCTGTCACTGGGAAAGGACACCACAAGATTGAACCCAAATCTAAGCACTTCTCCCATTGCATGAAAGATCAATCTAGTAGGCCAAACCAAACTGATAATTCGAAGAGACTTGCAAAGATAACAAATCATACATAAATGATATCATAGAAGAATCAAATATTGTTCATAGATAATCTTGATCATAAACCCACAATTCATCGGATCTCGACAAAAACATCGCAAAAAGAATTACATCGAATAGATCTCCAAGAAGATCGAGGAGAACTTTGTATTGAGATCCAAAGAGAGAGAGAAGAAGCCATCTAGCTTATAACTATGGACCTAAAGGTCTGCCGTAAACTACTCACACATCATCGGAGAGGCTATGGTGTTGATGTAGAAGCCCTCCGTGATCGATTCCCCCTCCGTCGGAGCTCCAGAAAAGGCCCCAAGATGGGCTCTCTTGGGTACAGAAGGTTGCGGCGGTGGAAATAGGGTTTCGTGGTGCTCCTGGATGTTTTCGGGGTATATGGATATATATATAGGAGGAAGAAGTAGGTCGGTGGAGCTGTGAGGGGCCCACGAGGGTGAGGGGCGCGCCCAGGGGACAGGCGCGCCTCCCTGCCTCGTGGCCTCCTCGCTCCTTTATTGACATCTACTCCAAGTCCCCTAGATCATGTTTGTTCCAAAAATAACTCTCCCGAAGGTCTCATTCTGTTTGGATTCCGTTTGATATTCCTTTTCTGTGAAACACTGAAATAGGCAAAAAAACAACAATTTGCACTAGGCCTTGGGTTAGTAGGTTAGTTCCGAAATAATATAAAAGTGTATAATAAAGCCCATTAAACATCCAAAACAGATAATATAATAGCATGGAACAATCAAAAATTATAGATACATTGGAGACGTATCACTAGTGCATAGGACTCTTCCCTCGGCGGCGACCGGGGTCACTGGTGTGGTGGCGCTGCTCATTGTGCACGACCTGGGAAGAGCATGTTGCGGACACCGGCGTGGGCATCCTGGAAGTCGCCTCGCCTCCTGTAGGCGGCACGATGCAGCTCTTGGAGGGCCCCGCACCGCCTGCGAGGGGCATGGCTCCATTTTTGGATTTATCGGCGTGCGACCCATCGTCTCATGCACGAACGACACCGCTCGTCGGGCTCTGGCTGCCAGGGCATCGTGGGTGCTCGCGAGATGTGCCTCGGCTCCCACCCACAACCGCTCCGTCGCCCGCCCGCCCTGGTATGGGCGGTTCGGCTCCAGATGAACCGATTGCCGTGATCGCCTTCTTCTTGGGAGCCATGGTGATGAAGAACTGCTAAACTTACTGCTAGACCGGATTTTCGCAACCACAGCCCCTACCTGGCGCGCCAGAGATGTCGGGGGAAATGACACCTATGGGATCACTAGGATCCCTTTTGCTATGGTTGGCGGGCGCGAGGTTGTGCAAAGAGTGGGTCTAGAAGCCAGCACGATGATCGTTTACCCAGGTTCGGGTCGCGAGGATGCGTAATACCCTAGTCCTGCTGTGGCGACCTGACCCGAATGGATCAAGTCTACTGTGCTCCGGTGTCATCCCTGGATCAGTAATGCTGACACCACACAGTACTTTGAAGGATTTATAGCAGAGTGGCAATCACACACTTATTACATCATTGTCTCAAAGAGAACTTTTACAATAAATATGGCTTAAGGCCATCTAATGTCGATAACAGCGGAAGACTCGGAAGATAAATGGGTCCATCAACTCCAACGGCATCACTGAGTATAGGGCCACGACCTAAAACACCTTACTCGTCGTCTGAAAAGTCTGCAACATGAGAAGTTTCAGCCCGAAAACGGGTCAGCACATGGAATATGCTGGCAATGTAACACATAGAGAGTAATGGAATGAAACAGCTATACTATATGCATATATGGCTGGTGGAAAGCTCTATGGTTACAGTTTTGCGTAAAGCCAGTTTTTCCCTACTGCAAAGGAATAAATTTATTTAACTATCATGGTAGTTGTGAAACATTGAGAATGGTTGACAGCATTCCGATCCCAATTAAGTGAATAATTAAAACCCAACAACATTAATTAGAAGTAACATGTTGAGATTCACATGATATTCAAGTACTAGATACTCAAGTTGTCCATAACCGGGGACACGGCTAATCATGATTAGTTTGTACACTCTGCAGAGGTTTGCGCACTTTTCCCCACATGACTCGATCGCCTCCGTTTGTTTTATCGCACTACATGGTGTTTGAGAAACGGATGACCGAGACATAGTATTTCAGAAGCACTAGCACCTTACATGTGGGGTAGACCGTACCACCTACAACCCCTACATCTGCTAGTCCACCCAGTAAGAGTCCGCACAACTTAGTCAACTATGCCAGAGCCCATAGTAGCATGTGGCTGCACACGGAAGTTTCTAGCATGAAAGATCTTATGATCCCTTTGAGCCTGGGTGGCGGTCCAAAATAAAACAGGCAAGTCCTGATAGACATCAGGTGCCTCAATCCACCCAGATGTGTGTTTAAGTTGCCACCTTAGATAAACCATTAAAATTATCAACTCACATCTGTCATGGATATCACTCACCCAATCCACGTCTACTAGCATAGCATGGCATAATAAGCAAACGTAGAAGTAACTCCCAAAGGTTTCATAATAATACAGGTGATAGGTACTACCTCATCTACTTCCCATCCCACAGTTTAATTAGATCCTAATCATGCAATGTGTGAGGATTGATCTAATGCAATAAAACATGGGTTGTAGAAAAGGTATGATCAAAGTGTTACTTGCCTTGCTGATGATCCGCGAGACCTAGGGTTTCGAAGTAACAAGCGGCACAATCCGGGTGATCTATCGCAGACAAACAACAAGCATACAATAAGTACTCATCTAATGCACAGGTAAAACTCGAACAAGAGAACGAACCAGAAAGTTCAACTTAAGAACTCCGGTTGCAAAGAAAGAACGAACCGAACAAAGAAACGGAAAACAAACGGCGGAAGAAAACAACTCGGTTCTAGCAAGTTGAAACTAGGTCAAATTTTACCGGGCAAAAACTTGTTTAAGTTGATTAGACGGAACAGCGGTTTCGAAACTAAACTACAGGTGCTTGAATCACCTGATTCCGATAAACGAGCGAGAAGAAAGACTAGAACGAAGATCGGATCTGAGATCACGATCGCGGAATAAATCCGACGAAAAGAAAGAGACGAACGGTTAAACGAACGGGCGTCGTTAACCGGGGAAAAATCGGTGATCACGTTCGTTGAGACGAACGGTCCGAAAGAAGAACGAAACCCGATCTAGGGTTTTCGGAAAAGAAACCGAAAAGAAACGGAAAACCGATCTAGGGTTTCGGAAGAAAACCGAAACAAAAATCGGAAGAAAAAGAAAAGAATCGGAGAGAAAACGGAACGGTTCTTTTAGGAAAAAACCGGACGGGGAAGAAAAAGAGAGGCGCGGCTACCTCGGGAGGCGGGCTCCAGGCGCGGCGGCTAAGGCGGCGGCGGCGGCCTTAGCGCGGGGCGGTGCAGCGTATGGCGGCGGCGGCGGGTGAGGGGCGCGGGGTGAGGCGCGGTAAGGAGGAGAGGGCTTGGGGTTTTGATTTCATGTTTTGGAGGGGGTGTGGGGGTATTTATATAGGTGAGGGAGGGGGTTTCTTGGGGTAGGGACAAGAAATAGAGTAGGAAAATAAAACAAGGAAAAGGGCTAGCCTAGAGTTCCTACTAGGACTCGGCTAAGAGGCGAGGCGGCGGCCTGGCGCCTGGCGCGCGCGCGGCTGGGGCTGGCCGGCCGGCCTGCTGGCTGGGCCTTGCCCAAGGCGCTGCGGTCTTTTTTTTAATCGGTTTCGCGCGCAGAAAAACAAAAGAAAAAAACTAAACGAACTCCAAAAATTCTAAAGTAAATTTTCCCCGACTCCTAAAAATGAGTCGAACAAAATGAACTTTTCTCCGGCCTAAAATGCAATTTTTGAAAACGCGCATTTTTCCCTATCCAAATAAAAGCAAACAAAACTCCGGCAAAACCAAAATTTGATTTATTCATTAAATCTTCATTTTTCCTAAATTTGGGAAAGTCATATTATTCCCTCTCTCATATTTTTGATATTGGAAAATAATTGAAGATGAAATAAATAAATCAAATGATCCTCTTTTCAAAATTTGAGAAAACTCAAATATGAAAATAACGAAATCTCCAACTCTCTCCGAGGGTCCTTGAGTTGCGTGAAATTTCTAGGATCGGGCCAAAATGCAAGAAAATATGACATGCATGATGATCTAATGTATAACATTCCAAATTGAAAATTTGGGATGTTACAAACCTACCCCCCTTAAGATGAATCTCGCCCTCGAGATTCGGGTTGGCTAGAAAATAGGTGAGGGTGGTCCTTGAGCAAATCTTCTTCTCTTTCCCAGGTGGCTTCATCCTCTGAGTGGTGGTTCCACTGAACTTTGCAAAACTTGATAACCTTGCTGCGAGTAACTCTGCTGGCATAATCGAGAATCTTGACTGGCTTCTCCTCATACGTTAAGTCGTCCTTCAACTGAATCGCTTCGAGTGGCACGGTATCTCTTAGCGGTACCTCCGCCATCTCGGCATGACATTTCTTCAGCTGAGAAACATGGAATACATCATGAACTCCTGACAGTCCCTCTGGTAATTCCAACTTATAAGCGACTTCTCCCATACGTTGCAAGATCTTATACGGTCCAACGAAACGCGGTGCTAACTTTCCCTTAACTCCAAAGCGCTTAACTCCTCGAAGTGGGGATACTCGGAGATAAACTCTGTCTCCGGTTTCGTAAACTGTCTCCTTGCGTTTAGAATCTGCGTAGCTCTTCTGCCTGGACTGGGCTACCTTGAGCCTATCGCGAATCAACTTAACTTTCCGTTCAGACTCCTTAATCAAATCTGGTCCAAAGAATTGACGGTCTCCAACTTCGTCCCATGACAACGGTGTCCTGCACCTCCTTCCGTATAAAGCTTCGAAAGGTGCCATCTTCAAACTGGTTTGGTAACTGTTGTTATAAGAAAACTCCGCATACGGCAAGTTATCGTCCCAACTAGATCCATAATCTAGTGCACAAGCTCTCAGCATATCTTCCAAAATCTGATTGACTCTCTCGGTCTGTCCATCTGTCTGTGGATGAAAAGCTGTGCTGAACTCTAGTCTGGTTCCTAAAGTTTCATGCAACTGATTCCAAAACTTTGAGGTAAATTGGGTTCCTCTATCTGATACGATACTCCTCGGAACTCCATGCAAACAAATGATCCTAGTCATGTATATCTTTGCCAACTTAGCACTGGTGTAAGTGGTCTTAACTGGAATAAAATGTGCTACCTTTGTCAAACGATCAACTACTACCCATATCGAGTCATAGCCTGCTTTCGTCCTGGGTAGTCCTGTGATAAAATCCATGCCTATCTTATCCCACTTCCATTCGGGTATCGGCAATGGTTGTAACAATCCTGCTGGCTTCTGATGCTCTGCCTTTACTCTCTGACATACGTCACAAACTGCTACATATGCTGCAATATCCTTCTTCATTCCGGTCCACCAGAATGTTTCCTTCAAATCCAAATACATCTTGGTATTCCCTGGGTGAATCGAATACGGTGAATCATGTGCCTCTTGCAAAATCAACTTCCTGATCTCCGGGTCATTGGCACATAAACACGGTCCTCAAACCATAGGGTATCGTGCTCATCCTCACGAAATCCCTTTGCTTTTCCTTCGCTCAATTTCTCTTTTATAGCAGCAATCTCCTTGTCAGATTTCTGAGCTTCTCTGATCTTATCCATCAATGTTGACTGAATCTCCAATGCTGCTACATAGCCTCTCGGAACTATTTCCAAACATAGCTCACGAAGGTTTTCTGCTAACTCCTTGGGTATTTTCCCCGTCATTAGGGTGTTGACATGGCTCTTACGGCTCAATGCGTCAGCTACTACATTAGCTTTTCCGGGATGGTAATGCAATCTCATGTCATAATCCTTGATGAGCTCCAACCATCTCCTTTGTCTGAGGTTCAACTCCTTCTGCGTGAAAATGTACTTCAAACTCTTGTGATCCGTGTACACCTCACAATGATTTCCAATGAGGAAATGTCTCCATGTCTTCAATGCATGCACTACGGCTGCTAACTCCAAATCATGCGTGGCATAATTCAACTCATGAGGCTTCAGTTGTCGTGAAGCATACGAAACAACTCTTCCTTCCTGCATAAGCACTGCTCCAAGTCCTCGACGTGAAGCGTCGCAATACACCTCATAATCCTTGGTCTGATCTGGCAAAATCAATACTGGTGAGGTAACCAAACGTTTCTTCAACTCCTGGAAACTAGCCTCACACTCCTCAGTCCATTTGAACTTAGTATCCTTCTTCAACAATTCAGTCATAGGCTTTGCAATCTTTGAAAAGTTCTCAATGAATCTCCGGTAGTATCCTGCGAGTCCAAGAAAACTCCGGATCTCTCCAACTGTTGTTGGTGCTTCCCATTCGGTTACGGTCTCAACCTTAGTGGGGTCAACTGCTATACCTTCTCCGGATATAACGTGTCCGAGGAATCCAACTTCCTTCAACCAAAACTCACATTTGCTGAATTTGGCGTATAACTGATGTTCCCTTAGTTTCTCCAAAACCAAACGCAAATGTTCCTTATGCTCCTCTTCATTCTTTGAATAAACCAGGATGTCATCAATGAACACTACGACGAACTTATCCAAAAACTCCATAAACACTTTGTTCATCAGGTTCATAAAATAGGCAGGTGCGTTAGTCAATCCAAATGACATAACGGTATACTCATACAGTCCATATCTTGTGGTGAATGCTGTCTTAGGTATGTCCTGCTCTCGAATCTTCAATTGATGGTACCCTGATCGCAAATCGATCTTGGAAAACACTTTAGCTCCTTGCAACCGATCAAACAGATCGTTGATCATTGGCAGTGGGTACTTGTTCTTGATGGTTACTTCATTCAATCCCCGATAATCTACAACCATCCTTAATGATCCATCCTTCTTTTCCACTAGAAGTACGGGTGATCCCCAAGGCGAAGAACTTGGGCGAATGTAACCTTTATCCAATAACTCCTTAATCTGATTCTTAATTTCCACCAAATCCTTTGCTGGCATCCGGTACGGTCGCTTCGATATTGGGCCTGTACCTGGCAATAACTCAATCAAAAACTCAATGTCTCTATCCGGTGGCATGCCTGGTAATTCCTCAGGAAATACATCAGGAAAATCCTTCACCACTGGTACTTCCTCTTGCACAACTCCTGTTAGGCAGTTTACTTGTGTCCTGTTTGGCACATGCCGGGATACATACTTGATCCTTCTTCCTTCTGGTGTGGTAAGCAAAATTGTCTTACTAGCACAATCGATGTTTCCTCCATACATCGACAACCAATCCATGCCTAATATCACATCCAATCCTTGAGATTCCAATACTATTAGGTCTGAGGGAAACACATAGTTACCAATCCTTAATGGTAACCGATCACACCATCGTCTAGCCATAAACTCCGCTCCTGGTGAGCTTACTAACATGGGTTTCCTAAGGGCTTGGGTTGGAGGCATCTAAGGGTTTAGAAGAGACGAGAATTAAGAATAGAGTGAGGTCTAAAGGGAAAACACTACCCCAATGCACATGAGCAAATGCACACAAAATCACTTCATTCAATCAAACAAGGGCTTACAAACGGTCTAACTATCGCAAAAGTGCTCGAACTATAATGTTTACATGGGGGAATACTACTACTATCTGGTGGTCATCTAGAAATTTGAACCGGTGGAAGACTCCATGATATCTGCTCCAGCTTCGTCTTCAAAGTCGGGTTCACTTGGATCCGAATCGGTGTCGTCGATGATGATGTAGTTGTCCGGACATGCGACGTACTCGTCTTCCTCCTGGATGCTAACTTCCTCTTGAGTTCTTCAATCTCCTGCTTAAGATCGCCATTGTGTCTTGCTAGAGCTACGATCTCGTCCATGTAGTCCTTGCGTGTAGACTTCAGTTCTCCTTCTAGCTCGATGATCCTTGCCTTTGCATTCTTCAACTCTATCATATCATTGCACATCTGGTTCTCGTGGCGTCGAATGTGCTGGTTTAACTCCTGGATGAAAGATGCAATGGATCTATCCTTCTTGGTGCTGACTAACTCCCATTGTTCATCTCGGCGTCCGCAAATCTGGTAGATAGTGTCCTTGAGGTCTTCTTGGTAAACTTCTCCAATGCGTCCTATGGTGATATGAGCTGCCATGCTCCTTCCCAGACTCCAGGTTGGTGCATTGAAAACACTATCTATAGGCTTCGTGATTGGCGCGAATGTCCTTCCCGGAACGTGAGCTTGAATCTTCCAGCGCTCCTCTTCAGGCAGAGTGGCGTTGAAGGTTCCCGTGAAGCTTGGTAATCCAATGTTCAGGTACTTGGTGACTTCCTTCAGGTGAAATCCAAATGGTGTGCCTTCATCCGGTTGAGCGTACTTAATCTTCGCGTTCGTCATCCTAAAAGAGTAGAAAAGATGAGGAGTTAGAAAATGAGAAGAGAATGGTGATCTATGGCTTTAACTTAGTGGTCGTGTCCTACAGTCAGCGTGTGCTCTGATACCATCTCTGTAGCGACCCGACCCGAATGGATCAAGTGCTCTGTGCTCAGGTGTCATCCCTGGATCAGTAATGCTGACACCACACAGTACATCGAAGGATTTATAGCAAAGTGGCAATCACACACTTATTACATCGTTGTCTCAAAGAGAACTTATTACAATAAATATGGCTTAAGGCCATCTAATGTCGATAACAGCGGAAGACTCGGAAGATAAATGGGTCCATCAACTCCAACGGCATCACTGAGTATAGGGCCACGACCTAAAAGCACCTTACTCGTCATCTGAAAAGTCTGCAACATGAAAGTTGCAGCCCGAAAACGGGTCAGCACATGGAATATGTTGGCAATGTAACACATAGAGAGTAATGGAATGAAACAGCTATACTATATGCATATATGGCTGGTGGAAAAGTTC
This sequence comes from Triticum aestivum, assembly GCF_018294505.1. Classification (NCBI taxonomy): domain Eukaryota; kingdom Viridiplantae; phylum Streptophyta; class Magnoliopsida; order Poales; family Poaceae; genus Triticum; species Triticum aestivum. The sequence continues at coordinate 239,307,187 of NC_057803.1, forward strand.
TATGGTTACAGTTTTGTGTAAAGCTAGTTTTTCCCTACTGCAAAGGAATAAATTTATTTAACTATCATGGTGGTTGTGAAACATTGAGAATGGTTGACAGCATTCCGATCCCAATTAAGTGAACAATTAAAACCCAACAACATTAATTAGAAGTAACATGTTGAGATTCACATGATATTCAAGTACTAGATACTCAAGTTGTCCATAACCGGGGACACGGCTAATCATGATTAGTTTGTACACTCTGCAGAGGTTTGCGCACTTTTCCCCACATGACTCGATCGCCTCCGTTTGTTTTCTCGCACTACATGGTGTTTGAGAAACGGATGACCGAGACATAGTCTTTCAGAAGTGCTAGCACCTTACATGTGGGGTAGACCGTACCACCTACAACCCCTACATCTGCTAGTCCACCCCGTAAGAGTTCGCACAACTTAGTCAACTATGCCAGAGCCCATAGTAGCATGTGGCTGCACACGGAAGTTTCTAGCATGAAAGATCTTATGATCCCTTTGAGCCTGGGTGGCGGTCCAAAATAAAACAGGCAAGTCCTGATAGACATCAGGTGCCTCAATCCACCCAGATGTGTGTTTAAGTTGCCACCTTAGATAAACCATTAAAATTATCAACTCACATCTGTCATGGATATCACTCACCCAATCCACGTCTACTAGCATAGCATGGCATAATAAGCAAACGTAGAAGTAACTCCCAAAGGTTTCATAATAATACAGGTGATAGGTACTACCTCATCTACTTCCCATCCCACAGTTTAATTAGATCCTAATCATGCAATGTGAGAGGATTGATCTAATGCAATAAAACATGGGTTGTAGAAAAAAGGTATGATCAAAGTGTTACTTGCCTTGCTGATGATCCGCGAGACCTAGGGTTTCGAAGTAACAAGCGGCGCAATCCGGGTGATCTATCGCAGACAAACAACAAGCATACAATAAGTACTCATCTAATGCACAGGTAAAACTCGAACAAGAGAACGAACCAGAAAGTTCAACTTAAGAACTCCGGTTGCAAAAAGAACGAACCGAACAAGAAACGGAAAACAAACGGCGGAAGAAAACAACTCGGTTCTAGCAAGTTGAAACTAGGTCAAATTTTACCGGGCAAAAACTTGTTTAAGTTGATTAGATGGAACGGCGGTTTCGAAACGAAATTACAGGTGCTTGAATCACCTGATTCCGATAAACGAGCAGAAGAAAGAGTAGAACGAAGATCGGATCTGAGATCACGATCGCGGAATAAATCCGACGAAAAGAAAGAAGAACGATTAAACGAACGGGCGTCGTTAACCGGGGAATAATCGGTGATCACGTTCGTTGAGACGTGCGGTCCGAAAGAAGAATGAAACCCGATCTAGGGTTTTCGGAAAAGAAACCGAAAAGAAACGGAAAACCGATCTAGGGTTTCGGAAGAAAACCAAAATAAAAACCGGAAGAAAAAGAAAAGAATCGGAGAGAAAACAGAACAGTTCTTTTAGGAAAAACCGGACCGGGGAAGAAAAAGAGAGGCGCGGCTACCTCAGGAGGCGGGCTCCGGGCGGCGGTGGCTAAGGGCGGTGGCGGCGGCTTAGGCGCGGGGCGGCGCGGCTATGGCGGCGGCGGCGGGTGAGGGGCGCAGGGTGAGGCGCGGCTAAGGAGGAGAGGGGCTTGGGGTTTTGATTTCATGTTTTGGAGGGGGGGTGTGGGGGTATTTATATAGGTGAGGGGAGGGGGTTTCTTGGGGTAGGGGACAAGAAATAGAGTAGGAAAACAAAACAAGGAAAAGGGCTAGCCTAGAGTCCTACTAGGACTCGGCTAAGAGGCGAGGCGGCGGCCTGGCGCCTGGCGCGCGCGCGGCTGGGGCCTGGCCGGCCGGCCTGCTGGCTGGGCCTTGGCCCAAGGCGCTGCGGTTTTTTTTAATCGGTTCCGCGCAGAAAAACAAAAAAGAAAACTAAACTAAACGAACACCAAAATTACTAAAGTAAATTTTCCCCGACTCCTAAAAATGAGTCGAACAAAATGAACTTTTCTCCGGGCCTAAAATGCAATTTTTGAAAACGCGCATTTTTCCCTATCCAAATAAAAAGCAAACAAAACTCTGGCAAAACCAAAATTTGATTTATTCATTAAATCTTCATTTTTCCTAAATTTGGGAAAGTCATATTATTCCCTCTCTCATTATTTTTGATATTGGAAAAATAATTGAAGATGAAATAAAATAAATCAAATGATCCTCTTTTCAAAATTTGAGAAAACTCAAATATGAAAATAACGAAATCTCCAACTCTCTCCGTGGGTCCTTGAGTTGCGTGAAATTTCTAGGATCGGCAAAATGCAAGAAAATATGACATGCATGATGATATAATGTATAACATTCCAAATTGAAAATTTGGGATGTTACACCTGCTTTGGTGTATATTTGAGTGTTCTTGAGTTCTTGAACTAGCTACGATGTGTGTGTCGTCCAAAAGATCTGAATCCCTCTCCAGTACGCCTCGGTCCTCCTTTTATATTCGAAAAGGGCTGCCACAGTGGCACACAGGAGGTGGAAAGGTATATAGTGTACAAGTTTATCGCCTGTCATTATAGGACAAAGTGCATTAAATGCGCTACTTAGGTGTCCACTTGCTTTATCGGGGGCAGTAACGAGGTTCATCCTGTCCGTCGCCGCTCCGCCTTGCTTCGACACGCGTCCAGGCCAATGAGGCATGCAGCACCACATAGGCTGGCAGGCTGCTGAGTTGGCGTGGTGGTAGGGTCTTCACAAAGATCCGTATGCCACCACGCAGGTGCTTGGCTAGTTGGATAAGTACCCACGTACTACCACGTGGGTACTTGCTTCAGTTGGTGAGTTGGCCGCTAAGCTGGGGCAGTGACGGGGTGGCAAGGTCTTGCCGCGGCCCCGCGTATATTCCCGGCAAAGTGTCTTGCCGGGGTCTTGTGAGCGCCCTCGGCAAGAGTCTTGCCGGGGCCTTGCGAGTGTCTTCGGCAAGGAGCCTTGCCGTGGCCTCATGGGCATCCTCGGCAAGGAGCCTTGCGATTGTCTTGTCTTCTGGTCCTCATCTAAGATTTGTAGGCTCTTTGTCTTCACAAAGATCTGCATGCCACCATGCACGCACTTCCCGAGCCTTGGTTCTAATGTTGTCGATGGCGTCGAAACTCTGAGGCTCAAGGGTGGCTGTGATGTTGGTGCTGGTCGAGCTACCCCGGCAAGGCTCTTGCCGGGGTTGTGTAGGCTGCCCCGGCAAGGGTCTTGCCGGGAGGAAGCCTGTCTGATTGCTCCATCATCTGCGCCCTTGGTTGGAGCACTACTCTGGTAGCCTTGTATTTCTGTTTTCCTCCTCTGCCCTAGTGAGTGTGGTCACAGGCGTGGCTCTTACTGCCCATGCACAAGTAAAGGGGTACAAAGGAGAGCCCCTACTTTTGTACACCGACACATGGCAAGCACATTTAAGCCTGACACACTTCGTATGCATAGGGATTTTGTGAGCAAATAATTTTTTGGAGCAAGAATCAACTAGCATAGGAAGGCAAAACAAGTGCAACTTCAAAGCTTTCAACACATAGAGAGGACACTTGATATTATTGAGATGTGTAAAAGCATATGTTCCTCTCTCATAGTAATTTTCAGTAGCATCATGAATGAATTCAACAACATAGCTATCACATAAAGCATTCCTTTCATGATCCACATGCATAAATTTTTTATTACTCTCTAGATATGCAAATTTATTCTCATGAATAGTAGTGGGAGCAAACTCAACAAAATAACTATCATGTGAGGCATAAATCCAATTGAAAATTAAAATCATGATGACAAGTTTCATGGTTATCATTATTCTTTATATCATACAAGTCATCACAATAATAATCATAGATAGCAACTTTGGTCTCATAAACAATTGAAACCTCTTCCGAGATAGTGGATTCATCACTAAATAAAGTCATGACCTCTCCAAATCCACTTTCATAAATATTATAAGATTCAACACCCTCCAAAATAGTGGGATCGTTAGTACCTAGAGTTGACACTCTTCGAAACCCACCTTCATCAATATAATCATCATAAATAGGAGGCATGCTATCATCATATTAAATTTTCTCATCAAAACTTGGGGGACTAAAAATATCATCTTCATCAAACATAGCATCCCCAATCTTATGGTTTTGCATATCGTAGCATCATGGATATTCAAAGAATTCATACTAACAACATTGCAATCATGCTCGTCATTCAAATATTTAGTGCCAAACATTTTATTGACATCTTCCTCTAACACTTGAAAGACATTAAAAAGATGAAGCATATGAGGAAACCTCAATTCCAGTTTTTTGTAGTTTTCTTTTATAAACCAAACTAGTGATAAAACAAGAAACTAAAAGGTTCAATTGCAAGATCTAAAGATATACCACCTAGTACTAGGGAGGGAGTTCAGGAGTATTTCCATAGCTCGTATAAGGGATGCTTTTCGAAGGTTGAGATACACAATTTCCGGAGTTTTCTTGGTTATGTGTTGATGGATGGATACAGTGGAGCGTAGGGCTTGCTAGTTGTGTGATATATATTGTGCCTCCCTGTATCCCCAACACCAGATTGCATAACCAGAAAGTTTCGGGAGTTCTTAGGTGGGAATTCAAGTATCACGTAGGTTATCTTTCCAACAGACAGATGATACGATATGGGATCTATCATATGTTTGTTTCTGGCTTATTCTGCAAGCCAAATCCTTTGTTTGTTTATTGTGGTATTCGAGTTGCTTCGTTGCCAAATGTTGATTCCATATTTTTCTAAACGGTGTTCTCATATTTCTTTGGAAGTGCTAATCCTTCTTGTTCGTCGAGTTTGTCATGTCAATTCTTTTCCAACCGGTGTGCTTCTCGTCAAGATGATCCTATCATTTTCCCCATTCGCAAGATCAATTCTAAGTTTTCTCAACGGTGTTTGTTTCATCCGTCCCAAGTTGTGGTTGTTTTCCTGCCCCCCACCCTTTTTCTTCAAGAACTCAGAGATATCAAATCAACTATCCATTTTATGGATGTGAAGTCTCTTCAGTATTTTCTTTCAATGTTCTTATCCGGTGATTCTTAGGAAGATGCTCCGGAGCTTCCAGTTTATCATTTTTCATTCTCTTTTCTTCTCCGGTGGACTTAATTCAAGGTTCTGTCTTAATCGTATCCCTTTCTTTTGTTTGACATGTTTTATCATGTTGCAATATCTTAACCAAGTCTCTCTTATTTATTCACCTCTCTCTATTCATATCCGGAGTGCTATAGATATCTCAGAAGATTCATGTTTCCATTCTTAATCTGTTCATGCTATTTGGAGATTATTATCTCATTCAAGTCATTTAATTCAACCGATGCAATCTCTCTTCAAAATCAGTTCAACGGTGTTTCTTTTGAGTGGGCCCTAACCCACAGATCTTTTCCCAGGATCCTACCTGACTCTTCTAATTTATCCAGAACGATTCCCAAATTCTTTTCAAAAGTGTGACGTAAGTATGAATTGTCATCAGTCATATGTCTTTCTCCAAGATCTTTCACATTCTTTTCATCGTTGGTTCAACCTTTCTATTCTTCATTCAGGAGTGCCTCAACAATTCATGGTGGTGTATCTCGTCGTCATTCTAAGCTTCGAAGACCGAAGATGAATTTTCCCAAAAATCTTGGCCTGTTCTCTCAAATATTCATAGTTCAAGCTTGATGCCATCCTCTCATAATTGTTTTCGATTGTGAGAATCATTTTCATGACCATGCGGAATCCTTTTCATGAGTTGTTTCATTTTGATTCTCCCAAGGCCATCATTTTGGATATATTTGTTCTGAACGTTCAGCTCTCATTCCCCAATTGTTGTGGTGCATCGTTCAAGTATTCTCTAGTCAGCTCGTGATATATTCGTTCTCATGTATCTAAATTCCATCAAGTATCTTTATTTGTTTTATAATTCTTCCCGGTGAATTGTGCCTCTGCTACGTTCATTTTCAATACTTCGCAGTGATTCATTCTCTTCTCCTCAATCGTTTTTTAATTCTTACAGTGGTTTGTTCAAGATTCGTCTTCCCTCATATTAATTTATTCTTTCCAAATTCTATAGGTGATTCTTTGAAGAATTTACCAAGTTTGCACGATATCTCTCATTAATCCTTTGCAATGAGAATAAGTGGCATGCCAAATCCGCTGCTTGTCATCAATTCAAATTGATGAAGGATGCGCATAACATAATTCTTATTCGTGTTTCATCCAAGTGTTTAATCCCTTCTTTTGGAGTTCATTCGTGATATCAATTGGTCGGTGCTAAGTTGTTCATCTTTTGTTTCTGGAGTTCCAAGATCTCCCAGTTAACTCACCATGAAGCTCCATCTAAATCATTGCAAGGCTTCACCTTGTCTTTTCCACTTCTCTTTCCTTTCGTTCGATCATTCTTTTATTAGTGGAGTTCTCGCAAAGGCTCAACATGGTGGTTCATCAAGGATTCCTTTCATTCTTCAATTGTTCTTCAAGATTTCTCTCAAAGCTAAGATCCGCCAAGCTATACTCTAAAATAAACATGGTGTTAAACACATGTTTTGTTTTGAGGAGTTCAAGCATTCTTCATCTTGCATTTCAAAGTGCAATTCTCTCTATCCTATCTTTTGAGGTGGCGTTATGTCATTTTGACAATTTCCTTCATGTTTCATGATTCAAAAGTTGTCAGGAATGAGATATTTAAGCCCATCATTTTCTTCATTGGTGTTATCTTGGGTTATATTTCACCGAAAGCCTTCCATAAGGACTGTTGCTATTTGTGGTGCTCATCAATGATCGAAGTTTCTCCTTCTCTTCTCGGTGAAAGAGTTTTTATCTCTGTGTTGCTCTCAAGCAATCAATGGTTTCTGTTAGTGGCCGTTTGTCACCTCATAATTTTGATATGTTTCCATAAGCTCACTATAGGCTTTTTTCGTTGTTGGTTTTCCAACGACTCCGTTCAATCCTTCTTTTTAGGGATGCTCTCTCAAATTCATTTAAGGTAGAAGATTTTGTTTTCTTCTCGTTCTTTTGATTCCATTCTTACATTTGTCACGGAGGCATTGCGATGTTACTCTCTTCGACCCATCATCTCATTTTGTAAATATCATGTTCTTTTCCTTGCTTATCTGTTTAGCAGGAGTGTTGTGTCCTCTGCTCAAGTTCTTTTCATCTTATCAAGTCTTATATCTCTTTTCAATTGGAGTGATGTTCGAATTTGGTCTTCCTTTTTCCTTGTTGATCTCGTTTCAACTAAAGTGGTTTCAATTCCTCCTTGTCCATTGTGCTTGTCATTCATAGCTTTGCAACCTCCAAGGTTCACTTGGTGTTCCTTGTTTCTCTTTTCTACCGGAGTGCTCTCAATTCTGTTCAACTATGTTGTGTTCTTTATTTCAAGTTTTCAATCTCTCAAGGTTCATTGGTTTCACTCCTTTGTCAAAGAAGAAACTTAGTTTTACCTCTTCCTTCTTCCGTTTCTCTCCGGTGACATCCCTAGATCTCGGGGCGAGATCTCTTGTAAGTGGAGGAGAGTTGTCACGCTCCAAGACCGGTGCTGCAGATGCCTTCCTTTGATTCCTAGTTTCGTCGTGTGATTTCTTTGCTTGTTGCATTCATCATGTCATCATTCGCATTGCATCATGTCATCATGCAACCCATTTTTAAAACTCAACCAAATAAATTGCATAGCTATTTTGATCTATTTAAATCGAGGGAATTCACATGGTGATTTCTCTTTATAACATATCCTCCTAATATTTATGGAGCTATTAAAAATATTCCATTAGTTTGGGATCACCCAAAACACACTTGAAAAATAATTCCGTGCCTTTTCTGCTTCAAGTTTGGTCTCCAAACTTTTCCCTAAATTCTTTCTTCACTTTCCCGAGCTCAACCAAAAATCTCAACATTTTTGGCCACACCAAACCTAGTCCTAGTTCAAACCATTTGAATTATTTCAGATGAGTTTGAACTTAACTCTTCCATATCGCATGAAACTTCTTTTCTTGGGCTAAGTATAATTCTTAGACGTTGTAGGAGAAGTTTCAGCATTTTCCAAACCCCTAGCTATTTCTTTGCTTCCCTTTTCCTTCTGCCTATTTTCTGTAGATGGGAAATAGCGAGAAGGCTGGACTTTTTGCTCTGAAACTATGGCCAGCCCATCAAACCTCCCCAGGCCGGCCCATCCATCCCCTAGGCCCACTCCCTATCTAACCCTAACCTACCCGATACCCTCCTCTCAACCCCCTAGTCTCTCCCTCTCGTTTTCCCCTCGCGCCGCGAGGAGACAGCGAGCGCGTGCCTCGCTCGATCTCCTTGATCTCCCCTTCGCCTCCTTCCACCTAGCACCGTCACCTCCTCCCTCTGCTGCCCAGATCCCGCGCCGGCCCCTCCTTCCTCGCGCCTCCCTCTCCTGCACCGCCTCGCTGGATCGCCGCTGGCTCGCCACTGCCTCCCCGCCTCTGCCTGCGGCCGCCGCCAGGGAGCACCTCGGCCGGAGCCATGCCCCTTCACCGTCACGCCACCTTGCCTTCCTCCACCGACCCCGGCCCTGGCCTCTATCCCCATGCCCGAACCTCCATGAAGCTACCGCCCCAAGCTCGGCCACCGGCCGCCTCATCGTCCAGGTCCCGCTGCCCCGCGCCATTCCCGGTGGATCCCCCTCAAGTTCGCTGTAGAAGCCCCGCGTTGGCCTCGCCTTCCACCTGGACCAGCACCAGCGCCTCTATGGTCTCAAGCTTCCCCTCGTGCCTGCTGCTGTCATTGTTTTCCCATGTCAAACGAACAAACACCTTGAACGGAGCCACGCCCTACAACCTTCGGGTGCAGCTGGGTTGTTGATCATCATGAACGCCATTGCCGGGACTCGTTGTTGCCAAGTTCATTTGTATCACCCTCACCCTCACTTGACCGTAGACGGCCAAGACCGTCCAGGATTCACTAAGTACCGGTTCGAGTACGACTACCGCTGATACCCCAAGGACACCGAGTACGACTACACAGGGTGATGCATCAAGTTCCACGGCTGTCTACATGGAAGTACAACGACACTCCAAGGTCATCATGCACCTTCACTTGTTGTTGTTGTTGACTCCAAGTCCAACGACCACCGAGCGGGGAATAGTGTAAGTACCCCTCTAGACCGCCAAGTAAGACGACGAACCGTGAAGTTCCACAAGATACCAAGTACTGCGACGACCCCATACACTAGATCCGTCAAGTTCCTCTTCGACACTTGTACCACTACTGCTGCCCGAACATCTACAAAACATGTACCACAACCATCGCTGGAGACCCGTGAAAGACTATCGATGAACCTCCAAGCTCGTCCACGATTTCCATGTACAACTTCCATCGTTGTGAACAACTTCTTCCACTACCATCGCCGAGTTCCACTACTTGCCACGACGAGTGTGAACGACTACACCGCTTGACCCAAACCACCCCAAATGCACTCTTCAAAGGTATAATGACGAGACAACCGCCCGTGAACGAATGCATATGTTCTATGAGTTGCACGCATTTGCACAGTGACCGACTTGTTCGTCGCACGTTGTCACCCGTTTCCTTGCCACCGTCATGTGGGAAACGCGGTAACCTGGATCACCCCTCCATCTCTAGCATGTTCTGCACATCCGCTCACTTGCTTCTTTTGCACCGATATCTCAATGAGTTGTCGGAAGCGGAATATTGCCGTGGCACCATTTCTGTTGTCGTTGTCGTGGCACTCCTTTTGTTCTGTCATGGTGACCAAATGCTTCATAACATGCTCTTGTCAACATTTTCTTAAAATTGCATAAACTTGAATATTTCATCTACATCATGATAACAACATTTAAAATGTTTAAAACTGTTGTTTGCATTAAATTGCTTAATGACATATGGGGATTTTCCGGAATTATTGTTGTTGTTTCCGGCCTCATTTAAACTTGCCTAGATAGGTAGTTTTATTATGCTTCACCTCTTGCCATGTTTAACAACATTTAATATTGTTGAGTATCTTAAACGAGAGCAAACTAAATAAATGAATGTGGTGTTTCGTCAATATGCAACTTGTTGCATATTGAGCTCCACTTAACTTGCAGTATTGTTTGTTGCACTTTGCCATGCCTCTTTAAACCGGAAATGCATCATACATGTTTGTGCATCATGCCATGTTTATGTGGTGGTCGTTTACTATGTTGTTTGCTTCTTTCCGGTCGTGCTCCTTCCTGATAGTTATGGTTACGTTGCGATTGTGAGGATCCGTTCGGCTACGTTGGCTCGTCTTATTCATGGACCCGTACTTCTTCCTAGCGGGATTTCAGGCAAGATGGCTGTTACCCTAGATACCACTACTATCTTTTCTTTGCTAGTTGTATCGATGCTATCGCTATGTCGCGCTACCTATCACTTGTTTATCAAGCCTCCCAAATTGCCATGATAGCCTCTAACCTTTTTCACCTTCCTAGCAAATCATTGTTTGGCTACGTTACCGCTTTTGCTCAGCCCCTCTTATAGTGTTGCTAGTTGCAGGTGCCTTGCAGGTTGTTCCATGTTGGAACACGGATATGTTGGGATATCACATTATCTCTTATTTTAATTAATGTATCTATATACTTGGCAAAGGGTGGAAGGCTTGGCCTTTTGCTCGGTGTTTTGTTCCACTCTTGTTTCCCTAGTTTCCGTTATACCGGTGTTATGTTCCTTAATTTTGCGTTCCTTATGCTATTGGCGTTATGGGACCCCCTTGACAGTTCGCTTTCAATAAAACTCCTCCAACAAGGCCCGACCTTGGTTTTAACATTTGCCTAATAACAACCTAAACTTTTTCCTTGGGAGTTATAATCACTAGGGTCATCTTTATTTAACCCCCTCGGGCCAGTGTTCCTCTAAGTGTTGGTCCAACTTGGGCGATTTTCGGCGCCCCCTGGGCAACCAGGGTCTCAGCTAACCTGATGTCTTGCCCATCCGGTGTGTCCTGAGAATGAGATTCGTGCGACTCCTATCGGGATTTGTTGGCACATCAGGCGGTCTTGCTGGTCTTGTTTTACCATTGTCGAAATGTCTTGTAACCGGGATTCTGAGACTGATCGGGTCTTTTCGGGAGAAGGAATATCCTTCATTGATCGTGAGTGCTTGTAATGGGCTAAGTTTGGACACCCATGTAGGGTATAAACTTTCGAGATCCGTGCCCTCTATTATGTGGCAGATGGGAATTTGTTAATATCTGGTTGTAGAGAACTTGACACTTGACTTAATTAAAATGCATCAACCGCGTGTGTAGCCGTGATGGTCTCTTCTCGGCGGTGTCCGGGAAGTGAACACGGTTTGGGTTATGTTTGAATGAAAGTAGTTTAGGATCACTTCTTGATCACTTCTAGCTTCACAAACGTTGCGTAGCTTCTCATCTTACTCTTATTTTCGTACGTTAGCCACCATATTTGCTTAGCGCTTGCTGCAACTCCACCTCATTACCACACCCTTCCCATAAACCTAAATACTCTTGATCTCGCGGGCTTTGAGATTGCTAGTCCTTGTGACACACAGATACTACCAAAACAGATGCAGGTGTCGATGATACCAGTGCAGGGGATGCCACCGAACTCAAGTGGCAGTTCGACGAGGACCTACGTCGTTACTACGTTTCGTTTCCTGATGATCAGTAGTGGAGTCCAGTTGGGACGATCGGGGATCTAGCATTTGGGGTTATCTTCTTTTCATTTGGATTTGTCCGTAGTCGTACTATGAGTGCACTCTGAATGATGTATGAATTATTTGATCATTGTGTGACATGGCGATTGTAAGCCAACTATGTATTTATCCCTTTCTTGTTCATTACATGGGATTGTGTGAAGATGACCCTTCGTGCGAAAAAACCACAATGCGCGTATGCCTCTAAGTCGTGCCTCAATATGTGTGAGATATAGCCGCATCATGGGCGTTACACTCCAAGCGACCCAGCATCAAACCAGATCAATTCTAGTGAAACCATTGGCCATCAAGGCCCGGATCTTTGAAAAAGATGGCTTATACTTCTTTCACTTTGTGGTACTGATGTGATCTGGAAGAGGATGTGTAATGCCCATGATGCAGCTATATCTCCCACGTGTTGAGGCACGACTTAGAGGCATGACCGCATGGTGCTTTAGTCACAAGTGGGGTAATCTTCACACAATCCCATGTACTGAATAAGAGAGGGATAAAGAGTTGGCTTACAATCACCACTTCACAAAAATAACAAGTTAAATATACATCGTTCAGAGTACAATCAAGGTCCGACTACAAAACCAAAATAAAAGAAGACAACCCCAATTGCTAGATCCCCGATCGTCCCAACTGGGCTCCACTACTGATCATCCGGAAAAGACACATAACAACAACCAAGATCTTCATCGAGCTCCCACTTGAGCTCAGTAGCATCACCTACACTGGTATCATCGGCACCTGCAACTGTTTGGAAATATCCATGAGTCATGAGGACTCAGCAATCTCACACCCATGAGATCAAGCCTATTTAAGCTTATGGGTAGGGTAAGGTAATGAGGTGGAGCTGCAGCAAGCACTAAGCATATATGGTGGCTAACATACGCAAATAAGAGCGAGAAGAGAAGCAATGCAATGGTCGAGAAGCTAGAAGTGATCAAGAAGTGATCTTGAAACTACTTATGTTCAACCATAACACAAGACCGTGCTCACTTCCTGGACTCCGCTGAAAAGAGACCATCATGGCTACAATCGCGGTTGATGCATTTTAATTAAGTCAAGCGTCAAGTTCTCTACAACCGGACATTAACAAATTCCCATCCGCCACATAACCGCGGGCACAGCTCTCGAAAGTTTATACCCTGCAGGGGTGTTCCAACTTAGCCCATCACAAGCTCTCATGGTCAACCAAGGATATTCCTTCTCCCAGAAAGACCCGATCAGTCTCGGAATCTCGGTTTCAAGACATTTCGACAATATTAAAACAAGACCAGCAAGACCACCCGACTGTGCCGAGAAATCCCGATAGGAGCTGCACAAATCTCGTTCTCAGGGCACACCGGATAAGCTAAGCGCACAAGTAACAACATAACCCAAGTTGCTAAGGGACGGTCCCGCACAGTGCTCTAGTTTGGACCAACACTTAGAGGAGTACTGGCCCGAGGGGGTAAAATAAGATGACCCTTGGGCTCCGGAAACCCAAGGGAAAGGCTTAGGTGAGGCAAATGTAAAACCAAGGTTGGGCCTTGCTGGAGGAGTTTTATTCAAAGCGAACTCTCAAGGGGGTCCCATAACCCAACTGCGTAAGGAACACAAATCAAGGAACATAACACTGGTATGATAGAAACTAGGGCGGAAAGAGTAGAACAAAACACCAGGCATAAGGCCAAGCCATCCACCCTTTACCAAGTATATAGATGCATTAACTAAAATAAGAGATATTGTGATATCCCAACATATCCATGTTCCAACATGGCACAAACTTCAACTACACCTACAACTAACAACGCTATAAGAGGGGCTGAGCAAAAGTGGTAACATAGCCAAACAATGGTTTGCTAGGAAGGTGGGTTAGAGGCTTGACATGGCAATATGGGAGGCATGATAAACAAGTGGTAGGTAGCGCAACATAGAGATAGAGCGAACAACTAGCAAGCAAAGATAGAAGTTATTTCGAGGGTATGGTCATCTTTCCTGAGATCCCGCAAGGAAGAAGAACGAGTCCATGAGGAAGACAAACAGACATAGTCGAACGAATCCTCACAACTTCGGAACAAAATCGAAGCTAATTAGAGAGATAACCGGGAAAGAAGCAAACAACATAGTAAACAACCATCACATAAACATGGCATAATGCACAACCAAGTATGATGCATGTCCGGTTTAATGAGGCATGGCATGGCAAAGTGCACAAACAACACTAGAAATTAAGTGGAGTTCGATATGCAACGAGTTGCATATTGACGAAACACCACAATCGATTATTTAGTTCACTCTTGTTTATGTACTCAACAATGTTAAATGTTGGTAAAACATGGCAAGAGGTGAGGCATATGTAAACTACACAGTTAGGCATTTTAAATGAGGCCGGAAACATCAAACAACAATTCCGGTAAATCCTCATGTGCATTAGCAATTTAATGCAACAACAATTTTAAACATTTTAAATGTTATTATCATGATGTGAATGACATGTGCAAGTTTTATGCAATTTTTGTTAAAAGTTGACATGAGCATATTATGAAGCATTTGTCACTGTGGTGGAAAGAAAGGGTGCCACGACGATGATAACAAAAACTGTGCCACGGCAATGTTCCAGTTCCGGTAACTCTATTGAGATGTCGGTGAAAAAGAACAAGTGTGTGGAACATGCAAGAGTGACAAGGGATGATCCCGGTAACTGGCTCCCACGGGTCGACGGCATGGCAAACAAGGAGGAACATGCAAGGACATCTCGGACACGGTGCAAACAGGAGCATCTCATACAACACACATGCATACGGTCCATGGCGTCGTCTCGGGGTTATACCTTCGAAGCGTGCATTTCCGGGGTGGTTTGAGTCACGCGGTCTTCAACGAGGGTAAGCTTGCATTCCCGAAGAGGAACTTGCCGCATTCAAGTCCTTTGATGGTACATGTTGGACTTGGCATTTTGATGCAGTGTAGGTGTACATGTCGACGGTAGACGAACTTGACGTTTTTGGTTCATGGGTCTTTGGCGACGGTAGTCGTTGTAGGCATCGGGCGTCGAGGTACCTGGCTTTCTTCAACCCGGGTCTTCGGCAACGGTAGTTGTGCATGTTCCATAATCAAACTTGGAGGGACACCGACGGCGTGGTACTTGGTGAATCCCGGAGACGGTACTTGACAAACTAGGTGGCACTAGGCACACTTCCAGTGACAACAACATCGCAATGCACAGTTGAAGTGGTGGTCTTGAAGGAAATATGCCCTAGAGGCAATAATAAAGTTATTATTTATTTCCTTGTATCATGATAAATGTTTATTATTCATGCTAGAATTGTATTAACCGGAAACATAATACATGTGTGAATATATATAGACAAACTTAGTGTCACTAGTATGCCTCTACTTGACTAGCTCGTTAATCAAAGATGGTTATGTTTCCTAACCATGAACAAAGTGTTGTTATTTGATTAACAAGGTCACATCATTAGTTGAATGATCTCATTGACATGACCCATTCCATTAGCTTAGCACCCGATCATTTAGTATGTTGTTATTGCTTTCTTCATGACATATACATGTTCCTATGACTATGAGATTATACAACTCCCATTTGCCGGAGGAACACTTTGGGTGCTACCAAACGTCACAACGTAACTGGTTGATTATAAAGGAGCATTACAGGTGTCTCCAAAGGTAGATGTTGGGTTGGCGTATTTCGTGATTAGGATTTGTCACTCCGATTGTCGGAGAGGTATCTCTGGGCCCTCTCGGTAATGCACATCACATAAGCCTTGCAAGCATTGCAACCAATGAGGTAGTTGCGAGATGATGTATTACGGAACGAGTAAAGAGACTTGCCGGTAACGAGATTGAACTAGGTATTGGAATACCGACGATCGAATCTCGGGCAAGTAACATACCGATGACAAAGGGAACAACGTATGTTGTTATGCGGTCTGACTGATAAAGATCTTCGTAGAATATGTAGGAGCCAATATGGGCATCCAGGTCCCGCTATTGGTTATTAACCGGAGACGTGTCTCGGTCATGTCTACATTGTTCTCGAACCCGTAGGGTCCGCACGCTTAAGGTTACGATGACAGTTATATTATGAGTTTATGCATTTTGATGTACCAAAGGTTCTTCGGAGTCCCAGATGTGATCACGGACATGACGAGGAGTCTCGAAATGGTCGAGACATAAAGATTGATATATTGGAAGCCTATGTTTGGATATCGGAAGTGTTCCGGGTGAAATCGGGATTTTACCGGAGTACCGGGAGGTTACCGGAACCCCCCGGGAACCATATGGGCCTTAGTGGGCTTTAGTGGAAAGGAGAAAGGGGCAGCCCAAGGTGGGCTGCGCGCCTCCCCCCTCCCCTAGTCCTATTAGGACTAGGAGAGGCGGCCGGCCCCCTCTCTCTCTTCCCCCCCCCCCCCCGAGGAATCCTATTCCAACTAGGATTGGGGGGGGATCCTACTCCTGGAGGGAGTAGGACTCTCCTGGCGCGCCCCTTGTGGCCGGCCAGCCTCCCCCCTTTGGTCCTTTATATACGGAGGTAGAGGCACCCTATAACACACAAGTTGATCCACGTGATCTATTCCTTAGCCATGTGCGGTGCCCCCAGCCACCATATTCCTCGATAATACTGTAGCGGAGTTTAGGTGAAGCCCTGCCGCTGTAGTGCATCAAGATCGTCACCACACCGTCGTGCTGACAGAACTCTTCCCCGATACTTTGCTGAATCGGAGTCCGGGGATCGTCATCGAGCTGAACGTGTGCTCGAACTCGGAGGTGCCATAGTTTCGGTACTTGATCGGTTGGATCGTGAAGACGTACGACTACTTCCTCTACATTGCGTCAACGCTTCCGCAGTCGGTCTACGTGGGTACGTAGACAACACTCTCCCCTCTCGTTGCTATGCATCACATGATCTTGCGTGTGCGTAGGAATTTTTTTGAAATTACTACAAAACCCAACAGTGGCATCCGAGCCTAGGTTATTTATGTTGATGTTATATGCACGAGTAGAACACAAGTGAGTTGTGGGCGATATAAGTCATACTGCCTACCAGCATGTCATACTTTGGTTCGGCGGCATTGTTGGACGAGACGACCCGGACCAACATTACGCGTACGCTTACGCGAGACCGGTTCCCCGACGTGCTTTGCACATAGGTGGCTTGCGGGCGACAGTCTCTCCAACTTTAGTTGAACCAAGTGTGGCTACGCCCGGTCCTTGTGAAGGTTAGAACGGAGTCTATTTGACAAACTATCATTGTGGTTTTGATGTGTAGGTGAGATTGGTTCTTGCTTAAGCCCGTAGCAGCCACGTAAAACTTGCAACAACAAAGTAGAGGACGTCTAACTTGTTTTTGCAGGGCATGTTGTGATGTGATATGGTCAAGGCATGATGCTGAATTTTATTGTATGAGATGATCATGTTTTGTAACCAAGTTATCGGCAACTGGCAGGAGCCATATGGTTGTCGTTTTATTGTATGCAATGCAATCACGATGTAATGCTTTACTTTTATCACTAAGCGGTAGCGATAGTCGTAGAAGCATAAACTTGGCGAGACGACAACGATGCTACGATGGAGATCAAGGTGTCACGCCGGTAACGATGGTGATCACGATGGTGCTTCGGAGATGGAGATCACAAGCACAAGATGATGATGGCCATATCATATCACTTATATTGATTGCATGTGATGTTTATCCTTTTATGCATCTTATCTTGATTTGATTGACGGTAGCATTATAAGATGATCTCTCACTAAATTATCAAGAAGTGTTCTCCCTGAGTATGCACCGTTGCGAAAGTTCTTCGTGCTGAGACACCACGTGATGATCGGGTGTGATAGGTTCTACGTTCAAATACAACGGGTGCAAAACAGTTGCACACGCGGAATACTCAGGTTATACTTGACGAGCCAAGCATATACAGATATGGCCTCGGAACACGGAGACCGAAAGGTCGAGCGTGAATCATATAGTAGATATGATCAACATAACGATGTTCACCATTGAAAACTACTCCATCTCACGTGATGATCGGTTATGGTTTAGTTGATTTGGATCACGTAATCACTTAGAGGATTAGAGGGATGTCTATCTAAGTGGGAGTACTTTAATTAATTTGATTAACTGAACTTAAATTTATCATGAAACTTAGTACCTGATTAGTATCTTGCTTGTTTATGTTTGGTTGTAGATAGATGGCTCGTGCTATTGTTCCGTTGAATTTTAATGTGTTCCTTGAGAAAGCAAAGTTGAAAGATGATGGTAGCAATTACACGGACTGGGTCCGTAACTTGAGGATTATCCTCATTGCTGCACAGAAGAATTACGTCCTGGAAGCACCGCTGGGTGCCAGGCCTACTGGAGGAGCAACGCCAGATGTTATGAACGTCTGGCAGAGCAAAGCTGATGACTACTCGATAGTTCAGTGTGCCATGCTTTACGGCTTAGAATCGGGACTTCAACGACATTTTGAACGTCATGGAGCATATGAGATGTTCCAGGAGTTGAAGTTAATATTTCAAGCAAATGCCCGGATTGAGAGATATGAAGTCTCCAATAAGTTCTATAGCTGCAAGATGGAGGAGAACAGTTCTGTCAGTGAGCATATACTCAAAATGTCTGGGTATAATAATCACTTGATTCAATTGGGAGTTAATCTTCCAGATGATTGCGTCATTGATAGAATTCTCCAATCACTGCCACCAAGCTACAAGAGCTTCATGATGAACTATAATATGCAAGGGATGAACAAGACTATTCCCGAGCTCTTCGCAATGCTGAAAGCTGCGGAGGTAGAAATCAAGAAGGAGCATCAAGTGTTGATGGTCAACAAGACCACTAGTTTCAAGAAAAAGGGCAAAGGAAAGAAGAAGGGGAACTTCAAGAAGAACGGCAAGCCAGTTGCTGCTCAAGAGAAGAAACCCAAGTCTAGACCTAAGCCTGAAACTGAGTGCTTCTATTGCAAGCAGACTGGCCACTGGAAGCGGAACTGCCCCAAGTATTTGGCGGATAAGAAGGATGGCAAGGTGAACAAAGGTATATGTGATATACATGTTATTGATGTGTACCTTACTAATGCTCGCAGTAGCACCTGGGTATTTGATACTGGTTCTGTTGCTAATATTTGCAATGTAACATCCCAAATTTTCAATTTGGAATGTTATACATTAGGTCATCATGCATATCATATTTTTCTCGCATTTTCCGATCCTAGAAAATTTCACGCAACTCAAGGACCCTCGGAGAGAGTTGGAAGTTTCATTATTTTCATATTTGGGATTTCTCAAATTTTGAAAATAGGATCATTTGAATTTATTTAATTATCTTCATAAAGTTTTTCCTATAAAAATTTTAAGAGAGGGAATAATATGACATTCCCAAATTTAGGAAAAATGAAGATTAAATAAATAAATCCATTTTGGTTTTTGCCGGAGTTTTATTTGCGTTTTATTTGCCTTAGGGAAAAATGCGTGTTTTTAAAAAATTGCATTTTAGGCCCCGAGTAAAGTTCATTTTGTTCGACTCATTTTTAGGAGTCGGGGAAAGTTTACTTTATTAATTTTGGAGTTCGTTTAGATTTTTTTTATTTTTTTCTCTGCGCGCGAGACCGTTTTAAAAAAAAAAACTGCAGCGCCTTGGGCCAAAGGCCGAAGCTGCTAGCCGCCGGCCGGCCAAGGCCACAAGGCCACCGCGCGCGCACGCACCAAGGGGGCCAGGGAGCCACTCTTTTTGCCTTGTCCTAGTAGGACTCTTTTCCTACTTCGTTTATTCCGTATCTAATCCTAGATCTATTCCTAATCCTAATCTATTTCTTGTCCCCTACCCCAAGCAAACCCCCCCCCCTCCCCAATATAAATACCCAAGCACCCCCCCCTCTAAACCATCAAACCAACACCTCTCCTCTCCTCCGCCCCTCACCGCGCCACCCACACGCTGCCGCCGCCTTACACCGCCGCCACCCCACACCCACCGCGCCACCCAACGCCGCCGCCACCCTCACCGCGCCACCCCTCACCACCGCGCCACACGCCGCCGCCGCCTTACGCCGCCGCCACCCCACACGCCGCTGCCGCCTTACGCCGCCGCCGGAGCCCCTCGCTCTTCGAGGTACTAGCCCCGCGCCGGGTCACCTTTTCTTTTCTCGGATCGTTTTCTTCTAATCGTTCCGATTCTTTTCTTCTCTAAACCGTTCCGGTTTTCTAGATCGGTTTTTCGTTCGGTTTTCTTCTCCGAAACCCTAGATCGGATTCGTTTTCTTTTCCGATTTAGTTGCCTTTGGACCGTTCGCCGGACCGTTCGTCTTAACGAACGTGATCACCTGATCACCTCGGTTAATGAACGTCTGTTCGTTTAACCGTTCTTCTTTTTATTTTCTCGTCGGATTTATTCCGCGATTCTTCCGATCGTGATTTCAGATCCGATCTTCTTTCTAGTCTATCTTTCCACACGTTTGTCGGAATCAGGTGATTCAAATGCCTGGAGTTTCGCCTCGAAACCGCCGTTGCGACTAACCAACTTAAACTAAGTTTTGTTACTGTAAAATTTGACCTAGTTTCAACTTGCTAGAACCGAGTTGTTTTCTTTCGTCGTTTGACTTTCGTTGCCTTATTTGATTCGATTCTTTTTGCAACCAGGGTTCTTAAGTTGAACTCTCTGGTTAGATCTTTTATTCGAGTTTTCCCTGTGCATTAGATGAGTACTTATTGAATGCTTGTTGTTTGTCTGCGTTAGATCACCCGGAGTGCGCCGCTTGTTATTTCGAATCTCTAGGTCACGCGGATCATCAGCAAGGCAAGTAACACTTTGATCATACCTTTTCTACAACCCATGTTTTATTGCATTAGATCAATCCTCTCACATTGCATGATTAGGATTAAATTAAATTGTGGGATTGGGAAGTAGAATTGAGGTAGTACCTATTACCTGTTACTTATGAAACCTTGGGAGTTACTTCTACGTTTGCTTATTATGCTATGCTATGCTAGTAGACGTGGATTGGGTGAGTGATATCCATGACAGATGTGAGATTGATAATTTTAATGGTTTATCTAAGGTGGAAACTTAAACACACATCTGGGTGGATTGAGGCACCTGATGTCTATCAGGACTTGCCTGTTTTTTTTTTGGACCGCCACCCAGGCTCAAAGGGATCATAAGATATTTCAAACTGGAAACTTCCGTGTGCAGCCACATGCTACTATGGGCTCTAGCGTAGTTGACTAAGTTGTGCGAACTCTTACGGGGTGGACTAGCAGATGTAGGGGATGTAGGTGTACCGGTCTACCCCACATGTAAGGTGCTAGTGCTTCTGAAAGACTATGTCTCGGTCATCCGTTTCTCAAACACCATGTAGTGCGAGAAAACAAACGGAGGCGATCGAGTCATGTGGGAAAAAGTGCGCAAACCTCTGCAGAGTAACAAACTAATCATGATTAGCCGTGTCCCCGGTTATGGACGTTTTGAGTATCTAGTACTTGAATATCTTTGTGAATCTCAACATGTTACCTCTAATAAAAGCTATTGGGTTTTTAATGAGTACTTTTAATTGGGATTGAGGATGCTGTCAACC
This sequence comes from Triticum aestivum, assembly GCF_018294505.1. Classification (NCBI taxonomy): domain Eukaryota; kingdom Viridiplantae; phylum Streptophyta; class Magnoliopsida; order Poales; family Poaceae; genus Triticum; species Triticum aestivum. Next base: position 239,328,435 of record NC_057803.1, read on the forward strand.
ATTCTCAATGTTCAACAACCACCATGATAGTTAAATAAATATTATTCCTTTGATGTAGGGAAAAATTGGCTTTTCGCAAAACTGTAACCGTAGAGCCTTACCACCAGCCAAATATGCATGTAGTATAGGCTTATTGTTTCATTACTCTCTATGTGTTACATTGCCAGCATATTCCATGTGCTGACCCGTTTTCGGGCTGCAACTTTCATGTTGCAGACTTTTCAGACGACGAGTAAGGAGTTTAGGTCGTGGTTCTATACTCAGTGATGCCGATGGAGTTGATGGACTCACTTATCTTCCAAGCCTTCCGCTGTTATCGTTATTAGATGGCCTTAAGCCATATTTATTGTAATAAGTTCTTTTTGAGCCATCGATGTAATAAGAGTGTGATTGCAACTCTGCTATAAATCCTCGATGTACTGTGTGGTGTCAGCATTACTGATCCAAGGATGACATCGTAGCACAGTAGACGTGATCCATTCGGGTCAGGTCGCTACAGAGATGGTATCAGAGCACACGCTGACTGTAGGACACGACCACTAAGTTAAAGCCATAGATCACTACTCTCCTCTCATTTTCTAACTCCTCATCTATTCTACTCTTTAGGATGAAGGACGCGAAGATTAAGTACACCCAACCGGATGAAGGCACACCATTTGGATTTCACTTGAAGGAAGTTACCAAGTACCTGAACATTGGACTACCAAGTTTCACCGGGACTTTCAACGCCACTCTGCCTGAAGAGGAGCGCTGGAAGATTCACGCTCACGTTCCAGGAAGGACATTCGCCCCAATCACCAAGCCTATAGATAGTGTTTTCAGTGCACCAACTTGGAGTCTGGGAAAGAGCATGGCAGCTCATATCACCATAGGACGCATTGGAGAAGTTTATCAAGAAGACCTCAAGGACACCATCTACCAGAATTGCGGACGCCGAGACGACAAATGGGACATAGTCAGCCCCAAGAAGGATAGATCCATTGCAGCTTTTATCCAGGAGTTAAACCAGCACATTCGACGCCATGAGAACCAGATGTGCAATGATATGGTAGAGTTGAAGAATGCGAAGGCAAGGATCATCGAGCTAGAAGGAGAACTAAAGTCTACACGCAAGGACTACATGGACGAGATCGTAGCTCTAGCAAGGCACAATTGCGATCTTAAGCAGGAGATCGAAGAACTCAAGAAGAAGTTAGCATCCCAGGAGGACGACGAGTATGTCGCATGTCCAGACAACTACATCATCCTCGACGACACCGATTCGGATCCAAGTGAACCCGATTTTGAAGACGAAGCTGGAGCAGACATCATGGAATCTTCCACCGGTTCAAATTAGTAGAAGCCCCCCACATATTAGTAGTATTTCCCCCCATGTAAACATTATAGTACACGCACTTGCGATAGTTAGGTCGTTGTAAGCCTTGTTTGATTGAATGGAGTGATTTTGTGTGCATTTGCTCATGTGCATTTGGGTAGTGATTCCCCTTAAACCTCATTCTATTCTAAATTTCTCTTCTTTTCTAAACCCATCAGATGCCTCCGAGACGTGACCCCGAATTCGTTTTCCCGCCAGAGATCACCCAACTGATCCAGCAGCAGAACACCCTGATTCAAACATTGGTGCAGAACCAGGGCAACAACAACAACAACCCACCACCACCACCTGCGGATCATTTGACTCGTTTCCTTAGACTAAATCCGCCGGTGTACTCCAGTAGCACCGAGCCGATTGTAGCAGATGATTGGCTCCGCAAGATAGGAAGGGAGTTGACCACTGCAGGATGCACAGATGGAGAAAGAGTGAAGTTTGCAGCACATCAGCTTGAAGGACCCGCAGCCGCATGGTGGGAGAATTTCACAGCCACTTACCCGGTAGACACTGTCACATGGGATCAATTTCAGCAAGCTTTTCGCACTGCCCATGTCTCAGCAGGAGCCATGGCCATGAAGAAGCGTGAGTTTCGCAACTTACGCCAAGGAGGAAGGACTGTTGGCCAGTACGTGGATGACTTTAGCAAATTAGCACGTTATGCCCCAGATGACGTTGCTACAGATGCGGCTAAACAGGAGAAGTTTCTAGAAGGACTGAATGATGAGTTCAGCATGCCGTTGATGGTAGCAAGTTTCAATAACTACCAGGAGTTAGTAGACCGAGCCCTCATGATTGAAGGGAAGCAGCAGCAAATTGAGAACCGTAAGAGGAAGTATGGACAGGGGAAGTATAACTCCGGAGCCCAGCAGAAGCCCCGTTTTACCCCTAAACCGGGATTTAAGTTTCAGCACACCCATGGAGGAGGTAGCTCGCACAACCATAATGGCCACAAGAATGGTGATGGGAATGGAGGAAGCAACGGCCAGAACCGAACAACCTCATCCACCCCAACCAAGAGAGACCTGAGTCAAGTCACCTGTTTCAAGTGTTCGAAGACCGGACATTATGCCAATGAATGTCCTGAAGGCCAGAATGGAAATGGCAATGGAAGCTCTGGGAAGAAGCCCAACCCTTTCAATAGGGGACAGGTGAGCCACGTTAATGTGGAGGAGATTGAAGATCAGCCCGATGCAGTAATCGGTAAGTTTTTGGTTAAGTCATTTACTGCACTCGTTCTTTTTGATACTGGTGCATCGCATTCATACATATCAAGGGGATTTGTGGAAAAGTATAGCCTGCCCACTAGGATTCTTAAAACACCTATGCTAGTAAGCTCGCCAGGAGCAGAATACATGGCCAGACAAGGATGTTTTCAAGTGCCATTGAGTATAGGAAGGCATGTATTCCCAACGGATTTAATTATTCTGGAATCCCAAGGTCTGGATGTGATTCTTGGTATGGATTGGCTGTCGATGTATGGAGGAAACATCGATTGCGCCAGTAAGACAATTTTGCTTACCACACCAGAAGGAAGAAGGATCAAGTATGTATCCCGGCATGTGCCAAACAGGACACAAGTGAATTGCTTATCAGGAAGTTGATTTTACAAGAAGCCCATGATTCACCCTATTCGATTCACCCAGGAAATACCAAGATGTATTTGGATTTGAAGAACACTTTTTGGTGGACCGGAATGAAGAAGGATATTGCGGAGTATGTAGCAATTTGCGATGTATGTCAGAGAGTAAAAGCAGAACATCAGAAGCCAGCAGGATTGTTACAACCGTTGCCGATACCCGAATGGAAGTGGGATAAACTAGGCATGGATTTCATCACAGGTTTGCCAAAGACCCGTTCAGGATATGACTCGATTTGGGTTATAGTCGACCGTTTAACCAAGGTAGCTCATTTCATTCCAGTCAAGACTACCTATAGCAGTGCTAAGTTGGCAAAGATATACATGACCAGAATTGTGTGTTTACACGGAGTTCCGAGGAGCATCGTATCAGATAGAGGAACCCAGTTTACCTCGAAATTTTGGAACCAGTTGCACGAGACATTGGGAACTAGATTGGAATTCAGTACAGCTTTCCACCCACAGACCGATGGACAGACTGAGAGAGTCAATCAGATTTTGGAAGATATGCTGAGAGCTTGTGCACTAGATTATGGATCTAGCTGGGATGATAATTTGCCATATGCAGAATTTTCCTACAACAACAGTTACCAAACCATCTTGAAGATGGCACCTTTCGAGGCTCTGTATGGAAGAAGGTGCAGGACACCGTTGTCATGGGACGAAACTGGAGATCGTCAGTTGTTTGGACCAGATTTGATTAAGGAGTCTGAACAGAAGGTTAAGTTGATTCGAGACAGGCTCAAGGTAGCCCAGTCCAGACAGAAGAGCTATGCCGATTCAAAGCGCAAAGCGATTGAGTATGAAGTTGGAGACAGAGTATATCTCAGAGTATCCCCGCTTCGAGGAGTTAAGCGTTTTGGAGTTAAAGGAAAGTTAGCACCCCGTTTCGTTGGACCGTATAAGATTTTGCAACGTATGGGAGAAGTTGCTTATAAGTTGGAATTGCCAGAAGCACTGTCAGGAGTTCATGATGTATTCCATGTTTCTCAGTTGAAGAAATGTTACCCAGAGATAGCGGAGGTACCGTTAAGAGACACAGTGCCACTGGAAGCAATTCAGTTGAAGGATGACTTGACATATGAGGAAAAACCTGTTAAGATTCTCGATTATGCCAGCAGAGTTACCCGCAGCAAAGTTATCAAGTTTTGTAAAGTTCAGTGGAGCCACCACACTGAGGATGAAGCCACCTGGGAAAGAGAGGAAGTTTTGCTCAAGGACCACCCTCACCTATTTTCTAGCCAACCCGAATCTCGAGGGCGAGATTCATCTTAAGGGGGTAGGTTTGTAACATCCCAAATTTTCAATTTGGAATGTTATACATTAGGTCATCATGCATATCATATTTTTCTCGCATTTTCCGATCCTAGAAAATTTCACGCAACTCAAGGACCCTCGGAGAGAGTTGGAAGTTTCATTATTTTCATATTTGGGATTTCTCAAATTTTGAAAATAGGATCATTTGAATTTATTTAATTATCTTCATAAAGTTTTTCCTATAAAAATTTTAAGAGAGGGAATAATATGACTTTCCCAAATTTAGGAAAAATGAAGATTAAATAAATAAATCCATTTTGGTTTTTGCCGGAGTTTTATTTGCGTTTTATTTGCCTTAGGGAAAAATGCGTGTTTTTAAAAAATTGCATTTTAGGCCCCGAGTAAAGTTCATTTTGTTCGACTCATTTTTAGGAGTCGGGGAAAGTTTACTTTATTAATTTTGGAGTTCGTTTAGATTTTTTTTATTTTTTTCTCTGCGCGCGAGACCGTTTTAAAAAAAAACTGCAGCGCCTTGGGCCAAAGGCCCAAGCTGCTAGCCGCCGGCCGGCCAAGGCCACAAGGCCACCGCGCGCGCACGCACCAAGGGGGCCAGGGAGCCACTCTTTTTGCCTTGTCCTAGTAGGACTCTTTTCCTACTTCGTTTATTCCGTATCTAATCCTAGATCTATTCCTAATCCTAATCTATTTCTTGTCCCCTACCCCAAGCAAACCCCCCCCCTCCCCAATATAAATACCCAAGCACCCCCCCCCCTCTAAACCATCAAACCAACACCTCTCCTCTCCTCCGCCCCTCACCGCGCCACCCACACGCCGCCGCCGCCTTACGCCGCCGCCACCCCACACCCACCGCGCCACCCAACGCCGCCGCCACCCTCACCGCGCCACCCCTCACCACCGCGCCACACGCCGCCGCCGCCTTATGCCCCCGCCACCCCACACGCCGCCGCCGCCTTACGCCGCCGCCGGAGCCCCTCGCTCTTCGAGGTACTAGCCCCGCGCCGCGTCACCTTTTCTTTTCTCGGATCGTTTTCTTCTAATCGTTCCGATTCTTTTCTTCTCTAAACCGTTCCGGTTTTCTAGATCGGTTTTTCGTTCGGTTTTCTTCTCCGAAACCCTAGATCGGATTCGTTTTCTTTTCCGATTTAGTTGCCTTTGGACCGTTCGCCGGACCGTTCGTCTTAACGAACGTGATCACCTAATCGCCTCGGTTAATGAACGTCTGTTCGTTTAACCGTTCTTCTTTTTATTTTCTCGTCGGATTTATTCCGCGATTCTTCCGATCGTGATTTCAGATCCGATCTTCTTTCTAGTCTATCTTTCCACACGTTTGTCGGAATCAGGTGATTCAAATGCCTGGAGTTTCGCCTCGAAACCGCCGTTGCGACTAACCAACTTAAACTAAGTTTTGTTACTGTAAAATTTGACCTAGTTTCAACTTGCTAGAACCGAGTTGTTTTCTTTCGTCGTTTGACTTTCGTTGCCTTATTTGATTCGATTCTTTTTGCAACCAGGGTTCTTAAGTTGAACTCTCTGGTTAGATCTTTTATTCGAGTTTTCCCTGTGCATTAGATGAGTACTTATTGAATGCTTGTTGTTTGTCTGCGTTAGATCACCCGGAGTGCGCCGCTTGTTATTTCGAATCTCTAGGTCACGCGGATCATCAGCAAGGCAAGTAACACTTTGATCATACCTTTTCTACAACCCATGTTTTATTGCATTAGATCAATCCTCTCACATTGCATGATTAGGATTAAATTAAATTGTGGGATTGGGAAGTAGAATTGAGGTAGTACCTATTACCTGTTACTTATGAAACCTTGGGAGTTACTTCTACGTTTGCTTATTATGCTATGCTATGCTAGTAGACGTGGATTGGGTGAGTGATATCCATGACAGATGTGAGATTGATAATTTTAATGGTTTATCTAAGGTGGAAACTTAAACACACATCTGGGTGGATTGAGGCACCTGATGTCTATCAGGACTTGCCTGTTTTTTTTTGGACCGCCACCCAGGCTCAAAGGGATCATAAGATATTTCAAACTGGAAACTTCCGTGTGCAGCCACATGCTACTATGGGCTCTAGCGTAGTTGACTAAGTTGTGCGAACTCTTACGGGGTGGACTAGCAGATGTAGGGGATGTAGGTGTACCGGTCTACCCCACATGTAAGGTGCTAGTGCTTCTGAAAGACTATGTCTCGGTCATCCGTTTCTCAAACACCATGTAGTGCGAGAAAACAAACGGAGGCGATCGAGTCATGTGGGAAAAAGTGCGCAAACCTCTGCAGAGTAACAAACTAATCATGATTAGCCGTGTCCCCGGTTATGGACGTTTTGAGTATCTAGTACTTGAATATCTTTGTGAATCTCAACATGTTACCTCTAATAAAAGCTATTGGGTTTTTAATGAGTACTTTTAATTGGGATTGAGGATGCTGTCAACCATTCTCAATGTTCAACAACCACCATGATAGTTAAATAAATATTATTCCTTTGATGTAGGGAAAAATTGGCTTTTCGCAAAACTGTAACCGTAGAGCCTTACCACCAGCCAAATATGCATGTAGTATAGGCTTATTGTTTCATTACTCTCTATGTGTTACATTGCCAGCATATTCCATGTGCTGACCCGTTTTCGGGCTGCAACTTTCATGTTGCAGACTTTTCAGACGACGAGTAAGGAGTTTAGGTCGTGGTTCTATACTCAGTGATGCCGATGGAGTTGATGGACTCACTTATCTTCCAAGCCTTCCGCTGTTATCGTTATTAGATGGCCTTAAGCCATATTTATTGTAATAAGTTCTTTTTGAGCCATCGATGTAATAAGAGTGTGATTGCAACTCTGCTATAAATCCTCGATGTACTGTGTGGTGTCAGCATTACTGATCCAGGGATGACATCGTAGCACAGTAGACGTGATCCATTCGGGTCAGGTCGCTACATGCAACTCGAAACAGGGACTACGGATTAAGCGAAGATTGGTTAAGGACGAGGTGACGATGCGCGTGGGAAACGGTTCCAAAGTCGATGTGATCGCAGTCGGCACACTACCTCTACATCTACCTTCGGGATTAGTATTAGACCTAAATAATTGTTATTTAGTGCCAGCGTTAAGCATGAACATTATATCTGGATCTTGTTTGATGCGAGACGGTTATTCATTTAAATCAGAGAATAATGGTTGTTCTATTTATATGAGTAATATCTTTTATGGTCATGCACACTTGAAGAGTGGTCTATTCTTGTTGAATCTCGATAGTAGTAACACACATATTCATAATGTTGAAGCCAAAAGATGCAGAGTTGATAATGAGAGTGCAACTTATTTGTGGCACTGCCGTTTAGGTCATATCGGTGTAAAGCGCATGAAGAAACTCCATTCTGATGGACTTTTGGAACCACTTGATTATCAATCACTTGGTACTTGCGAACCGTGCCTCATGGGCAAGATGACTAAAACACCGTTCTCCGGTACTATGGAGAGAGCAACAGATTTGTTGGAAATCATACATACAGATGTATGTGGTCCAATGAATATTGAGGCTCGTGGTGGATATCGTTATTTTCTCACCTTCACAGATGATTTAAGCAGATATGGGTATATCTACTTAATGAAACATAAGTCTGAAACATTTGAAAAGTTCAAGGAATTTCAGAGTGAAGTTGAAAATCATCGTAACAAGAAAATAAAGTTTCTACCATTTGATCGTGGAGGAGAATATTTGAGTTATGAGTTTGGTGTACATTTGAAAAATTGTGGAATAGTTTCGCAGCTCACGCCACCCGGAACACCTCAGCGCAATGGTGTGTCCGAACTCGTAATCGTACTTTACTAGATATGGTGCGATCTATGATGTCTCTTACTGATTTACCGCTATCATTTTGGGGATACGCTCTAGAGACGGACGCATTCACGTTAAATAGGGCACCATCAAAATCCGTTGAGACGACGCCTTATGAACTGTGGTTTGGCAAGAAACCAAAGTTGTCGTTTCTGAAAGTTTGGGGTTGCGATGCTTATGTGAAAAAACTTCAACCTGATAAGCTCGAACCCAAATCGGAGAAATGTGTCTTCATAGGATATCCAAAGGAAACTATTGGATACACCTTCTATCACAGATCCGAAGGCAAGACTTTTGTTGCTAAATTCGGAAACTTTCTGGAGAAGGAGTTTCTCTCGAAAGAAGTGAGTGGGAGGAAAGTAGAACTTGACGAGGTAACTGTACCTGCTCCCTTATTGGAAAATAGTACATCACAGAAAACTGTTTCTGTGACACCTACACCAGTTAGTGAGGAAGTCAATGATAATGATCATGAAACTTCAGAACAAGATACTACTGAACCTCGTAGATCAACCAGAGTAAGATCCGCGCCAGAGTGGTATGGTAATCCCGTTCTGGAAGTCATGATGCTAGATCATGATGAACCTACGAACTATGAAGAAGCAATGGTGAGCCCAGATTCCGCAAAGTGGCTTGAAGCCATGAAATCTGAGATGGGATCCATGTATGAGAACAAAGTATGGACTTTGGTTGACTTGCCCGATGATAGGCAAGCAATTGAGAATAAATGGATCTTCAAGAAGAAGACTGACGCTGACGGTAATATTACTGTCTACAAAGCTCGACTTGTCACAAAAGGTTTTCGGCAAGTTCAAGGGATTGACTACGATGAGACCTTCTCACCCGTAGCGATGCTTAAGTCTATCCGAATCATTTTAGCAATTACCGCATTTTATGATTATGAAATTTGGCACATGGATGTCAAAACTGCATTCCTGAATGGATTTCTGGAAGAAGAGTTGTATATGATGCAACCAGAAGGTTTTGTCGATCCAAAGGGAGCAAACGAAGTGTGCAAGCTCCAGCGATCCATTTATGGACTGGTGCAAGCCTCTCGGAGTTGGAATAAACGTTTTGATAGTGTGATCAAAGCATTTGGTTTTATACATACTTTTGGAGAAGCCTGTATTTACAAGAAAGTGAGTGGGAGCTCTGTAGCATTTCTGATATTATATGTGGATGACATATTGCTGATTGGAAATGATATAGAATTTCTGGATAGCATAAAGGGATACTTGAATAAGAGTTTTTCAATGAAAGACCTTGGTGAAGCTACTTACATATTAGGCATTAAGATCTATAGAGATAGATCAAAACGCTTAATTGGACTTTCACAAACAACATACCTTGACAAAATTTTGAAGAAGTTCAAAATGGATCAAGCAAAGAAAGGATTCTTGCCTGTGTTACAAGGTGTGAAATTGAGTAAGACTCAATGTCCGACCACTGCAGAAGATAGAGAGAATATGAAAGATGTTCCCTATGCATCAGCGATAGGATCTATCATGTATGCAATGCTGTGTACCAGACCTGATGTGTGCCTTGCTATAAGTCTAGCAGGGAGGTACCAAAGTAATCCAGGAGTGGATCACTGGATAGCGGTCAAGAACATCCTGAAATACCTGAAAAGGACTAAGGATATGCTTCTCGTATATGGAGGTGACAAAGAGCTCGTCGTAAATGGTTAAGTTGATGCAATCTTTGACACTGATCCGGACGATTCTAAATCGCAAACCGGATACGTGTTTACATTAAACGGTGGAGCTGTCAGTTGGTGCAGTTCTAAACAAAGCGTTGTAGCGGGATCTACATGTGAAGCGGAGTACATAGCTGCTTCGGAAGTAGCAAATGAAGGAGTCTGGATGAAGGAGTTCATATCCGATCTAGGTGTCATACCTAGTGCATCGGGTCCAATGAAAATCTTTTGTGACAATACTGGTGCAATTGCCTTGGCAAAGGAATCCAGATTTCACAAGAGAACCAAACACATCAAGAGACGCTTCAATTCCATCCGGGATCTAGTCCAGGTGGGAGACATAGAGATTTGCAAGATACATACGGATCTGAATGCTGCAGACCCATTGACTAAGCCTCTTCCACGAGCAAAACATGATCAGCACCAAGGCTCCATGGGTGTTAGAATCATTACTGTGTAATCTAGATTATTGACTCTAGTGCAAGTGGGAGACTGAAGGAAATATGCCCTAGAGGCAATAATAAAGTTATTATTTATTTCCTTGTATCATGATAAATGTTTATTATTCATGCTAGAATTGTATTAACCGGAAACATAATACATGTGTGAATATATATATAGACAAACTTAGTGTCACTAGTATGCCTCTACTTGACTAGCTCATTAATCAAAGATGGTTATGTTTCCTAACCATGAACAAAGTGTTGTTATTTGATTAACGAGGTCACATCATTAGTTGAATGATCTGATTGACATGACACATCCCATTAGCTTAGCACCCGATCGTTTAGTATGTTGCTATTGCTTTCTTCATGACATATACATGTTCCTATGACTATGAGATTATGCAACTCCCGTTTGCCGGAGGAACACTTTGGGTGCTACCAAACATCACAACGTAACTGGTTGATTATAAAGGAGCATTACAGGAGTCTCCAAAGGTAGATGTTGGGTTGGCGTATTTCGAGATTAGGATTTGTCACTCCGATTGTCGGAGAGGTATCTCTGGGCCCTCTCGGTAATGCACATCACATAAGCCTTGCAAGCATTGCAACTAATGAGGTAGTTGCGAGATGATGTATTACGGAACGAGTAAAGAGACTTGCCGGTAATGAGATTGAACTAGGTATTGGAATACCGACGATCGAATCTCGGGCAAGTAACATACCGATGACAAAGGGAACAATGTATGTTGTTATGCGGTCTGACCGGTAAAGATCTTCATAGAATATGTAGGAGCCAATATGAGCATCCAGGTCCCGCTATTGGTTATTGACCGGAGACGTGTCTCGGTCATGTCTACATTGTTCTCGAACCCGTAGGGTCCGCACGCTTAAGGTTACGATGATAGTTATATTATGAGTTTATGCATTTTGATGTACCGAAGGTTGTTCGGAGTCCAGGATGTGATCACGGACATGACGAGGAGTATCGAAATGGTCGAGACATAAAGATTGATATATTGGAAGCCTATGTTTGGATATCGGAAGTGTTCCGGGTGAAATCGGGATTTTACCGGAGTACCGGGAGGTTGCCGGAACCCCCCGGGAACCATATGGGCCTTAGTGGGCTTTAGTGGAAAGGAGAGGGGGGCATCCCAAGGTGGGCTGCGCGCCTCCCCCCTCCCCTAGTCCTATTAGGACTAGGAGAGGTGGCCGGCCCCCTCTCTCTCTTCCCCCCCCCCCGAGGAATCCTATTCCAACTAGGATTGGGGGGGGGAATCCTACTCCCGGAGGGAGTAGGACTCTCCTGGCATGCCCCTTGTGGCCGGCCAGCCTCCCCCCCTTTGGTCCTTTATATACTGAGGTAGAGGCACCCTAGAACACACAGGTTGATCCACGTGATCTATTCCTTAGCCGTGTGCGGTGCCCCCAGCCACCATATTCCTCGATAATACTATAGCGGAGTTTAGGTGAAGCCCTGATGCTATAGTGCATCAAGATCATCACCACACTGTCGTGCTGACAGAACTCTTCCCCGATACTTTGCTGGATCGGAGTCCAGGGATCGTCATCGAGCTGAATGTGTGCTCGAACTCGGAGGTGCCGTAGTTTCGGTACTTGATCGGTTGGATCGTGAAGACGTACGACTACTTCCTCTATGTTGCGTCAACGCTTCCGCAGTCGGTCTGCGTGGGTACGTAGACAACACTCTCCCCTCTCGTTGCTATGCATCACATGATCTTGCGTGTGCGTAGGAAATTTTTTGAAATTACTACGAAACCCAACAGGTCTTGGAGGTTCGTGAGCGGAGCGTGGAGGCGCTGTAGGCGGGAGCGGCTGGAGATGGCGGATGCAGGGGGTGCGGTGGCGCAAGGACTCACCAGATCCAGTGCGAGGAGGACGAGAACGGTCGGCCGGCGTGGTCGTCTCACCATGAACCCAAGGCAGGAGAGGAGTGAGCTTGGGGCGGCCGGCGTGGCGCTCCTGGATGGGCAGCTAGTGGAGGACGCAACCGGAGAGCATGAGGAATGGCGCGACGGAGGCGGTGGGACAACGCAAGGCAGGGGGCGCCGGAGTTAACCTCCAGGCTGGAGGTTGATGGTGGCGGAGGATGGAGGCAGCAGCAGCAGGGTGCGGTGGCCACAGAGGGGGGACGGGATGAGGCGCAGGTGAGGGAACTGCTCGGCGGCGCTCGATTCCGGCGGGGTTGAGGGAGGAGCGGGCGGCGGCCTCCTAGCGTTGCGAGGGAATGAGGAGGAGGGATCAGGTCGAGGCATGAGGAGCTCCTATCGTGCGCTGCAGTGCTGAAGGGAGAGATCGTGGGAGAGAACGTGAGGAGGAGGTCGGGGCTCGAGGCCTAGGGTTAGGATGGCAGGGCCGGCTAGGCCTTGGGCCAAAAGGCTGTGGGGGAACGATGGGCCGGCCTGGGCTAACTGCTCTCTCTCCCATCTAAAACTGTTGCAATAACAAAAAACAAAGAAAGAAAGGAGAGAGAAGAAATGTATGGACAAATAATTTGGACATTTGGATTAGATTTCTGGACTCACAAAATTGAGCTCGTTCCAAGAAAATGCATTTGGCACCGCTTGGAAGGATTGCATTGGAACATATTTGAATGTGATTCAAATAAGTTTGAATTAGGAAAACATTTTTGGAGAGTCCAAAAATGTTCGGAATTTTTGTGGAGATCAGGAAAGCGATGAAAGAAATTATGGGCAAAGTTTGAGGACCAAACTTGAAGTAGAAAAAAATACATGGAATTATTTTGCAAGTGTGTTAGAATGTTTATTATAGCTCCCTAATATATTGGAGGATATGTTATAAAGAGAAATCACCACATGTATTCCCTCGATTTAAATTGATCGAAGATCCATGCAAATTATTTGGTTGAGTTTTAAAAAATGAAATGGCATGATGGCATTATGACATGAAGCAATGCAAAAATAAAAGAGCAAGCAAAAGAAACACACATCGACAATGAAATTACTGGAAGGCATCTGGAGCACCGGTCTCGGGGCTTCACAACACTCTAGCACTACAAGAGGATCTTGTCCCGAGATCTAGGATGGCACCGGAGGGAAACAGAAGAGGAAGAGAATAGCTAAAACTAAGTTGCTTCTTTGACAAATGAGTGAGACCAAAGAACCTTGCGAGGTTGAACAAATTGAAAGAAAGAATACAATGAAGATGAACAAATTTGAAAACACTTCATTAGAAAAGAGGAACAAGGAACATTACTAGAACCTTGTAGGTTGAAAGACATAAGAAAAGGGGTGCAATGGATAAGAAGTACATGCAAGCACTCTGGTTGAAACGAGATGTAAAAGGAACGATAAAGATCAATTATGACAACACTCCGGTTGGAAATGGAAGGCATAGAATATGAACTTGGCAAAAATGAAAGCACTTGGATGAGACTCCTGTTAGAAGAGGGATGATAGCCACAACACTCCGGTTAAAACAAGATAGAGAAGGAATACAAATGATATAATTTGGACAACACTCCGACTGTAAATGGAAGGAATTGAACATGATCTTGACAAAATAAGATGATGGGTCGAAGAGAGAAACATCACAAGGCCTCCAGAACAAATGTAAGAATGGAATCAAAAGAACAGAGGAGGAAACGACATCTTCTACCTCAAATGAGCTTGAAAAGAATCTTTAGGAGAAGGGTCGAACGGAGTTGTTGGAAAACCAACAACGAAAAGAGTAAGCTTGTTGTGGGCTTATGGAAAACATCTCGAAATCTTGAGGTGAAATTCTGCCACTAACGAAAAACAATAGGTTGGATTGATATGAACAAGGAGAGGAGAAACTTATTTCACCGGGAGGATAAATGAAGAACTTGGGTCATTTATGAGCACCATAAATAGCAACAATCACTAGGGAAAACTTTAGGTGAAATATAACCCAATCTAACTCCAATGAAGAGATTGATTGGTTGAAAGGATGTCTTGAGCGAAGATAAAATGATGGCTTTAGATATGTCACTCTTCAAAACTTGTGAAAATCATGAAACATGAAGGGAAATTATCAACAATGACACAACACCACCTCAAAAGATGAGATATGAAAGAATTACACTTCGGAATGCAAGATGAAGAATGCTTGAACTCCTCAAAACAAGACATCTGTTGAACACCATGTTTATTTGAGAGTATAGCTTGGCGGATCTTAACTTGGAGAGAAATCTTGAGGACAACTGAAGAGTGGAAGGAATCCTTAACGAACCACCATGTAGAGCCTCCATGAAGAACTCCAGTAATAAAAGGATGATCAAAAGAAAGAGAAGTTGAAAACATAAGGTGAAGCCTTACAATGACTGAGATGGATCTTCGTGATGATGAGAGATTGGAACTCCGGGAAAAGAAAAGATGAAACAATTGAAACCGAGAATTTATTCATCATGAACAAACTCTGAAGGAAAGAATTAATCACCTGGCTGAAAGAAGAATAAGAATTACATTATGTGTATCCTTTACCAATTTAAAATGATGACAAGCAACATATTTGGCATACTACTTATTCCCATTGAATGGATTAAAGGAGATATGGCGCAAACTTGAGAAGTTCTTGGTTGAACCACCAGTGGGATTTAAAAGAACGAATGAATTGATACAATAAAAATGGAAGAGGAATGTTGAGCGAACCACCGTAAGAATTGAAAATGAACGTAGCAAAGGCACAATTCACCGAGAAGAATTGGAAAATGAACAAAGATACTTGAAAGAATTTAGATACATGAGAACGAATAGATCACGAGCTGATTAGACAATACTTCAATGATGCACCGGTAAGATTTGGAGAACGAGAGATGAAAGCTGAATGAATAATTCTGAGATGATGGGCTCGGGTGAATCAAACTGAAAAGACTCCTGAATTGCTTCGGATGGGTGAAAAAAAAATCTCACAATCGAAAATAATTATGAGAGGATGGCATCAAGCTAGAATCACGAATCTTTGAGAGAACGGATAAGATTTGGACGAAAAACTATTCTTCGGTCTTCAAATGTTGAGAATGGCGTTGAGAAACACCGCCAAGAATAGTTGAGGCACTTCAGAATGGAAATTAGAAAGGTTGAACCAACAATGAAAAAAATTGAAAGATCTTGGAGAAAGACATTTGACTGATGACAACTCATTCTTACATCAAACTTTGAAATGAATTTTAGAATAGCTCCGAGAAAATAGAACAGTTAGGTAAGATCCTGGGAAAAGATCTGTGGGTCATGGCCCACTCAAGAGAAACACCGTTGAACGATTTAAAAGGAATATTGCACTGGTTGAATTAAATGGCTTGAATGAGATAAGAACCTCGAAATAGGTTGAACGGATCTTGAATGAAAAGACAAGCCTTCTGAGATATCTTCAGCACTCCAGAACAAATGAATAATGAGAAGTGAATGATTAAGAGGTGCACCGGCATGAGAAAGCATTTGAAACAATGAAAAGATATGATCGACAAAGCTTGCATTGAACCCACCGGAGAAGAAAAGAGAACGAAGAATAATAAACTTGAAGCTCTGTTAGTATCTTCCTGAGAATCACCGGATAAGAACATTGATTGAACAAAAATGAAGAGACTTCACATCAGTAAGATGGCTAATTAAATAAGAAATCTAAGTCCTTGAAGAAAAAGGGGTGGGAGGGTGGGGAAAAACAAAGGCAACTTAGGGCAGATGGAACAAACACCGTTGAGAAACTGAGAAGTGATCTTGCGGATGGGAAGAAAGATGGGATCATTTCGAAGAGAAACACACAGGTTGGAAAAAGAATTGGGATGACAATCTCGGTTATCACGAATGATTAGCATCCACATAGAAATATGAGCACACCGCTTAGAAAGAGGCATGGAATCAACATTTGACTTTGAAGCAACTCAAATAGCACAACTGGAAACAAAACAAAGGATTGGCTTGCAGAATAAGCCGGAAGAAACATATGATAGAGATTTCTTCCAAAGTTTTCGTGGTGGGGCCCACACGGGCTCAATCGTACAACACCGTCATGTCCAAGGCAGTGCACATGACATACGAAGCGTCCCCAAGTCAGCATAGCCAAGGACTCTTTAAGACACAACGAGACCAATATATAACCAACCATGGATGGGCAGACCACTAGACGTCGAACCCAAATCTCATATCATGCATCTGTCGGAAAGATATCCTAGGAGCTACTTGAATTCCCACCTATGAACTCCCGAAACTTTCTGGTTATGCAATCTGGTGTTGGGGATACAGGGGAAGCATAATATCTCACCCGAACTAACAATCCCAACATCTAGCTGTATCCAACCATCAACACATAACCAAGAAACCTTCAGAAATCATGTACCTCAACCTTCGAAAAGCATCCGTTATACAAGTTTTGGCCATACTCCCGAACTCCCACCCTAGTACAGGGTGGCGTCGAGGTTATCTCACCAACAACTGCATAAAAGAGATTTTCGATGTCGGCGAACTCATGTATTCTAGAACTGCAACGATAAAATTGTGACAACAACACCTTGGAGCTCAACTCCCTGGGACACTGCCACAACCCTTAAATGCCAGGAGGCACCAAGAACAATGTTCTCGTCACAAGAATATCGGACGATTCCAAGATACCCGCGTGATCCCAAAGAAATTTCGTGAAATTTGAGGAGAGAAAAGTCAAAACTTCTACGTTAGGAGGCCTCACCAGAGAGACGAAGGGACTGAGGAGTAAAAAGAATCCTACTCTTCGATATATATAATCCTAAGACTCAAAACATTTTGTTCTAGACTCAACAACGTCAGCGATTCGATCAAGCAGGGGGCTCCTAAGTCGGGGCTGGCTCTGATTACCAACTTGTAACGCCCACGATGCGGCTATATCTCCCACGTGTCGAGGCACGACTTAGAGGCATAACTGCATGGTGGTTGAGTCGCAAGTGGGGTAATCTTCACACAATCCCATGTACTGAATAAGAAAGGGATAAAGAGTTGCCTTACTATCGCCACTTCACACAAATAACAAGTTAAAAATACGTCATCCAGAGTACAATCAAGGTCCGACTACATAACCAAAATAAAAGAAGACAACCCCAATTGCTAGATCCCCGATCGTGCCAACTGGGGTCCACTACTGATCATCTGAAAAAGACACATAACAACGACCAAGATCTTCATCTAGATCCCACTCGAGCTCGGTAGCATCACCTGCACTGGTATCATCGGCACCTGTAACTTTGGAAGTATCAGTGCATCACGAGAACTCAGCAATCTCACACCTGCGAGATCAAGATTATTTAAGCTTATGGCTAGGGTAAGGTAATGAGGTGGAGCTACAGCAAGCACTAAGCATATATGGTGGCTAACATACGCAAATAAGAGCGAGAAGAGAAGCAACGCAACGGTCGAGAAGCTAGAAGTGATTAAGAAGTGATCCTGAAACTACTTACGTTCAAGCATTACACAAGACCGTGTTCACTTCCCGGACTTCGTCGAAAAGAGACCATCACGGCTACACACACGGTTGATGCATTTTAATTAAGTCAAGTGTCAAGTTCTCTACAACTGGACATTAACAAATTCCCATCTGCCACATAACTGCGGGCACGGCTCTCGAAAGTTTATACCCTGCACGGGTGTCCCAACTTAGCCCATCACAAGCTCTCATGGTCAATGAAGGATATTCCTTCTCCTGGAAAGACCCGACCAGTCTCGGAATCCCGGTTACAAAACATTTCGACAATGGTAAAACAAGGCCAGCAAGACCACCCGACAGTGCCGACAAATCCCGATAGGAGCTGTACATATCTCGTTCTCAGGGCACACCGAATAAGCTAAGCGTACAAGTACCAGCATAACCCAAGTTGCCAAGGGTCGGTCCCGCACGGTGCTCTAGTTTGGACCAACACTCAGAGGAGTACTGGCCTGGGGGGAAAATAAGATGACCCTTGGGCTCCGGAAACCCAAGGGGAAGGCTTAGGTGAGGCAAATGTAAAACCAAGGTTGGGCCTTGCTGGAGGAGTTTTATTCAAAGTGAACTGTCAAGGGGGTCCCATAACCCCAACCGCGTAAGGAACGCAAAATCAAGGAACATAACACCGGTATGACGGAAACTAGTGTAGCAAGAGTGGAACAAAACACCAGGCATAAGGCCGAGCCTTCCACCATTTACCAAGTATATAGATGCATTAATTAAAATAAGAGATATTGTGATATCCCAACATATCCATGTTCCAACATGGAACAAACTTTAACTTCACCTGCAAGTAACAACGCTATAA
This sequence comes from Triticum aestivum, assembly GCF_018294505.1. Lineage (NCBI taxonomy): Eukaryota > Viridiplantae > Streptophyta > Magnoliopsida > Poales > Poaceae > Triticum > Triticum aestivum. The sequence goes on from NC_057803.1 coordinate 239,346,957, forward strand.
GAGGGGCTGAGCAAAAGAGATAACATAGCCAAACAACGGTTTGCTAGGAAGGTGGGTTAGAGACTTGACATGGCAATATGAGAGACATGGTAAACAAGTGGTAGGTAGCACGACATAGCAATAGAGCAAGCAACTAGCAAGCAAAGATAGAAGTGATTTCGAGGGTATGGTCATCTTGCCTGAGATCCCTCAAGGAAGAAGAACGAGTCCATGAAGAAGACAAACGGACGTAGTCGAACGAATCCTCACAACTCCGGAACGAAACCGAAGCTAACGAGAGAAGCAACCCGGAAAGAAGCAAGCAACATAGTAAACAACCATCACATAAACATGGCATGATGCACAACCAAGTATGATGCATGTCCATTTTAAGGAGGCATGACATGACAAAGTGCACAAACAACACTACAAATTAACTGGAGTTCAATATGCAACGAGTTGCATATTGAAGAAACACCACAATCAATTATTTATTTCACTCTTGTTTATGTACTCAACAATGTTAAATGTTAGTTAAACATGGCAGGAGGTGAGGCATAAGTAAACTACACAGTTAGGCATTTTAAATGAGGTCGGAAACATCAGACAACAATTCCGGTAAATCCTCATGTGAATTAGCTATTTAATGCAACAACAATTTTAAACATTTTAAATGTTATTATCATGATGCGAATGACATGTGCAAGTTTTATGCAACTTTTGTTAAAAGTGGACATGAGCATATTATGAAGCATTTTTCACCATGGTGGAAAGAAAGGGTACCACGGCGACGAAAACGAAAACGGTGCCACGGCAACGTTCCGGTTCTGGTAACTCAATTGAGATGCCGGTGAAAAAGAACAAGTGTGCGGAACATGCAAGCGTGACGGGGAGTGATCCCGGTAATCGGGTTCCCACGGGTCGACGGCATGGCAAACAAGGAGGAACTTGCAAGGACATCTCGGACACGGCGCAAACACAAGCATCTCATACAACACACATGTATACGGTCCACGACGTCGTCTCAGGGTTATACCTTCGAAGCGTGCATTTCCAGGGCGGTTCGAGTCGGTGCGAAGTAGAGGAAGTAGACGTTTCTCGAGACGGTCGTAGTGGGCGTAGTGGTACACGCGGTCTTCAACGAGGGTAAGCGTGCATTCCTGAAGAGGAACTTGCCGCATTCAAGTCCTTCGATGGTACATGTTGGACTTGGCGTTTCGGTGTGGTGTAGTAGTACATGTCGACGGTAGACGAACTTGGCATTTTTGGTTCATGTGTCTTCGGTGACGGTAGTCGTTGTAGGCATCGGGCGTCGAGGTACTTCGGCTTTCTTCTACCCGGGTCTTCGGCGACGGTAGTCGTGCGCGTTCGATAATCAAACTTGGGAGGGACACCGACGGCGTGGTTCTTGGCGAATCCCGGAGACGGTACTTGACTAACCAGGTGGCACCAGGCACACGTCCAGTGGTAGCAACATCGCGCTGGACAGTTGCAGGGGTGGTTTTGGAGGTTCGTGACCGGAGCGTGGAGGCGCTGTAGGCGGGAGCGGCTGGAGATGGCGGATGCAGGCGGTGCGGCGGCGCAAGGACTCGCCGGATCCAGTGCTAGGAGGATGAGAGTGGTCGGCCGGCGTGGTCGTCTCACCATGAACCCGAGGCAGGAGAGGAGCGAGCTTGGGGCCGCCGACGTGGTGCTCCAGGACGGGCAGCTCGCGGAGGAGGCGACCGGAGAACTTGAGGAATGGCGCGACGGAGGCGGTGGGACGACGCGAGGCAGGGGCGCCGGAGTTGACCTACAGGCCGGAGCTTGATGGCGGCGGAGTATGGAGGCAGCAGCAGCAGGGCACGGTGGCTGCGCAGGGGGGACCGGATGAGGCGCAGGTGAGGGAACTGCTCGGCGGCGCTCGATTCCGGCAGGCTCGAGGGAGGAGCGGGCGGCGGCCTCCTGGCATCGCGAGGGCATGAGAAGGAGGGATCGGGTCGAGGCATGAGGAGCTCTTCTCGTGTGCTGCGGCGCTGGAGGGAGTGATCGAGGGAGAGAACGACAGGAGGAGGTCGGGGCTCGAGGCCTAGGGTTAGGAAGTCAGGGCCGGTTGGGCCTTGGGCCAAAAGGCTGCGGGGGAAGGATGGGTCGGCCTGGGCTGACTGCTCTCTCTCCCATCTAATACTATTTCAATAACAAAAAAAAAAGGAGAGAGAAGAAATGGATGGACAAATAATTTGGACATTTGGATTAAATTTCTGGACTCACAAAATTGAGCTTGTTCCAAGAAAATGCATTTGGCACCGCTTGGAAGGATTGCATTCGAAAATATTTGAATGTGATTCAAATAAGTTTGAATTAGGAAAACATTTTTGGAAAGTCCAAAAGTGTTCGGAATTTTTGAGGAGATCAGGAAAGCGATGAAAGAAATTATGGGCAAAGTTCGAGGACAACTTGAAGTAGAAAATATACATGGAATTATTTTACAAGTGTGTTAGAATATTTATTATAGCTCCCTAATATATTGGGAGGATATGTTATAAAGAGAAATCACCATGTGCATTCCCTCGATTTAAATGGATCGAAGATCCATGCAAATTATTTGGTTGAGTTTAAAAAAAACATGAAATGGCATGTTGCATGATGACATGATGCAATGCAAAAATAAAAAGAGCAAGCAAAAGAAACACACGGCGGCAACGAAATTACTGGAAGGCATCTGGAGCACCGGGCTCGAGGCGTCATAGGATGCATGTGGCTAAGTCGGCTGGCGCGATAACTCGGCAGAGGATTTTCCCCTTCTGGAGAAGTGTCTTTGCAATAATTAAAACCAGGCTTGGTTCCAGTCTTTGAGATGACTGGGCAAGGTGGAAGCTGGGAAAGTGGTTTATTTCCCTTGCGGTGTGGAAATTCCGCCTAACTCTAGGTTGGGCCCATTTGTGAATTCGTTCCGCCGGTTTACATAATAAAACTCCACGAATAGCTCTACGGTGGGCTCCTGTTGAAGGTATGCCTCGCAGAATACTTGGAAGTTGCAGATGTTTGAAACGGAGTTTGGGACAATATCTTGTGGATGGAGCTTGAAGAAATGCAACACATTGCAAAAGAATTTTGAGCAGGGAGGGCAGAAGCCCCGAAGCATATGGTCAATGAAGACAACTACTTCACCATCCTTGGACTCAGGAGGAGTTTCATTGCCTGGGACCCACCAATGGATGACATCCTTTTTGGCCAGGATGCCTGTCTGAACATATTTGTTCAAGTCTTCCTCGGTGACCCGAGAAACGACCTAGTTGCAGGCAGTGACAGTTTTGCCCATTTGGAGGTTGAAAGCCTAAAAGAAAGAAATATTACTGGTGTAAGAATATGCTATTGAACCGGACAATGGATTCAAAGGTAAAGTGCTATAAATGACTGACATGTTAAGGTGGAAGATGAACATTGAAGTATGCAGATATTCATATTGGCGGCTTGAAAGGGGACTAATGGTACCTACCGGGTTAAGGATTCTGCTGTTAAGCCGGATAGAGTTTAAAAGTCAAGCGTATTGTGCAGAACCAAATTATGAGGATGAATAAGAAAGCATGGTTAAACCGGGGAGTATTGCCGGGTTATGCAGGCTATGAAGCATATGATGGCGGCTTAAACAGGGCCTAATGTTAAATGGGGGATCACAGTTTATGATATAAGCCGTCATAGCAGTTATGGTACATCAAATCCGTTGGTGAAAATTTTGCTAAGTGATGGACAAACAGATTTCACAGAGTGGAGTTGTAATTTTGGATCTGCAGTAGTTCAGAAAAGATAGTAAATTCTAAACCTAAGGTGGCGGCATAAGAAAAGTTCGTGTGCTCTGATGGGATTTTTTGTGGAGAAGAAGCATTCTGATGTTAAAAACAAATGCTAAACTGATACCGCATAAGTTTCATATCGTCTTCAGAACAAAGGCTACTCGAACTAAAGGAGAAGATGAAGAACAGCGAAGAACACGGATGAACAAGGCTAACCCTAATGCAGATCTGAGGTTGATGGAGATGAATACTTATAGTTATAGATGGACTGCAGTGGAGCACCGACGTTCTCTGGACCTGTCAGGTTGATGCAGCGGCCTGAGTTAGTGCAGCGGACGGAGGACAGCGGCGGCAAAGCTCGAGGCTGCAAAGGATTCGCGAGAGGAAGACGAAGACGAGGAGGCAAGGGGGAAATGAAAACGACCCCCGCCCCTATTTATAAGGGGATGAATACAGGGCATGCGCGGGAATCGAGGAGGCCGAAATCATCATGTGGCTATATGGATGCCTCGATTTTCGGATGACCATTAAGATAAGGATCAGTTAAAGATGTTCTGGGCCACATGCGAATTTAATGCAAAATGACGTCATGGTGGCTTAAGGAGGTTCTGTAAGCTGACGTCATGGAGGGTTGCAACAAATTTGTTAAAAGGACGATGCAAGATTTTGACAAGTCAGGTACTGAAGATTGATGTGAACAAGTTCAAATCCTAGGGCCTAATGTTGGGGATATAACTACTGGGTATGAACCACCCAGGAGGGGCCAGGTCATACCACAGGTGACTTATCAATGAAGATGGCGGGTCATAACAAGCCTATTGACGGCCCAAGACCCAGAGGCGACTTGAGGCCCAAGGGTATGAACCGCCACATGTATAACTTGTATTGTAAGGCAAGCTTAGTTAGTCACCGAGCCGGACACGTTGTGTATGAGCCGTCCAGGACTCTCTAAACCACCGGGCATCAACCTGTGTATATAAAGGGGTGACCTGGTGGCGGGTTAACTCAAGAAACAAACAATCGAGAACTAGGTCAAGAGTATTAGCTCCCTGGTAATCGAAACCCTAGCAATACAACACAAAGTAGGAGTAGGCTTTTACCTCATTGAGAGGGCTGAACCTGGGTAAACTCTCCGTGTCCTTTGTCCCATTTAACCCCTTCAAGCTAACCTAGTTGTGATGGCTCCATGACTAAGTCCGTTCGCTAGGACATCTGCCGTGTTAAGTCCACGACACCTGGGGCAGGGACCAGTAATCCGCCCGTGGTGAACCGGGTTGTCGAGGCACCTATAGACGGAGCGCCGGTTCAGCCATGGGCTGTAGACCCGCATCGTTTGAATGTGACTCTGCCTCAACATGTTCTAATGCCATCGGGTCATTATTCTAACACTCTGGACAATATGATCACCGCGGCTACACGATTGGCGGCTCTCCCTGTCACTACAAGAAATATGTCAACCAGTGACCTTCTGTCAGTGACCCTAGAAGAATTGGTCATAGATCTATGACCATTTGAGACCAATTGGTCAAAAGCTGTTCGGGGGGCTCCAAACCCTAAACCATTGCGACCATTTTGGTCAGGAAGGTCGTAATTTCCTTACACGGAATGGTCATAAAGCAGACAGCACTAGTCCGCTGCCTTATTTCTAGCTGATCATGGCCAATATAGATGGTCATAACCTTGTAAATTGTGGTGGATTGGTATGACTTGGTGCCACCTCATCAGTTTTGCTTATGTGTCATGTCCATGTGTCAATTTTTGCCCTAGGTTGTGAAGCAACCTATATTTCTATCATTCCCCAAATTCCCAAAAAAAACTCATAAATTATTTGGGTCATATCTTCATCAAATATGTAAAAATCCTTCCTTGCCTAGTTCAAAACTAATTCAACAATATTCATTTTCCTATTCTGTTCACAACAGCACTTTTATGAAGGAAGTGCTATTATATTCTTGATTGCCCTCGGAATTTTTGGGCACTCTTTCCTATCCAAATCATTACCATGACAAAATTCTGCTCCATTTGCCTAGCAAATCTTCCTCGACAAATTTCCAAAGTTTTTGTCCAACTAGAAGCATTGTGAAGGAAGTACCTTTTTTATATATCTAAATGACATGAAATTTATACACTTCCTTCATATGGCTAAATTATCACCCTCCTCCAAATTGCATCTTAGTCAAATCATCTATGTGAGCACAGGTTCAATTTATATTTTATGGCCAGATTGGCACGTTGCAAAGCAAGTGTTATCTAGACCCCTCCTATTACCCTCAAACTTTTTGGGCACTCTTCCATACCCAAATCATTGCCACATGATAATATTCAGCTAAATTTTCCTAGTAAATCTTTCTCAGGAAATTTCCAAAGTTTCTACCTCGAGAGAAGCTTTGTGAAGTAAGTACTAGCTAGGCTTACCCAAATGATCTGAAAATTTACCAGCACATGACCATACCTATGTAACGTACCTAATCCAATTTTGAGCTCATTTGATTCATCCAATCTCTCTCACTAGTTTTCCCAAGTTTCTGTCCATAGAAGAGCATTGTGAAGGAAGTACTACTTTGGCATGTCCAAATGGTATCAATTTTCTACAATGCTTTCCTCTACCCAAATAACCATCCTCCACCAAATTTCAGCTCAATCCATTCATTATTTTGAGCCCAGCTTCAACATTCATATTTTTGTCCAGAGTGGTACTTTGCAAAGCAAGTACCACCTAGGATCCTCCTTTTAAGCTAAAAATTTGTGAAGACATTCTCCTTAGTATATGATCATCCTCAGCCAAAACTCATGCCCATTGGACATGTGCATTTCCCGTACCGCTAATCAAACACTTGGCTGCTAATTCATCTTTGAGCATAGGTTAGTCTCCTCGTGAGATTATTCTGTTGTAATTTTCTTCCTAGCACCTACCTGGGGAGTGTCCAACCCACTAGACATGCCTAGGCCTCCCAGAACGCATGTCATCGCCAAGGTCACATGGTGACCACGCGGCGGGCATGCGAGTTTACGCGCTTTGGAGTTGGGGCCCTGGGCCACATCCAAACCTCGACCTATCGCCACCAAACCATGTATTTATGATTAAATAGATACTTATGTAACTAGAAATGATTTTTGGAAAAAATAAAGAGCAGACAATAAGGTAGATGCAGTTCAAAATTGACCCGCTTCCTACTGAATCGGCAGAAATTTGTCTTTTTCACAAGTGGTGGATCAAAACTTTTGATACCAAACCATTTTGTTAATTATGCGTTAAATATGACCGAATATTTTATAAAAATTATTTGGTCCAATTTTGCAACAAATATATGGTAGCTCCTTCACAAAAAAAACTCATTTTGGGCATTCAAAAAATGAAAAATGACTTTTCCGTGCAAAGAAAATGAAAACTTCCTGAGGCAACATTGTTTGGAATTCCAAGATGCATCCTTGTGCACAATATGAGATCATTTGAACAAATTATGCCATGAATGTGGCCATAAGATTGATCATTTGGCTTGAAAGCCTTGAATCTTCACGCATGAGAGCTCATTTCTGAGAACACTTTTTTAAAATAATTGACATATTACAAGTTTATTATTTTTCCTGGAAACTTGGTCACATATAATGACACAATGCGAAGGTTTCCCAAATTTTTGATTTTTTTTGAATTTTTTATGCTTGTTTCGAAATGCGATGAAAATGGCGGGTTTGACCGTTCCTAGCTAGTGGTTGAATCTCGGAAAACTGTTGATGTTTCTCTGATTAAATAGATACTTATGTATCTAGAAATGATTTTTTGAAAAAATAAAGAGCAAACTATGAGGCAGTTGCAGTTCAAATTTGACCCACTTCCTACTAAATCGGTGAGAATTTGTCTTTTTCACCAGAGGTGGATCAAGGCTTTTGACACCCAACCATTTGGTCAATTGTGAATCAAATATGGCCTAGTATTTTAGAAAATTGATTTGGTCCAATTTTGCAAGAAATATATGGTAGGTCCTTCACAAAAAGAACTCAATTCGGGCACTCGGAAAATGGAAAATGAATTTACCGTGCAAAGAAAATAAAAAGTCCCTTAGGCAACATTGTTTGGAATTCAAATATGCACCCTTGTGCACAATATGAGATCATTTGAACAAACTATGCCATGAATGTGGCCATAAGATTGATCATTTGGCTTGAAAGCCATGAATCTTCACGCATGATAGCTCATTTCTGAGACCACTTTTTTAAAATAATTACCGTATTACAAGTTTATTATTTTTCCTGGTAACTTTGCCACATATAATGACACAATGCGAATGTTTTCCAATTTTTTGATTTTTTTTGAATTTTTATGTCCGTTTCAAAATGCGGTCAAAACAGCGGGAATGACCATTCCTAGCTAGTGGTTGAATCTTGGAATTTTTTTGATGCTTCTCTGATTAAATAGATACTTATGTACCTATAAATGATTTTTGGAAAAAATAAAGAGCAAACTACAAGGCAGCTACAGTTCAAATTTGACCTTCCAACTGAATCGGCAGAAATTTGTCTTTTTCACGAGAGGTGCATCAAAACTTTTTACACCCAACCATTTTGTCAATTGTGCATTAAATATGTCCTAGTATTTTATAAAATTGATTTGGTACAATTTTGCAACAATTATTTGGGAGGTCCTTCACAAAAAAACCTCCTTTTGGGCACTCGAAAAATGGAAAATGGTTTTTTTATCCAAAGAAAATTAAAACTTCCTTAGGAAACATTGTTTGACATTCCAATATGAACCCTTGTGCACAATATGAGATCATTTGAACAAACTATGCCATGAATATGGCTATAAGATTGATAATTTGGCTTGAAAGCCACTGATCCCCACACGTGATAGCTTGTTTCTGAGAACACTTTTTAAAATAATTTCCGTATTACAAGTTTGTTATTTTTCCTGAGAACTTGGCCACATATAATGACACAATGCGAAGGTTTCCCAATTTTTTGATTTTTTTGATTTTTTTATGCCCGTTTCAAAATGCGGTCAAAACGGCGGGAATGACTGTTCCTAGCTAGTGGTTGAATCTTGGATTTTTTTGGTGTTTCTTTGATTAAATAGATACTTTTGTACCTATAAATGATTTTTGTGAAAAATAAATAGCAAACTATGAGGCAGCTGCAGTTCAAATTTGACCCTCTTCCAACTGAATCGGCGAAAATTTGTCTTTTTCACCAGAGGTGGATCAAAACTTTTTACACCCAATAATTTGGTCAATAGTGCATTAAATATGGCCTAGTATTTTAAAAAAATGATTTGGTCCAATTTTACAACAAATATATTATAGGTCCTTCACAAAAAAACTCAGTTTGGACACTCGAAAAATGATTAAAAATAGCTATAAAGATTAGAAATGCATACAGATTGGTGTTCATCCATAAAATGTGGTCTAACTTGAGTGAAAATTTGTATAATGCCCTTGTGCAAAATATTTTTGATAGTTGCTTCACAAAATAGCTCTATCTTTAGTACTTGGAAATTATTTTAAATCACAGATTCTCGGACCAATCAGAACACTTCTCACAGATCACCCCACTCTATGTGATCTAAACCGTCCACACCAGGCGAATCCAACTTATCTAACTCACCTCTCAGCAGGCCAACCCAAACTCTAACTCCACTCCTCTCCCCTCTCTCCCCCGATTCAGATCCACTCGCAGCCCCCACCTACCTCCCGCCCCCGATTGAGATCCCGCCGCCCATGCCCGTGCGCCACCACACTCCTCCGCCCGTGCGCCACCACACTCCGCTGCCCGCGCCCGTAGGACGCAAAGCCCACGCCGCTCTTCCTCCGCCCGCCGACCCACCCCGTCTCTGATGCCTCACTCGCCGCGCTCGCCCCTGATGCCTCCTCGCCTCCGCCTCCACCTCGAGAGGATGGCCGACAGCGGCGCCAAGAGCCATGGGCCGCCGCCGATGTGACGGGGGATCTTCGACCGCCTGAGGGCCGCCAGCAACCAGGAGGACCCCCTTCTTCGATCGCGCGCTCGAGGACCACTACGAGCGCCTCCCGTCCAGCTACTACATTGAACTCGACGTGAACAAGGCCGGCGACGTGCTACTGCACTGCCGGATCCTCGCAGAGTGCGCCGCGGACCCCGACGAGATCCACCCGCCCTCTTCCTCTCCCCTGCGTCCGCGCCATCATCCGTCCCCGAGGTACCCCGCCCGACCGCCCCCAGTCAGTTCTCTTCTCCGTGGCTGGATGAACACGATGCGTTCCTGACACTTTTCTCTCCGTCTCTGTGGTTGGGCAGATGGAGAGGGTGCTCAAGGATGATGCCATCCAGGAGAAGGGCAAGCATGCCAGGATGGTAACCACCCCCTTCCCATCTGATTTGCTTGTTTTCCTTCTTAGTCTCACTGGGTCGGTTTGTTCGTCCGTTGGTTCGATGGCGCTGCTGCAATTGTGTGCAATTAGTTTATAATGATCTCATTTAGATTGCAAAATCCATAGATTGTTAGTTCGACAAGTACAAGACCACCAACCTGACTGCCAGCTTTGCTTAGTAGGATATGTAGGTAACCGCGGCACACACACACACACTGATGCTGTATTGCAGTTGCATAATGTGTTTTTGCAACTGTGCGCAATGAGTTTACGGGTCTCCTTTGACTGCAGAAGCTGAATATCACTCCCTCCATTCATAAATAAGTGATGTGCAAGGAGGTTGCTGTAACGCCCTCGATGCGGCTATATCTCCCACATGTCGAAGAACGACTTAGAGGCATAACCGCATTGAAATCAATGTCGCAAGTGAGGTAATCTTCACACAACCCATGTAACACATAAGGGAAAACGATACATAGTTGGCTTAAAATTGCCACTTCACACAAATACATGAATAAAGCATTATATCAACCAGATACAATCAAGGTCTGACTACGGAACCAAAAAAATAAAAGAAGACTACCCCAAATGTTACACAGATCCTGGATCGACCCCAACTGGGCTCCACTACTGATCAACTAGAACGAAACAACACGAAGGACAAGATCTTCATCAAGCTCCTCCTTGAGCTTGGTTGCGTCATCTGCACGGTTCAACAACACCTGCAAACTGGTTTTGGAAGTATCTGTGAGTCACGGGGACTCAGCAATTTCACACCCTCACGATCAAGACTATTTAAGCTTATGGGTAGGTAAAAGGTATGAGGTGGAGCTGCAGCAAGCGACTAGCATATATGGTGGCTAACATATTCGCAAAAGAGAGCGATAAGAGAAGGCAAAAGCACGGTCGATGAACTATGATCAAGAAGTGATCCTAGAACAACCTACGTCAAGCATAACTCCAACACCGTGTTCAGTTCCCGGACTCCGCCGAGAAGAGACCATCATGGTTACACACGCGGTTGATGTATTTTAATTAAGGTCAACTTCAGGTTTTCTACAACTGGATATTAACAAATTCCCATCTGCCCATAACCACGGGCACGGCTTTCGAAAGTTCAAAACCCTACAGGGGTGTCCCAACTTAGCCCATCACAAGCTCTCGTGGTCAACGAAGGATATTCCTTCTAGCGGGAAGACCCGATCAGACTCGGAATCCCGGTTACAAGACATTTTGACAATGGTAAAACAAGACCAGCAAAGCCACCCAGATGTGCCGACAAATCCCGATTGGAGCTGCACATATCTCGTTCTCAGGGCACACCGGATGAGCCAGACGTCGGGTAAGCCAACCCAGAGTTGCCCCTGGTAGCCTCGGACATCGCTCAGTTTGGACCAACACTTAGAGAAGCACTGGCCCGGGGGGGGGGGGGTTAAAATAAAGATGACCCTTGAGTCGGCCGACTCAAGGGAAAGAAAAAGGCTAGGTGGCAAATGGTAAGACCAATGTTGGGCCTTGCTGGAGGAGTTTTATTCAAGGCGAACTGTCAAGGGGTTCCCATTTTAACCCAACCGCGTGAGGAACGCAAAATCCAGGAACATAACACCGATATGACGGAAATTAGGGCGGCAAGAGTGGAACAAAACACCAGGCATAAGGCCGAGCCTTCCACCCTTTACCAAGTATATAGATGCATTAATTAAATAAGAGATATTGTGATATCCCAACAAGTAAACATGTTCCAACAAGGAACAACGCTTCCAATCTTCACCAGCAACTAACAACGCTATAAGAGGGGCTGAGCAAAGCGGTAACATAGCCAAACAACGGTTTGCTAGGACAAGGTGGGTTAGAGGCTTGGTTCAACAATATGGGAGGCATGATAAGCAAGTGGTAGGTAACGCAACATAGGCATAGCAAAAGAGCGAGCAACTAGCAAGCAAAGATAGAAGTGATTTCGAGGGTATGGTCATCTTGCCTGAGATCCCGCAAGGAAGAAGAACGAGTCTATGAAGAAGACAAACGGACATAGTTGAACGGACCCTCACAACTCCGGAATGAAACCGAAGCTAACGCGAGAAGCAACCTGAAAAGAAGCAAACAACTTAGTAAACAACCATCACATAACATGGCATGATGTGCAAACAAGTATGATGCATGTCCGGTTTAAATATGCGTGGCATGGCAAAGGGCACAAACAAAACTACAAGTTAAGTGGAGCTCAATATTCAACGAGTTGCATATTGACGGAACACCACGTCAATTATTTAGTTCTCTCACGTTTATGTACTCAAAAATATTAAATGTTGTTAAGCATGGCAAGAGGTGAGGCATAACAAAACTACACCATCTAAACAATTTAAATGGGGCCGGGTATAACAAATAACGAATCCAGTAAATCCCCATATGCATTAGTAATTTATTGCAACAACAATTTAAACATTTCAATTGTTGTTATCATGATGCGGATGACATGAACAAGTTTATGCAATTTTTATTAAAAGTTGACAAGAGCATTAAGAAGCATTTGTCACCGTGGTGGAAAGGAAAGGGGTGCCACAAAAACAATAACAAAATGGTGCCACGGCAGCGTTCCAGTTCCGGTAACTCGATTGAGATACCGATGCAAAGGAGAAGTGTGCGGATGCGTGCAAAAGATGGTGGGGCACTCCCGGATACCGGGTGTCCCACGGATGGACGACATGGCAACGAGGAGGACCGAGCAAGTGGCAACTCGGACACGATGCAAACATAGGGTGCAACTCATACATCGCAAGCATTCATTCACAGACGTTGTCTCGAGGTTATACCTTCGAAGCGTGCAAGTGGGATGGATCAAGTTCGTAGAGGGAAGTAGGCGTTCTCGCGACGGCGGTAGTGGAAGTAGTCGTTCTCGCTTCGTAGATGTTCGGGGTCATGACATGGAACTTGATGTCCATGGGGTCTTCCGGGATGGTCATGGTACATGTTTCATAGACGTTCATGGTCGCCGATAGTTGTACATAGTCGTTGTTGGACTTGACGGATCCGATGACTTCGGGGTTCACCGTTGGACTTGACGAAACCCACGGCAACGGAGAGGTACGCGTCGGCGGTAGTCGTTCGGGCGGCCAGCATCGTCGAATTTGGCGGGCGTCGCGTAGTCATACACTTCGATGGTAGAAGTTCACGTTCGTATTGGTACTTGGCGCCATTATGGCTCGAGTACTTGATGGTTCTGGTCAGGACAGCAAAACGTAGTCGACCGTGACAATGTTTTGGTGCGGACCTTAGCAAACCAAAACAAGGCAGCACCATGGTGGTCTTGGCGGCCAACAAAGGGGTCACGGTGACCACGACGATGAAGAGGGGCGTGTCACCATGGCGGGGAGGCGGCGTGCCCGTTTCGTTTGTCACGGGAAACCACGGCAGCAGTAGGAACGACAGCTCTGGTGTGGGGCTGCCCGGTTCTCGCTGGATCCATGGCCAGAGGCGGGCGGCGCGGCTTCCTGAGTTGCCTAGGGCGGCCATGCTGGAGAGAGAGGCGCAGGCAGGAGGAGGCGCCCTCATGTGTGGTCGCGGCGTCGAGCACGGGAGGAGGGCAAGGCCACGATGTGGCAGCGGGGAACTCGGCAGAGCCGGCCATCCATGGCTGAACCAAAAATGCACGGTGCGCAGGCAAAGGAACGAGGAAGCAAAGGGGAGGCTTCGTGCGGAGAAGAGTTGGCAGGGCGCGGCGCTCGCCGGAGTCGAGGCCAAAGGGGACGGTTCGAGGGTGGTGATGCCATGGCCGAGAGGGAGAGATGGGTGTCAAGGGAGAGAAGTGAACGGCGCGTGGAGCTCTCCCTCCCTTTTCTGACTGCATGTGTGGAGCAGGAGGAGGACTCGGACGCGAGTCGACGAGCTCGACCAGCAGGGTCGGGCGGCGGGGAGAAGTGGCATCCGGGCGTCGAGGCGGGGCGCGGCGGCCATGGAGGTGGGGTGAAGCACAGCAGCAAGACGACGACGACTGCAGGGCGCCGGCGGTGGGCCGGATCGAGGAGGAAGGAGGCTCAAGCTGATGGCGATGGGGATCGGGCTGCTCTCTGCAAGTGCACGAGAGAAGGTGAGGGAGAGAGCGAGGGGGACCGAGGAGATGGCTCTGGCGGCGGTGAGGGAACGAGGGAAGGAGTTCGAGGGAGTTGAGAGGGGATTCGGTCGGGCCTGGTAGACTGCTAGGGTTGGAGGGTGTGGCTGGGCCTTGGGCCAGCGCTGGAGTTGGCCTAGGAAGGCAGGCGGCTGGATGGGCCTATAGGCCACTAGTGGGAGGTGGGTGCTGGGCTGCGAGAGGCCTTGGCCAAAAGGGTTGGTAGCTGGGCTCCCTCTCTCCTTACTTCTCTACTCTTATAGAAAAAAGGAGAAAAAGAGAGAAGAGCAACGGTTAGGGAAAGAATTGGGCATAGGGTTTGGAGAAGGTTGGAAAGGAAATTATGAAAGGCATATAATTTAAACTGCAAGTGTGTTTGAGTGTGGTTCCACACTAATGGAATATTTCAATATAGCTCCCTAAAATAGTAGGAGACTTTTATATGTTATAAGGAGAATTTCACCTTGTGAACTCCCTCGATTTAAATGGACCGAAGGTCCATACGGTTTATTTGGTTGAGTTTTAAAACGGGTTGCATGATGACATGATGCAATGCACATGATGCAAAGATGAATGCAACGAACCAAACAAAATACATGACGAAACTCGGAACCCATGGAAGACATCTGAAGCTCCGGTCTTGGGGCGTCACAACACTCCACCACTACGAGAGGATCTCGTCCCGAGATCTAGGATGGCACCGGAGCGAAATGGAAGAGGAAGAGAAAAGGTAAAACAAAGTTGCTGCTTGGACAAACGAGTGAAACCCCGCACCTTGAGAGGTTGAACAAATTCGTGAAAGAAAGAATACAACACAAATGAACGAAGTTGAAATCACTCCATTAGAAAAGAGGGACAAGGAAGAACAACTTCGGGCAACACTCCGATAGAACAAGGTAGAGAGGAAATAAAGATGATATAATTTGGGCAGCACTCTGTCTGAGAAGGGAGGCACAACTTGACAGAATGGGAAGAATTTGATAAGAGGGAACGACACTCCGGTTAAGCGGATAAGCACAAAAAGAAAAACATGATCTTCACAATTCGAGATGATGATTGAAAAGAGCAACATCACAAGGCCTCCGGAAGAAAGAATAGAAGATAGATAATTGATATAAAAGAATGGAGAAGAAAATGCCATCTTATGCCACAAAAGAGCTTGAGAAGGCATCCTTAGGAGACGGGTCGAGCGGAGTTGTTGGAAAACCAACAACGAAAGGATAAGCTTGATATGGTCTTGTGGAGTACATCTCAAATTAAGAGATGACAACCTGCCACTCACGAGAAAAGAATTGGATTGATATGAACAAGGAGACGAGAAAGTAATTCACCAGGAGGATAAATAAGAACTTGGGCCCTTTATAAGCACCATAGATAGCAACAATCCTTGGGGAAGGCTTTAGGTGAAATATAACCCAAGATAACCCCAATGACAAGATTGATGGATTTAAAGTATCTCATTCTTAAAAACATGTGAATCATGGAACATGAACTCAGATTATCATGAATGACATAATACCACCTCCAATGATACAGAAGAAAGAATTGCACTCTAGATAGCAAAATGAAGAATGCTTGAACTCCTACGAAAAGAATCTTGATGAACACTTCTAGAAGGAATAAAATCTTTGATGAACCATCATGTAGAACCTCCATGAAGAACTGTGTTAAACAAAAGAATGATCAAACGGAAAGAAAGGGTAGTTGAAAACACAAGGTGGAACCTTGTAAAGATTTAGATAGATCTCCGTGATTACATAATTGCAAGAGCTTGGAACTCCGGGAAAGAAAGATGAGCACTTGAAACCAAGAATATGTATGATGAACCACTCCGGAATAAGGAATTGAATCATTTGGATGAAACAAGAATAAGAATTACATTATGCTTATCCTTCACCAATTAAATTGATGACAATCAACGGATTTGGCACACTACTTATTCTCGTAGCAAGGATTAAGAGAGATATAACACCAGCTTGGGAAGGTCTTCTATGAACCACCGGTAGGATTGACAATGAATAAATTGGTAAGGAAGAGAAATCTGGAAGAACCACCGTAAGAAATCAAAATGAACGAAGAAAAGATAAAGGAACACCGGGAAGAATTATGAAATGAACGAAGATACTTGAGAGAATTTAGATACAACTGAAACGAAGAGATCACACGCTGATTAAAGAATATTGAATGATGCATCGGTGAGATTTGGGGAACGAGAGTTGAAAGCTGAGAATGAACAAGTCTTCTGAAATGATAGGCTCCGGATAATAATCCTGAAAATACCTTGAATATCTCCTGATGGGTGAAAAGGACTCTCACAATCGAAAATAATTATGAGAGGATGGCAACAAGATTAAAGAGAAACTCTTCTTTGGTCTTCAATATCTGAGAATGACGACGAGAAACACCACCAAATTGTTGAGATACTCCGGGATGAAAAATGGAAAGGTTGAACCAACGATGAAAGAATTTGAAAGATCAAGGAGAAAGGCATTTGACTGATGATAACTCATTCTTACGTCAAACTTGGAAAAGAATTTGAGAGTAACGCCGGGGAAATAAGAAGAGTCAGGTAAGATCCTGGAAAAAGACCTGTGGGTTAGGGCCCACTCAAAAGATACACCGTTGAACGATTTGAAGGAAAGGTTGCACCAGTTGAATTAAATGGCTTGAATAAGATAGGACCTCGAAATAGCTTGAACGGATGCAAAGTGAAAACAGAAATCTTCGAAATATCTTCAGCACTCCGGAACAAATGAATAGCGAGAGGTGAATGATTAAGAATTGCACCGGCATGAGAAAACATTGAAACGAGGAAAGGATATGATCAACAAAGCTTGACTTGAAACCACCGGAGATGAAAAGAATGAAGAATGACAAACTTGAAGCTCCGTTATAATCTTCATGAGAATCACCGGATAAGAACATTGATGGAAAAGGAATGGAGAGACTTCACAAGAATAAAAGGATACTTCATGAAGACATCGGATTCCTTGAAGAAAAAGGGTGGGTGGGCGGGAAAACAAAGGCAACTTGGGGACGGATGAAACAAACACCATTGAGAAGAACTAATACTTGATCTTGCAGATGTTGCAATGATCGGATCCACTTGAAGAGAAGCACACCGGTTAAAAAGGATTGACATGACAAACTCGATGATCGAGAAGGATTAGTGTTCACATCGGGGTATGAGAACACCGCTTAGGAAAAGGTATGGAATCAACATTTGACTTCGAAGCAACTCGAATACCACAACTCAAAACAAAAACAAAGGATTGGCTTGCAGAATAAGCTGGAACAAACATATGATAGAGATTTCGTCTGAAGTTTTCGTGGTGGGGCCTACACGGGCTCGATCGTACAACACCATCATGTACAAGGTAGTGCACATGACATACGAAGTGTCCCCGAGTCGGCATAGCCAAGGACTCTTTAAGACACAACGAGACCACTGTAAAACCAACCGTGAATAGGCGGACCACTAGACGTCGAACCCCAATTTCATATCATTCATCTGTCAGAAAGATATCCTAAGAGCTACTTGAATTCCCACTTATAAACTCCCGAAATTTTCTGGTTATGCAATCAGGTGTTGGGGATACAGGGGAAGCATAATATCTCACCCAAACTAGCAAATCCTACATCCAGTTGTATCCATCCTTCAACACATAACCAAGAAACCTTCGGAAATCATCTACCTCAACCTTCAAAAAACATCCGTTATACGAGTTATGGCAATACTCCCGAACTCCCGCCCCAGTACTGGGTGGCGTCGAGGTTATCTCACCAACAACTGCATAAAAGAGATTTTGATGTCGGCGAAACTAAACTCAGGTATTCCAGAACTGCAACGATAAAATTATGAGGACAACACCTCAGAGCTCAACTCCCTGGGACACTGCCACAACCCCTGAATGTCATGAGGCACCAAGAACAATGTTCTCGTCACAAAACCATCGGAACGATTCCAAGATACCCGCGTGATCCTAATTTTTTTAGTGAAATTTGAGAAGAGAAGAGTCAAAACTCTACGTCAGGAGTCCTCACCAGAGCGACGAAGGGACCGAGGAGTAAAAAGAATTCCTAACTCTCCGATATATAAAATCCTAAATGACTCAAAACATTTTTCTAGACTCAACAACGCCAACGATTCGATCAAGCAGGGGGCTCCTAAGGTCGGGGAAGGCTCTGATACCAACTTGTAACGCCCTCGATGCGGCTATATCTCCCACATGTCGAAGCACGACTTAGAGGCATAACCGCATTGAAAGCAATATCGCAAGTGAGGTAATCTTCACACAACCCATGTAATACATAAGGGAAAAAGATACATTGTTGGCTTAAAATCGCCACTTCACACAAATACATGAATAAAGCATTACATCAACCAGATACAATCAAGGTCTGACTACGGAACCAAAAAAATAAAAGAAGACTACCCCAAATGCTACACAGATCCTCGATCGACCCCAACTGGGCTCCACTACAGATCAACTAGAACGAAACAACATGAAGGACAAGATCTTCATCGAGCTCCTCCTTGAGCTTGGTTGCGTCATCTGCACGGTACAACGGCACCTGCAAACTGGTTTTGGAAGTATCTGTGAGTCACGAGGACTCAGCAATTTCACACCCTCGCGATCAAGACTATTTAATCTTATGGGTAGGTAAAAGGTATGAGGTGGAGCTGCAGCAAGCGACTAGCATATATGGTGGGTAACATATTCGCAAAATAGAGCGAGAAGAGAAGGCAAAAGCACAGTCGATGAACTATGATCAAGAAGTGATCCTAGAACAACCTACGTCAAGCATAACTCCAACACCGTGTTCACTTCCCGGACTCCGCTGAGAAGAGACCGTCACGGTTACACACACGGTTGATGTATTTTAATTAAGGTCAACTTCAGGTTTTCTACAATCGGACATTAACAAATTCACATCTGCCCATATCCGCGGGCACGGCTTTCAAAAGTTCAAAACCCTACAGGGGTGTCCCAACTTAGCCCATCACAAGCTCTCACGGTCAACGAAGGATATTCCTTCTAGCGGGAAGACCCGATCAGACTCGGAATCCCGGTTACAAGACATTTCAACAATGGTAAAACAAGACCAGCAAAGCCACCCAGATGTGCCGACAAATCCCGATAGGAGCTGCACATATCTCGTTCTCAGGGCACACCGAATGAGCCAGACGTCGGGTAAGCCAATCCAGAGTTTCCCCTGGTAGCCTCGAACATCGCTCAGTTTGGACCAACACTTAGAGAAGCACTCGCCCGGGGGGTTAAAATAAAGATGACCCTTGAGCCGGCCGACTCAAGGGAAAGAAAAAGGCTAGGTGGCAAATGGTAAGACCAATGTTGGGCCTTGTTGGAGGAGTTTTATTCAAGGTGAACTGTCAAGGGGTTCCCATTTTAACCCAACCGCGTGAGGAACGCAAAATCCGGGAATATAACACCGATAAGACGGAAACTAGGGCGGCAAGAGTGGAACAAAACACCAGGCATAAGGCCGAGCCTTCCACCCTTTACCAAGTATATAGATGCATTAATTAAATAAGAGATATTGTGATATCCCGACAAGTAAACATGTTCCAACAAGGAACAACGTCTCCAATCTTCACCTGCAACTAACAACGCTATAAGAGGGGCTGAGCAAAGCGGTAACATAGCCAAACAACGGTTTGCTAGGACAAGGTGGGTTAGAGGCTTGGTTCAACAATATGGGAGGCATGATAAGCAAGTGGTAGGTAACGCATCATAGGCATAGCAAAAGAGCGAGCAACTAGCAAGCAAAGATAGAAGTGATTTCGAGGGTATGGTCATCTTGCCTGAGGTCCCGCAAGGAAGAAGAATGAGTCCATGAAGAAGACAAACGGACATAGTCGAACGGACCCTCACAACTCCAGAACGAAACTGAAGCTAACGCGAGAAGCAACCCGGAAAGAAGCAAACAACATACTAAACAACCATCACATAACATGGCATGAGGCGCAAACAAGTATGATGCATGTCCGGTTTAAATATGCATGGCATGGCAAAGGGCACAAACAAAATGAGTTGCATATTGACAGAACACCACGTCAATTATTTATTTCTCTCGTGTTTATGTACTCAACAATATTAAATGTTGTTAAGCATGGCAAGAGGTGAGGCATAACAAAACTACACCATCTAAACAATTTAAATGGGGCCGGGTATAACAAATAACGAATCCGGTAAATCCCCATATGCATTAGCAATTTATTGCAACAAAAATTTAAACATTTTAATTGTTGTTATCATGATGCGGATGACATGAACAAGTTTATGCAATTTTTATTAAAAGTTGACAAGAGCATTAAGAAGCATTTGTCACCGTGGTGGAAAGGAAAGGGGTGCCACAGCAACGATAACAAAACGGTGCCACGGCAGCATTCTAGTTCTGGTAACTCAATTGAGATACCAATGCAAAGGAGAAGTGTGCGGATGCGTGCAAAAGATGGTGGGGCACTCCCGGATACCGGGTGTCCCACGGATGGACGACATGGCAACGAGGAGGACCAAGCAATTGACAACTCGGACACGGTGCAAACATAGGGTGCAACTCATACATCGCAAGCATTCATTCACGGACGTTGTCTCGATGTTATACCTTCAAAGCGTGCAAGCGGGATGGATCAAGTTCGTAGAGGGAAGTAGGCGTTCTCACGACGGCGGTAGTGGAAGTAGTCGTTCTCGCTTCGTAGATGTTCGGGGTCACGACACGGAACTTGATGTCCACGGGGTCTTCCGCGATGGTCGTGGTACATGTTTCGTAGACATTCGTGGTCACCGATAGTTGTACATAGTCATTGTTGGACTTGACGGATCCGATGACTTCGGGGTTCACCGTTGGACTTGATGAAACCCACGGCAACGGAGAGGTACGCGTCGGCAGTAGTCGTTCGGGTGGCCAGCGTCGTCGAACTTGGCGGGCATCGCGTAGTCGTACACTTCGATGGTAGTCGTTCACGTTCGTATTGGTACTTGGCGCCATTGTGTCACGAGTACTTGATGGTTCCGGTCGGGACAACAGAACGTAGTCGACCGTGACGATGTTTCAGTGCGGACCTTCGCGAACCAAAACAAGGCAGCACCATGGCAGTCTTGGCGGCCAACAAAGGGGTCACGGTGACCACGACGATGAACAGGGGCGCGTCACCATGGCGGAGAGGCGGCGTGCCCGTTTTGTTTGTCACAGGAAACCACAGCAGCAGCAGGAACGACAGCTCTGGTGTGGGGCTGCCCGGTTCTCGCCGGAGCCATGGCCAGAGGCGGGCGGTGCGGCTTCCTGAGGAGCCTAGGGCGGCCATGCTGGAGAGAGAGGCGCAGGCGGGAGGAGGCGCCCTTGTGTGTGGCTGCGGCGTCGAGCACGGGAGGGTAAGGCCACGATGTGGCAGCGGGGAACTTGTGTAACGCCCTCGATGCGGCTATATCTCCTACGTGTCGAAGCATGACTTAGAGGCATAAACGCATTGAAAGCAATGTCGCAAGTAAGGTAATCTTCACAACAACCCATGTAAATAGATAATAGGGGAAAAGGTACATAGTTGGCTTACACTCGCCACATCACACAAATACATGAATAACATTACAATCATCCAATACACTCATGGTCCGACTACGGTACCAAAATAAAAGATCAACCCCAACATGCGACACGGTCCCGATCGCCCCAACTGGGCACCACTACTGATCATCAGGGAAAGACACATAGTAACAGCGTGAGTCTTCGTCGAACTCCCACTTGAGATCAAGCGCATCATCTGGAATGGAATCATCGGTCCCTGCATCTGGTTTGGAAGTAATCTGTGAGTCATGGGGACTCAGCAATCTCGCACCCTCGCGATCAAGACTATTTAAGCCTATAGGTAAGGCAAGGTAATATGTGGAGCTGCAGCAAGCGACTAGCATATATGGTGGCTAACCTGTTCGCAAAAAAGAGCGAGAAGAGAAGGCAAAGCACGAACGAAGAACTATAGAACAACCTACGTCAAACATTACTCCAACACCGTGTTCACTTCCCGGACTCCGCCAAGAAGAGACCATCACGGTTACACACGCAGTTGATTCATTTTAATTAAGTTAAGGTTCATGTTATCTACAATCGAACATTAACAAATTCCCATCTGCCCATAACCGCGGGCACGACTTTCGAAAGTTCAAATCCCTACAGGGGAGTCCCAACTTAGCCCATCACAAGCTCTCACGGTCAACGAAGGATAAACCTTCTCCCGAGACATTCCGATCAGACTCGGCATCCTGGTTCTACAAGACAATTTCGACAATGGTAAACAAGTCCAGCAACACCGCCCGAATGTGCCGACAAATCCCGATAGGAGCTGCACATATCTCGTTCTCAGGGCACACTCAGATGAGCGCTCCATACAACTAAAACGAAACCTCGAGTTTCCCCGAGGGGGCGCTTCACAGGGCTCTAGTTTGGACCAACACTCAGAGGAGCACTAGCCTGGGGGGCGGGGTTAAAATAAAGATGACTGTCTGGCTCCGGAAACCCAAGGGAAAAAGAGGCTAGGTGGCAAATGGTAAAACCAAGGTTGGGCATTGCTGGAGGAGTTTTATTCAAGGCGAACTATCAAGGGGTTCCCATAATCACCCAACCGCATAAGGAACGCAAAATCCGGGAACATAACACCGATATGACGGAAAACTAGGGCGGCAAGAGTGGAACAAAACACTAGGGAAAAGGCCGAGCCTTTCACCCTTTACCAAGTATATAGATGCATTAAGATAACAAGATAATATAGTGATATCCCAACAATAAACAATGTTCCAACAAGGAACGATCTCCAATCTTCACCTCCAACTAGCAACGCTATAAGAGGGGCTGAGCAAAGCGGTAACATAGCTAATCAACGGTTTGCTAGGATATGGTGGGTTAGAGGTTTGACATGGCAATTTGGGAGGCATGATAAGCAAGTGGTAGGCATCATAGCATAGGCATAGCAAAAGAGCGAGCATCTAGCAAGCAAAGATAGAAGTGATTTCGAGGGTATGACCATCTTGCCTGCAAAGTTGTCAGAGTTGACATGATCCTCGTAAGAAAACTCAACGGGCACCTTGTTAGCGAACTCGTCTCCCAGCTAGAGCCAAATAAGACAAACAAGTAAAAGGAACACAATCAACCACGTGCAAAGCTCGAACAACATGATGCAAACATGGTATGCTATGCGTTATGCGATATGTGATGCATATGCAAGATTTGACAAGGAATGATTTAAGCTGGCCTCAACTTGGAAATCCAAGAGTGCAACTGGAAAGGTGAGGTGATTTCGGTAGAAATCGACATAAAGATCACCGGAATCGGATGCACGATTTGGAAATGGCAAGCAAAACAAATATGGCACCGGTCTGCGATAAACAGCAAGTAGCCATCTAAATGCGTCAAGATAATTATTCTACAGCACTCAAACATGACAACAGAATACATGGCAGGGATCCACTCATGACGCCTGACAAAAGATGAACACCGAGCTATGACCAATTCATCCACTAACAGGTTCCAACAAGCATGGCAAAAATGCAAATGGTAAATAGGTTTCAGACTTAGTGAAATTAACACAAGTCTGGAATTTAACATCAGGTAGCACACTTTGGAGCATGAAAACTATAAGCTACAGGAACTTAACATGGCAAAGTAAGGCATGACATGAAGCTACTCAAAGCACTTAACAAAAGTCCCTTAGTGACCCTAAGCCAAAAGGGATCAGAAAATACAATTGCAAGCATGTGAACATGGCAAAAACATAATCAGATTACAGACTTAGTGAAAAACTGGAACATGCAAATCTGTTAACGAGTAGGCATGTTTACGAGCTCGATGCACTCACTACAGAGCAAGGCATGAAAACTAAGGATACACCCATCAAGAATACATATCATACAAGCTAGACATGGCAAGAACAACAACATAGCATGCACGGATCACTAGCAACATCCTCGGCAAAATCGCTAACGAGTCAACAATCTGCCAGGATTCACGAAATAGCACAAGTAGAGCTCGATTGACTCAAGCTAGGGTACTCCATAATTGCAAACAAAGACATGGATGGATAGAGCACCACAATGTTAACAAATCATCCTTACTGATCATCCTCAAAAGAGGCACGGATCACTAGGAAACAACATGAACATATGGCATATTGATAAAATAAGACCAAGAAGAGACCATCACGGTTACACACGCAGTTGATTCATTTTAATTAAGTTAAGGTTCATGTTATCTACAACCGGATATTAACAAATTCCAATCTGCCCATAACCGCGGGCATGGCTTTCGAAAGTTCAAATCCCTGCAGGGGAGTCCCAACTTAGCCCATCACAAGCTCTCACGGTCAACGAAGGATAAACCTTCTCCCGAGACATTCCGATCAGACTCGGCATCCCGGTTCTACAAGACAACTTCGACAATGGTAAACAAGTCCAGCAACACCGCCCGAATGTGCCGACAAATCCCGATAGGAGCTGCACATATCTCGTTCTCAGGGCACACTCAGATGAGCGCTCCATACAACTAAAACCAAACCTCGAGTTTCCCCGAGGGGGCGCTGCACAGAGCTCTAGTTTGGACCAACACTCAGAGGAGCACTGACGCGGGGGGTTTAAAATAAAGATAACCCTCGGGCTCTGGAAACCCAAGGGAAAAAGAGGCTAGGCGCCAAATGGTAAAACCAAGGTTGGGCATTGCTGGAGGAGTTTTATTCAAGGCGAACTATCAAGGGGTTCCCATAATCACCCAACCGTGTAAGGAACGCAAAATCCGGGAACATAACACCGATATGACGGAAAACTAGGGCGGCAAGAGTGGAACAAAACACTAGGCAAAAGGCCGAGCCTTCCACCCTTTACCAAGTATATAGGTGCATTAAGATAACAAGATAATATAGTGATATCCCAACAATAAACAATGTTCCAACAAGGAACGATCTCCAATCTTCACCTGCAACTAGCAACGCTATAAGAGGGGCTGAGCAAAGCGGTAACATAGCCAATCAATGGTTTGCTAGGACACGGTGGGTTACAGGTTTGACATGGCAATTTGGGAGGCATGATAAGCAAGTGGTAGGCATCATAGCATAGGCAAAGCAAAAGAGCGAGCATCTAGCAAGCAAAGATAGAAGTGATTTCGAGGGTATGATCATCTTGCCTGCAAAGTTGTCAGAGTTGACATCATCCTCGTAAGCAAACTCAACGGGCTCCTCGTTAGAGAACTCGTCTCCCGGCTAGAGCCAAACAAGAGAAACAAGCAAAAGGAACACAATCAACCACGTGCAAAGCTCGAACAACCTTATGCAAACATGGTATGCTATGCGGGATGCAATATGTGATGCATATGCAAGATTTGACCAGGAATGATTGAACCTGTCCTCAACTTGGAAATCCAAGAGTGTCACTAGAAAGGTGAGGTGATTTCGGTAGAAATCGATATAAAGATCACCGGAATCGGATGCACGGTTTGGAAATGGCAAGCAAAACAAATATGGCACCAGTCTGCGATAAACAGGAAGTAGCCATCTAAATGCATCAAGATAATTATGCTACATCACTCAAATATGACAACAAAATACATGGAAGGGATCCAATCATGATGCTTTACAAAATATGAACACTGAGCTATGGCCAATTCATCAACTAACAGGTTCAAACAAGCATGGCAAAAATGCAAATGGTAAACAGGTTTCAGACTTAGTGAAATTAACACAAGTCTGGAATTTAACATCAGCCAACACACTTTGGAGCATGAAAACTATAAGCTACAGGAACTTAACATGGCAAAGTAAGGCATGGCATGAAGCTACTCAAAGCACTTAACAAAAGTCCCTTAGTGATCCTGAGCCAAAAGGGATAAGAAAATACAATTGCAAGCATGTGAACATGGCAAAAACATAATCAGATTACAGACTTAGTGAAAAACTGGAACATGCAAATCTGTTAACGAGTAGGCATGTTTACGAGCTCGATGCACTCACTACAGAGCAAGGCATGAAAACTAAGCATACACCCATCAAGAATACATATCATAGAAGCTAGACATGGCAAGAACAACAACATAGCATGCATAGATCACTAGCAACATCCTCGGCAAAATCGCTAACGAGTCAACAATCTGCCAGGATTCACAAAATACCACAAGTAGAGCTCGATTAACTCAAGCTAGGGTACTCAATAATTGCAAACAAAGACATGGATGGAATGAGCACCACAATGTTAACAAATCATCCTTACTGATCATCCTCAAAAGAGGCACGAATCACTAGGAAACAACATGAACATATGGCATATTGATAAAATTAGATCAAGGACTTGGTGAAAAACTAAGTTCCTGAAATCAGCATTAACGAATGCACTACTTTGCAAGCTTGTGCTAGTCACCACACACGTCACAAAAATACATGGTAAGCACCTCTGTAAAGATGGCATGGCATATAACACAACTCATGTAGAACTTAGGAGCATATCTTGCACACATTAATCATGGCAAAATGACAAATAGCTATTTGATGAAACAGATCTGACAATTATCTCATATAACCCTCTTCCAACAGCATTTCGGGCATCAAGATGAGATCAAATGAAAATGATGCAATGAGATGAAACAATGTACTCTCTGAGGCGAACATTTTGATATGCTACGTGCCCAAATCGGAGCCACGGATGCGGAGTTACGGCATGATGAAGTATGCAAAAAATATGCAAAACTGGGACAAAATGAGGTCAACCCTAATATTCCGGATCTGGATCTGAGGCGCACTTTAGCTGGTGCGGCGCCCAAGGATGGCCGTCGCCGGAGAAGAAGCGGCCGGTGGGGGCGTGGTCGCCGAAGGGAGGGGTTGGCCGGGGCGGCGTGGTGCGGTGGTGGCGGAGGTACTTGGGCGGCGCGGGGCGACGAGGTGCGGTCGGTGGAGGGAGACCTTGCCGCGGCGGAGCTTGCTCCGGCCGGCAATGGCGCGGCGGCGGAGATCCGGCAACAGGCAGCGGGAGCGGCGCGACGAGGCTCTCGGGCGGCGGGGACAGCGCGCGGGCGGCGCGGAGGCTTCGGGCCGGGAGGGCCCCGGCTTGGCCCGGGTGGGCCGGCGCGGCGAACTGGGGACCGGGGCGGCGGATCCAATCCTGCTGCGACACGTGGCGGCGGCGGCTGCGTTCGGACGTGTCCAGCCGGCGAGATTTCGTCCGGCCGCGAGGAGAGGGAGAGGGTTAGGGTTTCATCCGGATTTCGGGGAAGGGATCTTTATATAGGCATAGAGGGAGCTAGGAGAGTCCAAATGAGGTGCGGTTTGCGGCCACGCGATCGTGATCGAACGCTCTAGATGATGGAGATTTTTGGTGGGTTTTTGGGCCAAATTGGAAGGGTGTTGGGCAGCAACACACACGAGGCCTTCTCGGTCCCTCGGTTAACCGTTGGAGTATCAAACGAAGTCCAAATGGTACAAAACTTGACAGGCGGTCTACCGGTAGTGAACCAAGGCTGCTTGGCAAGTCTCGGTCCAATCCGAAAATGTTTAACCCCCACACACGAAAAGAGGTAGAAAGGGCCACCGGAGGAGATAGGAGCGCCGGAATGCAAAACGGACAACGGGGAAAATGCTCGGATGCATGAGACGAACACGAATGCAAATGCAATGCACATGATGACATGATATGAGATGCATGACAACGGCAACAACACACGAAGACAAAAACCCGAACCCGAGGAAATAAAATAACTTAGCGCCGGAAATGGCAAGAGTTGGAGTACATATAAGGTAAATTACATCCGGGGTGTTACAACACTCCACCACTACGAAAGGATCTCGTCCCGAGATCTAGGACTGGAAAAACGCCGGGTACTCAGAACAGAGGTGATCCTTTGAGGAATTTGGTTGACTTATTGCGAGTCTTGCGTTCCATCTCTTCAAGAATAGCCACGGGGTGCTCACGATAAGAAAGGTCTTCTTGGAGATCAATGTATTCGAAGTTCACGGTGCGGTGAGGAGTCTTGAAGCACTTGCGGAGCTGAGAGACATGGAACACGTCGTGCACATTTGCAAAGTTTGAAGGAAGCTCGAGTTGATAGGTGAGATCGCCTCTCTTGCTGACGATCTTGAAAGGACCCACGTATCTAGGGGCAAGCTTCCCTTTGATACCGAAGCGACGAGTACCTTTCATAGGAGAGACGCGGAGGTAAACATGGTCTCCGATCTCGAAAGCCAAATCACAATGATTACTATCATAGTAGCTCTTCTGTCGCGATTGCGCTGCTTTGAGGTTATCACGAATGACTTTGCACATTTCCTCTGCCTCTGTGATCAAGTCATTTCCAAGAAGTTGACGTTCACCGGTCTCTGACCAGTTAAGAGGAGTACGACACTTCCTGCCATAGAGAATTTTGAATGGGGCCTTGCCCGAACTTGCTTGAAAACTGTAGTTGGAGAATTCGGCGTATGGAAGACAATCTTCCCACTTCATACCGAAGGATATAACGCAAGCCCTGAGCATATCTTTAAGAATCTGATTGACACGCTCGACTTGACCGCTAGTTTGTGGATGGAAAGCTGTGCTGAAGCGGATGTTGGTGCCCATGGCCTTCTGAAACGAATCCCAAAACTTGGAGGTAAAGATGCTGCCACGGTCTGAAGAGATCAACTGTGGAATGCCGTGCAGAGAGACAATCCGAGAGGTATAAAGCTCCACCAATTGAGCTGCAGTGATAGACTCTTTGATAGGCAGAAAGTGAGCCACTTTAGTGAGTTTGTCGATGACAACGAATATAGCATCATTGCCATGCTTGGACTTTGGAAACCCAGTCACGAAGTCCATCTCAATGTGGTCAAACTTCCATTCTGGAATGGCAAGAGGTTGGAGGAGACCAGCTGGTCTTTGGTGTTCTGCCTTCACTCTTCTGCAGACATCACATTCATTCACGAACTGAGCAATCTCGCGCTTCATTCGAGTCCACCAATAAGCCTGCTTGAGGTACTGATACATCTTCGTACTCCCAGGGTGGATGGAGAGGAGTGAATTGTGAGCCTCGTTCATAATGACTTTACGAAGGTCACCTTTGGGCACAACAATGCGATCCTCGAAGAAGAGAGTATCCTTGTCATCAAGGCGATAGCACTTGTACTTGGGTTGACTCTTGGCAATCCCAATCTTCACCTTCTTCACCATAGCATCAAGAAGTTGAGCCTCGCGAATCTGATCTTCCAAAGTAGGAGAGACTTGAAGGTTGGCGAGGAAACCTTGAGGAACAACTTGCAGATTGAGTTTGCGGAAAGCTTCACAAAGCTCGGGTTGGTAAGGCTTGATAATCAGACTGTTGCAGTAAGCCTTCCTGCTCAAAGCGTCAGCAATCACATTGGCCTTGCCTGGAGTATACTCGATACTCGGATTATACTCTTGAATCATTTCGACCCAACGAGTCTGCCTGAGGTTGAGATTAGGCTGAGTGAAGATGTACTTGAGACTCTTGTGGTCAGTGAAGATGTCCACTTTTCTTCCCAATAAGAGATGTCTCCAAGTCAAAAGAGCATGCACAACTGCCGCCAACTCGAGGTCATGAGTGGGGTAGTTCTTCTCGTTGGGCTTCAACTGGCGAGAGGTATAAGCCACAACTTTCTTCTCTTGCATCAACACTGCACCAAGACCTTGAAGAGAGGCATCGCAGAAGACCTCGAACGGTTTGGATTCATCAGGAGGAGTCAGAACTGGAGCAGTGACCAATTTCTCTTTCAAAGTGTTGAAAGCGATGTCACATTCCGGAGACCAAACGTACTTGACGTGCTTCTGGAGAAGGTTTGAAAGAGGCTTCACGATCTTTGAAAAGTTCTCAACGAACCTTCGACGGTAGCTTGCGAGACCAAGGAAGCTGCGGAGTTGCTTCACGTTCTGAGGTGGTTCCCAATTCACAATTGCAGACACCCTCTCAGGATTCACCGCTATGCCCTTGGCAGAGATGATATGCCCAAGATAAAGAACCTCATCGAGCCAAAAATCGCACTTTGAGAACTTGGCGTAGAACTGATGTTCCCTGAGCTTATCGAGCACCAAACGCAAGTGCTTGGCACCAGAATGTCATCGAGGTAGACCAAGACAAAGTCATTTGTGTAGGCATTGAAGATGAAGTTCATCATGCGAGAGAAAGTCGGAGGAGCGTTGACGAGGCCAAAAGACATGACAGTGTATTCATATGAACCATAGCTTGTTCTGAAAGCCGTCTTGGGAATATCTTGCTCACGGATTCGAATCTGGTGATAGCCCATACGGAGATCAAGCTTGGAGAATACTTGGGCACCTTTGAGTTGTTCGAACAGCTCATTGATGTTGGGAAGTGGGTACTTGTTCTTGATAGTCTTCTTGTTCAATGGACGGTAGTCAACACAAAGTCAGTCCGTTCCATCCTTCTTCTTCACAAAAAGAACTCCACAACCCCACGGAGAAGAACTAGGTCGGATGAGACCCATTCGCTCTTGAATATCGAGTTGCTTCTTCAGCTCCTTCAACTCTTCAGGTCCAAGCTTGTAAGGACGTTTGCAAACAGGTTCCATGCCAGGCTCAAGATCGATGACGAATTCAACTGGCCGGTGCGGAGGCATTCCTAGAAGCTCTTCTGGAAAGACGTCTTGATATTCGCAAACGACTGGAATTTGAGAGATGGCATCCAGTTCACCATTCTCGTTGAGAGAAAAAAGACGGATGGTATCGTCACGAGCGACAAAGACAATTACATCCTCAGACGAATGAGTCAATTGAATCTGCCTGGCTGCACAATCAAGATGCACCTTGTGCTTAGAAAGCCAATCCATTCCGAGAATAAGATCAATATCTGAGTCGCCCAGAACAATAGGAGAAGCTAGAAATTTGTAGTCGCCCAACGTGATAGTAACATCCGGGACGCAGATATTAGCTGTCATTTGCTTGCCTGGTGACACGATTTGCAGAAACCTTTGCAGATACTGATAATCACACTCATACTTTGATGCAAAAGGTTTGGAAATGAAACAATGCGATGCACTCGTGTCAAAAAGAAATTTTGCAGGAATATCGTTAACAGGAAGGTTACCCATGATGACATCTGACGAGTCCTCTGCCTAAGCTGCATTCACCATGTTGACCTTGGCGTACTTGGGGTTATGCTTGACCACAGCTGTACTTGCCGATCTCACAGGAGGAGGAGGAGGGAGACGCCTCTGATTGAAGCATTTGTTGGCATAGTGACCCTTCTGTTGGCACTTGTTGCACGTGACCTCTGAAAGCGGACGGTGATACGGAGCACTCGATCTTGGAGCTTGAGACGAAGTCTTGTTCTGAAAGCCAAGGTTGGGTGGGTGGGAAGATCCACTGCCACCTTTGCTCTTATGCTGATAAGGCTGATGGAACGGAGGAGGAGGAAGCCAATACTTCTGCTGCTTAGCCACTTGAGTTGAGGAAGAAGGAGTAGCATCTCTGACTCGCTTCTTGGAAGCATCGCACTTCAGTTGAGCAGCTCTTGCTTCAATGCCATGTTGTAAAACTCATCGTACCTCATGGGCTCAAAGAGAACAAGAGCTAGCTAGATTTCTTCTCTGAGACCACCCCTGAACTGGTATATCATGCTCTTCTCGTCAGGGACGTCCTGCTTAGCAAAGCGGGCGAGCTTCTGAAACATCTTGTTGTACTCATAGACAGACATAGAGCCTTGCTTCAGGTTGCGGAATTCCTCACGCTTGCTTTCAACCACGCTCTGAGGAATATGATGAGCTTTGAAGTCTTGACGGAATTCATCCCAGGTAATCACACGGCCTCCTCTGGAATCTTTGTACTGCTGAAACCATTCTGCAGCTTGGTCTTTGAGTTGGAAGGAAGCGAACTTGACAAAGTCCTCAGGCCTGACGTTACTGCACTCGAAATGCTTGCATAAGTCCACGAGCCAATCATCAGCGTCAGTTGCCTCAACACAATTGCTGAAGGTCTTTGGCTGGTTAGCAAGGAACTGGTTGAGTGTAGCAAAGTGATTCTGATTGTTTCCCTGGTTCCCTTGGTTGCGCTCTTGAAGAAGTTGCATGATCAGCTGCGTGTTTGCATTGGTAGCGGCCATCACAGCTTTCCATGCCTCCGGAGGTGGAGGTGGTGGTGGCGGATCAGGATTCGGAGTCGTGCGCGTTGGAGGAGCCATCCTGAAGAGGTTGACATCCATTAGCACATTGATAGACAAATATTGAAGCTGAATCAAACGGGTTGAAATTGCAACATATAGTCTTCACATCCGAACAAAATGAACGAATGCATTCCAATTGAAATGGTCACATATCCATAAATTGAGAAGCCACTTAGAATTTAGGTAGAAGAAAAAAACAACACCAAGGTACGGAACAAGAACGAATACTCGGTAAGGATCACCCAATCTCAAACCAAATATCCGTGGAAGAAGAACTAGAGCTACAAGAATTCCCACCTATGAAACTCCCGAACCTTTCCGGTTATGCAATCAGGTGTTGGGGATACAGGGGAAGCATAATATCTCACCCAAATCTAGCAAATCCTACATCCAGCTGTATCCATCCTTCAACACATAACCGAGAAAAACTTCGGAAATCGTCTACCTCAACCTTCGAAAAGCATCCGTTATACCAGTTACGGCAATACTCCCGAACTCCCGCCCCAGTACTGGGTGGCGTCGAGGTTATCTCACCAACAACTGCATAAAAGAGATTTTCGATGTCGGCGAAACTAAACTCAGGTATTCCAGAACTGCAACGATAAAATTGTGACGACAACACCTCGGAGCTCAACTCCCCGGGACACTGCCACAACCCCTAAATGACAGGAGGCACCAAGAACAATGTTCTCGTCACAAATCGATCGGAACGATTCCAAGATACCCGCGTGATCCTAAATTTTTTTAGTGAAATTTGAGAAGAGAAGAGTCAAAACTCTACGTCAGGATGCCTTACCAGAGCGATGAAGGGACTGGGGAGTAAAAAGAATTCCTAAACTCTCCGATATATAATTCCTAAATGACTCAAAACATTTTTCTAGACTCAACAACGTCAGCTAATTCGATCAAGCAGGGGGGCTCCTAAGGTCGGGGAAGGCTCTGATTACCAACTTGTAACGCCCTCGATGCGGCTATATCTCCTACGTGTCGAAGCACGACTTAGAGGCATAACCGCATTGAAAGCAATGTCGCAAGTAAGGTAATCTTCACAACAACCCATGTAAATAGATAATAGGGGAAAAGGTACATAGTTGGCTTACACTCGCCACGTCACACAAATACATGAATAACATTACAATCATCCAATACACTCATGGTCCGACTACGGTACCAAAATAAAAGATCAACCCCAACATGCGACACGGTCCCGATCGCCCCAACTGGGCACCACTACTGATCATCAGGGAAAGACACATAGTAACGGCGTGAGTCTTCGTCGAACTCCCACTTGAGCTCAAGCGCATCATCTGGAACGGAATCATCGGTCCCTGCATCTGGTTTGGAAGTAATCTGTGAGTCACGGGGACTCAGCAATCTCGCACCCTCGCGATCAAGACTATTTAAGCTTATAGGTAAGGCAAGGTAATATGTGGAGCTGCAGCAAGCGACTAGCATATATGGTGGCTAACCTGTTCGCAAAAGAGAGCGAGAAGAGAAGGCAAAGCACGAACGAAGAACTATAGAACAACCTACGCAAACATTACTCCAACACCGTGTTCACTTCCCGGACTCCGCCGAGAAGAGACCATCACGGTTACACACGCAGTTGATTCATTTTAATTAAGTTAAGGTTCATGTTATCTACAACCGGACATTAACAAATTCCCATCTGCCCATAACCGCGGGCACGGCTTTCAAAAGTTCAAATCCCTGCAGGGGAGTCCCAACTTAGCCCATCACAAGCTCTCACGGTCAACGAAGGATAAACCTTCTCCCGAGACATTCCGATCAGACTCGGCATCCCGGTTCTACAAGACAACTTCGACAATGGTAAAACAAGTCCAGCAACACCGCCCGAATGTGCCGACAAATCCCGATAGGAGCTGCACATATCTCGTTCTCAGGGCACACTCAGATGAGGCTCCATACAACTAAAACCAAACCTCGAGTTTCCCCGAGGGGGCCCTGCACAGGGCTCTAGTTTGGACCAACACTCAGAGGAGCACTGGCCCGGGGGGGTTTAAAATTAAGATTACCCTCGGGCTCCGGAAACCCAAGGGAAAAAGAGGCTAGGTGGCAAATGGTAAAACCAAGGTTGGGCATTGCTGGAGGAGTTTTATTCAAGGCGAACTGTCAAGGGGTTCCCATTATCACCCAACCGCGTAAGGAACGCAAAATCCGGGAACATAACACCGATATGACGGAAACTAGGGCGGCAAGAGTGGAACAAAACACTAGGCAAAAGGCCGAGCCTTCCACCCTTTACCAAGTATATAGATGCATTAAGATAACAAGATAATATAGTGATATCCCAACAATAAACAATGTTCCAACAAGGAACGATCTCCAATCTTCACCTGCAACTAGCAACGCTATAAGAGGGGCTGAGCAAAGCGGTAACATAGCCAATCAACGGTTTGCTAGGACATGGTGGGTTAGAGGTTTGACATGGCAATTTGGGAGGCATGATAAGCAAGTGGTAGGCATCGTAGCATAGGCATAGCAAAAGAGCGAGCATCTAGCAAGCAAAGATAGAAGTGATTTCGAGGGTATGATCATCTTGCCTGCAAAGTTGTCAGAGTTGACTTGATCCTCGTAAGCAAACTCAACGGGCTCCTCGTTAGCGAACTCGTCTCCCGGCTCTACCCAAACAAGACAAACAAGCAAAAGGAACACAATCAACCACGTGCAAAGCTCGAACAACATGATGCAAACATGGTATGCTATGCGGGATGCGATATGTGATGCATATGCAAGATTTGACAATGAATGATTGAACCTGGCCTCAACTTGGAAATCCAAGAGTGCCACTGGAAAGGTGAGGTGATTTCGGTAGAAATCGATATAAAGATCACCGGAATCGGATGCACGGTTTGGAAATGGCAAGCAAAACAAATATGGCACCGGTCTGCGATAAACAGCAAGTAGCCATCTAAATGCATCAAGATAATTATGCTACAGCACTCAAACATGACAACAAAATACATGGCAGGGATCCACTCATGATGCTTGACAAAAGATGAACACTGAGCTACGGCCAATTCATCAACTAACAGGTTCAAACAAGTATGGAAAAAATGCAAATGGTAAACAGGTTTCAGACTTGGTGAAATTAACACAAGTCTGGAATTTAACATCAGGTAGCACACTTTGGAGCATGAAAACTATAAGCTACAGGAACTTAACATGGCAAAGTAAGGCATGACATGAAGCTACTCAAAGCACTTAACAAAAGTCCCTTAGTGACCTTGAGCCAAAAGGGATGAGAAAATACAATTGCAAGCATGTGAACATGGCAAAAACATAATCAGATTACAGACTTAGTGAAAAACTGGAACATGCAAATCTGTTAAAGAGTAGGCATGTTTATGAGCTCGATGCACTCACTACAGAGCAAGGCATGACAAACTAAGCATACACCCACCAAGAATACATATCATAGAAGCTAGACATGGCAAGAACAACAACATAGCATGCAAGGATCACTAGCAACATCCTCGGCAAAATCGCTAACGAGTCAACAATCTGCCAGGATTCACGAAATAGCAAAAGTAGAGCTCGATTGACTCAAGCTAGGGTACTCCATAATTGCAAACAAAGACGTGGATGGATAGAGCACCACAATGTTAACAAATCATCCTTACTGATCATCCTCAAAAGAGGCACGGATCACTAGGAAACAACATGAACATATGACATATTGATAAAATCAGATCAAGGACTTAGTGAAAAACTAAGTCCCTGAAATCAGCATTAACGAATGCACTACTTTGCAAACTTGTTCTAGTCACCACACATGTCACAAAAATACATGGTAAGCACCTCTGTAAAGATGGCATGACATATAACAAAACTCATGTAGAACTCAGGAGCATATCATGCACACATTAATCATGGCAAAAATGAAAAATAGCTATCTGATGAAACATATCTGACAATTATCTCATATAGCCCTCTTCCAACAGCATTTCGGGCATCAAGATGAGCTCAAACGAAAATGATGCAATGAGACGAAATGATGTACTCTCTGAGGCGAACATTTTGATATGCTACACGCCCAAATCGGAGCTACGGATGCGGAGTTACGGCATGATGGATTATGCAAAAAAAATATGCAAAACTGGGACAAAACGAGGTCAACCCTAATATTCCGGATCTGGATCTGAGGCGCACTGTAGCTGGCGCGGCGCCCGAGGATGGCCGTCGCCGGAGAAGAAGCGGCCGGCGGGGGCATGGTCACCGAAGGGAGGGGTTGGCCGGGGTGGCGTGGTGCGGTGGCGGCGGAGGTACTTGGGCAGCGCGGGGCGACGAGGTGCGGACGGTGGAGGAAAACCTTGCTGCGGCGGAGCTTGCTCCGCCGGCAATGGCGCGGCGGCGGAGATCCGGCAACAGGCGGCGGGAGGCGGCGCGATGAGGCTCTCGGGCGGGCCGGCATGACGAATTGGGGACCGGGGCGGTGGATCCAATCCCGCTGCGACACGTGGCGGCTGGGTTCGGACGTGTCCGGCCGGCAAGATTTCGTCCGACCGCGAGGAGAGGGAGAGGGTTAGGGTTTCATCTGGGTTTCGGGGAAGGGATCTTTCTATAGGCATAGAGGGAGCTAGGAGAGTCCAAATGAGGTGCGGTTTGCGGCCACGCGATCGTGATCGAATGCTCTAGATGATGGAGAGAGTTTTGGTGGGTTTTTGGGCCAAATTGGAAGGGTGTTGGGCTGCAACACACACGAGGCCTTCTCGGTCCCTCGGTTAACCGTTGGAGTATCAAACGAAGTCCAAATGGTACGAAACTTGACAGGAGGTCTACCGGTAGTAAACCAAGGACGCTTGGCAAGTCTCGGTCCAATCCGGAAATGTTTAACCCCCACACACTAAAAGAGGTAGAAAGGGCCACCGGAGGAGATAGGAGCACCGAAATGCAAAACGGACAACGGGGAAAATGCTCGGATGCGTGAGACGAACACGAATGCAAATGCAATGCACATGATGACATGATATGAGATGCATGACAACGGCAACAACACATGAAGACAAAAACCCGAACCCGAGGAAATAAAATAACTTAGCGCCGGAAATGGCAAGAGTTGGAGTACATATAAGGTAAATTACATCCGGGGTGTTACAACTTGGCAGAGCCGGCCACCCATGGCTGAACCAAAAATGCACGGTGCGCAGGCAAAGGAACGAGGAAGCAGAGGGGAGGCTTCTTGCGGAGAAGAGTTGGCAGGGCGCGGCGCTCGCCGGAGTCGAGGTCGAAGGGGACGGTTCGAGGGTGGTGATGCCATGGCCGAGAGGGAGAGATGGGTGTCGAGGGAGAGAAGTGAACGGCGCGTGGAGCTCTCCCTCCCTTTTCTGACTGCAGGTGCAGCAGGAGGAGGACTCGGCCGCGAGTAGACGAGCTCGACCAGCAGGGTCGGGCGGCGGGGCGAAGTGGCATCCGGGCGTCGAGGCGGGGCGCGGTGGCCATGGAGGTGGGGTGCAGCATAGTGGCAAGACGACGACGACTGCAGGGCGCCGGTGGCGGGCCGGATCGAGGAGGAAGGAGGCTCGAGCTGATGGCGATGGGGATCCTACGAGTGCGAGAGAGAAGGTGAGGGAGAGAGCTAGGGGGATCGAGGAGATGGCTCTGGCGGCAGTGAGGGAACGAGGGAAGGAGTTCGAGGGAGTTGAGAGGGGATTCGGTCGGGCCTGGTAGACCGCTAGGGTTGGAGGGTGTGGCTGGGCCTTGGGTCAGCGCTGGAGTTGGCCTAGGAAGGCCGGCGGCTAGGAAGGCCGGCGGCTGGATGGGCCTATAGGCCACTGGTGGGAGGTGGGTGCTGGGCTGCGAGAGGCCTTGGCCAAAAGGGTTGGTAGCTAGGCTCCCTCTCTCCTTACTTCTCTACTCTTATAGAAAAAAGGAGAAAAAGAGAGAAGAGCAACGGTTAGGGAAAGAATTGGGCATAGGGTTTGGAGAAGGTTGGAAAGGAAATTATGAAAGGCATATAATTTAAACTGCAAGTGTGTTTGAGTGTGGTTCCACACTAATGGAATAT
This sequence comes from Triticum aestivum, assembly GCF_018294505.1. Lineage (NCBI taxonomy): Eukaryota > Viridiplantae > Streptophyta > Magnoliopsida > Poales > Poaceae > Triticum > Triticum aestivum. The sequence continues at coordinate 239,385,330 of NC_057803.1, forward strand.
TTCAATATAGCTCCCTAAAATAGTAGGAGACTTTTATATGTTATAAGGAGAATTTCACCTTGTGAACTCCCTCGATTTAAATGGACCGAAGGTCCATACGGTTTATTTGGTTGAGGTACATACAAGCATCTGAAGCTCCGGTCTTGGGGCGTCACAGTTGCCTTCAATTTACTTTCTGCTCGTAGAGTTACTGTGTTAAATCTTGAATGTAACATTCGGGTAGTTGCATCTCTTGGGTCAAGTGTTTCTCAGATGCTTGTATGTATCTTGGCTCACTAAATCGATATAATACTTACTTAGCTATGAAGGGACTTTCATGAATCATAGCACTAGTGTGTGGCTGCCTTGCATCTCTGGATTATTGGTTTAGTGTACTGTAGATATGTGATCCTTTTATCTAACTAGCTTGTATGTGCTTGTTCCCTCCCTCCGCCGGATCTATTCTTCTTGCTTGCTTCCTTCCTTCCTATGAGAACCGAGATCTCGGGATGGTAGGTCATGTCTGTGATGCATCATGGCTCCTGGTGAAGTGTTTTACTGTGATGATGCTCTGTTTTGGGGTCAGTCAGTAGTACTCTGTAAAGGTGCAAGAACACACCCGTGCACTCTAAGCCTCTCTAGATAGGGCGTATATGATTGTGTTCTGAATTGATTGGATGCTGGATTCGGCTGCTGCATCTTTGTTGATAGTCTCTGTGCAGATTTTTCTTCGTGTGCCTGATAGTTATAGGTAGGCTGCAGTTGATTTGATATGACCATGCAGTGATCATTTGTCTGTTGTCACAGATATTTCATAGTCTGATTTGGACATTTATTGTACGTGATTCAACATCACCATTGATTTGTATTGTTTCACAAAGTTAATGTGGCTTGACGATGCTGCTGAACACTAAATTAACCTGTCCCTGCATCTTACTGTCAACAATTTGTGCATGACTTGCCTTGGTGATGTAGTTTTACTTGCTGTGTATGCTTTCTTAGTTGTTCACCAGGCCGCTCTCTTGTATCGTTTGAGTGCGCCAATTAGTTCGTCCGGCCTCTATGATTTATTCTGATAGCTTCTAGTTGTTATAGGTTTTGGTTATACATGCACATTTGGGTCTTAATTCCTGCCTATTTTCTCTGAAAAACTAAGACATGTTTGAGTTGACAATGACTGAGATAATATTTCACATGTAGGGTAAATATGTCATAGTAAATCTGTAAAATATCTTCTTTATAGTTTTTCCTTGCATGTTCAGTATAGTGTCTGGCATGTTCATAGAGCCACTTGTGGAGTGAGATGAGAATAACAGTTATACTTCTGTAATGTTTTATCGTATAGACATATGCAAAAGTTGCTTGTGCATTATCACTAATTTTGATCGTTGCTTTACTAATAACTGTGAATGCAATAGTGTGTTTGTGGTCTTATTGTCTTGCAAGTTTACTATTTCCAGAACCATCATCTTATTTTCTTTAACATAGTAGTTTACTATTGACGTTTACTATTGAGGAATAAGAGGAGATATGAAGTTTATATTGATGTTTCATGTAGGTTGGGTTACCCAATGTTGGCAAATCAACTTTCTTTAACATAGTAACAAATGTGGGCTCCCACGCCGGCGACTCCAGGTCAGTGTCCCGACCCCTCACTCCCTCGTCTCCCCATCTCGTTTTCGTTTCCCGTGGTGGCTGCTGCTATTTCGTGTCGGGTTCTGACTTGGTTTGGTTTGCTGTTGTTGTTTCTGTTGTGGTGGCGCAGACTCGCGGTGAAGAACAACAAGGCCGAGAAGGACCCCAACAAGCCCAAGTGCCCCCGAGTGCCTTCTTCATCTTCATGTGAGTCCCAGTCTTGGTTCCTGGTTCTATTCATGTTGCTTCTTTGGTGTGGAGTCGTGTCCTGACCAAGGATTTGGTGCGTGTTTCATCTTTGCAAGAACAACTTCAGGAAGGAGTACAAGGAGAAGCACCCTGACGTCAGGCAGATCTCCGTGGTAAGCGCCTTGGTCCCGTTCCGCCACCTGTCCGCCTCTGTCTTGTGATGTTTGTTCGAATTGTTGCTGCGATGAGTTTCCTTGTGAATTCCGTTCCCTGGTCTGGTTTGGGTTTAGTTCTCTGGCTCGTTCAAACCGAGAGGACTGTGTTCTCAGATTGTTGCTAGAATTGCAACTGCTCATTTTGTATTAAGCTAGGATAAACATCCTTTTCAGAACATGGGTTGAAGCAGACTGTACTTTCTTATTGAGAATATGAAAATGAGATATTCTGTTTGCTAATATGAAGATAGCATTGTGTTTAATCCAGTACTGATGATTGTCTTCATTCCCATATAAACTTGTTAATGATGGTGATTTTGTACTAGCATATAAACTTGTTTTTGTTTTCACTTGATACATACTTAGCTTGTACTTGAAGTTGTGGGTTAATGCTGGTAATTTTGTTCTACTTGTATTCATTGGTACCCCCATCATCGAGTGCACAGATGCAATAGTGGCAAGGAGATCATGGTCGTTTGCATCGTCAAGCACACCATGGCGAGCATCCACCTCCTCACAGTGGCAAGAAGAGTAGGTGCCTAGTTTGCAATCATTGTCGAAGGATCTCCATGCTGAAGAACATAACACTTGTAGAGCTTGTAAAGTACCATGTTATTGAACGTGTGGAGCATGTAACTATGACTTCCACTATTGTATGTTAGAGTTATTTTACAGCTTGCTACACCTACTAAAGAACATAACACTTGTAGAGCTTGGAAAGTGCATGTTAGAGTTATTTGTACAGCAGCAACTCTGTATTGACTCTGGTGATAATATTTGAAGTATTTTGTGTGTTTTCTGTGTGCCAATTTAAATATTGTGTATTTATTTACGTTAAATTGGAAAATGAAGAATGTGACCCTGAAAAAAAGAAAAAATGAAACTGTTGAGACAAAAAGGCCATGTGCCAAAAATAAAAAGGACTGCAATGTCGGGCTTGGTCCATGAAGTTCACAAAAAAATCATAGGGAAAAAATATAAATGGGCTGAATTAATGGGCTTCGCCCATATAAACACCGAATTGGACTGGGCTGATTCTTGTGCCACATCAGCTTGCCATGCTGGATGCCTACGTGGTCTGGGGAGGCTGCTAGTGACCAAAAATCTGGTCGTGGAACCAATGACCGTTCACAGAAGGTCGCTAATTTCAGTTTACGATCGCCAGCTTTTGACCTTCTGTTTTTGGTCAAAAAAAGGTCGTAAATGAAAAACTATGACCTTTCAGCGGCCAATAGTGAGGGTCAAAAGTTGACATATTTCTTGTAGTGTGTTCAAGATGAGTCACCAGCTACAATGGAGATACAGAGAGCCGGAGAGCTTCTCCAGACATTGGTGACACAACAGGCGGCTTATTCGTAAAGCCCGGAATGGATTCATTCAACCCCTCGTCCAAGCCAGAGTTATAGCAGGCATATTGAATCACCAGCAGTTTTGAGGAGTGAGCAGCACCATAATCATCCTCGTAGGCATGACCCACCGCGCGCCGGTAACAATGCTCAGACCCTGGTGGACCAGGGTAGGGCGTGGCATGAACCTGAACTAGGGGCCCAATTGGCGGCTCAACAACAATCTTCGGTTTACCCATCGACATGTGCAGATGCAGGAGTGACCTCTAGAACCCTTGGTGTGGCGTGTTTAGTGCCGACTCTACGCAACGAGCGCTTGCCTAAGGATTTCAAGGGCCCCCACAAGGTGCCAAACTACACTACGGATTAGCCCCCAGAAGCCTGGATTGAGAGCTATGAGATGGCCATGGAGATGTTGGATGTTAGTGATGCTGCGTGTGCTAAGTATTTCACCATGATGTTAGATGGACCGGCTCGTACTTGGTTGAAAGGGTTGCCCGCTAACTCCATCAGGTCACGGGCAGAATTGAAGACGCATTTTATTCAAAATTTTAAAGACACGTGCAAGCAGCCTATGTCGATTCTAGATTTTGACTCTTGTGTCCAAGGTGAGGGAGAGTCAACAATCAATTGGATGCCCCGGATCTTGGCCGTTATACATTCATCAAACAGTATCAACGTCGGTTCAGCAGTCCTAATGTTGGTGAAGAATTGTTGTTTCCTTCCCCTTAAGCAGAAACTAGGGCGGCTTAAGCGCCACTTCAATGATATGGGTGAGTTCATGGCGACTCTCGTCAAATACGTCGACTCTAATAGTACTAAAGACCCTAAGTCTGATGAGGAGAAGGATAGTAAGGGGAAGAAGAGGGGCAGTGCAAAGGGACAGAAGCATAACACAGCGGGTCAAGGTGGCAATGGTAAGTGCAAAGCTGACGGTGGTTTGGACTTTGTGGCTAACACCAATAAGAAGAATAATAGTCAGCATCGCAAGGGAAAACCACCCCCGCTTGGAGGGCCAAAGTTCATCCTCGAGGCGATGATGAACCACCCTTGCCCAAAGCACGTCACACAAGAAAAGCCGGCTTCATCATGAGGGAGTATAGAAATACATTTTTTTCGAAAATAACCATGGCCCGAATGGCGGCTCAGGATCCGGCTCTCATGGACCTGGCTTTAGAGGTGGCAGTTCAAACTCCGGTTTTTAGGGCCAAGGCAATCAAGGTGTTTTCAATAAGCAATCTGGTCAAGGGAATCAGCAGCAACAGTCTACAGAGTAATCCAAAGCAGCTGGATAGTGGCCAGTATCATGTGTTTACCACAAGTTTATGCAATCTGGACCAGAAGGTTCACAAAATGGCAGTAGAGGCGGTTCAGGCCGCAGTCCCTCGTTACTTGAGATGGTCGAAACATCCTATTATATGGAGCCGTGAGGATCACCTGACATGGGTCGACAATCCGGGTCAGTTGGCTTTGGTGGTTGCGCTGCAGGTTGGAGGGTACAAGTTCACTAAAGTACTCATGAATGGAGGCAACAACATCAATATTCTTTATTACGATACTTTTCACCGTATGAATTTAATGGATAAGAATCTTAAGCCGTCCTCTACTGTTTTTCAGGGAGTGGTGCCTGGTAAGTCGGCGTACCCAGCGGGTAAAATAGCCTTGGAAGTGGCTTTTGGAGATGATCATGATTTGAGAGCTGAGACACTGACTTTTGAAGTGGTCAAGATCAAGAGCCCTTATAACGCTCTGTTTGGATGGCCGGCTTATGCTAAATTCATGGCACGACCTTGTTATGTTTATCTGCAGCTTAAGATGCCGGGTCATAAGGGTACCATCACTGTACATGGCAACAGGAAGATAGCTTTGGAGTGTGAAGAGGGCGATGCCGCTTATGCTGAGACTGCCTGTGCAACGGAGGAGTTGAAGTTCTACAAAGATAATGTTGACCCGGCGGATATGGCTCCTTTGAAAAAGCCAACTACAGAGCATGGCCCATTGTTGAAATTTAAGTCGGTAGATGACACTAAGCTGGTTGACTTTGTTCCTGGTGACTATTCCAAGCAGTTTAGTATCAGTGCTAATATGGATCCGAAATAGGAAAGCGCGCTCATCGAGTTCATCCATGAGAACTGGGACATCTTTGAATGCAACCCCTCAAACATGCGAGGTGTACCGAGGGAACTCGCTGAGAACACTTGATACGTCTCCAATGTATATATAATTTTTGATTGTTCCATGCTATTATATTATCCATCTAGGATGTTTTATATGCATTTATATGCTATTTTATATGATTATTGGGACTAACCTAATAACCTAGAGCCCAGTGCCAGTTTCTGTTTTTTCCTTGTTTTTGAGTTTTCTAGAAAAGGAAAACCAAACGGAGTCCAATTGACCTGAAAATTCATGGAGATGATTTTTGGACTAGAAAAAACCCAGGGAGTATCGGAGATGGGCCAGAAGAGTCCTGACGGAGCCACGAGGGTGGGGGCGCGCCCCCTACCTCATGGCCGCCTCGGGGAGCCCCCTAACTTGTTCCCAACTCCAACACCTCTTATATATACCCAAACTTCTAAAAAGAAACCTAGATCTGGAGTTCCGCCGCCACAAGCCTCCGTAGCCATCGAAAACGAATCTAGACCCGTTCTGGCACACTGCCGGTGGGGGAATCCCTCTCCAGTGGCCATCTTCATCATCCCAACACTCTCCATGATGAGGAGGGAGTAGTTCACCCACGGGGCCGACGGTATGTACCAGTAGCTATGTGTTTGACCTCTCTCTCTCTCGTGTTCTTGATTCGGAACGATCTTGATGTATCGCGATATTTTCTATTATAGTTCAATCTTATGATGTTTCTCCCTCTCTACTCTCTTGTAATGGATTGAGTTTTCCCTTTGAAGTTATCTTATCGTATTGAGTCTTTAAGATTTGAGAACACTTGATGTATGTATTGCATGTGCTTACCTGTGGTGGCAATGGGATATTCACGTGATCCACTTGATGTATGTTTTGCTGATCAACTTGTGAGTTCCATGACCTCGTGAACTTATGCATAGGGGTTGGCACACGTTTTCATCTTGACTCTCTGGTCGAAACTTTGGGGCAGTCTTTGAAGTTCTTTGCGTTGGTTGAATAGATGAATCTGAGATTGTGTGATGCCTAACGTATAATCATACCCACGGATACTTGAGGTGACATTGGAGTATCTAGGTGACATTAGGTTTTTGGTTGATTTCTGTCTTAAGGTGTTATTCTAGTATGAACTCTAGGATAGATCGAACGGAAAGAATAGCTTCGTGTTATTTTACTATGGACTCTTGAATAGATCGATCAGAAAGAATAACTTTGAGGCGGTTTTGTACCCTACTATAATCTCTTCGTTTGTTCTCCGCTATTTGTGACTTTGGATTGACTCTTTGTTGCATGTTGAGGGATAGTTATATGATCCAATTATGTTATTATTGTTGCGAGAACTTGCACTAGTGATAGTACGAACCCTAGGCCTTGTTTCCTAGCATTGAAATACCATTTGTGCTCACTTTTATCATTAGTTACCTTGTTGTTTTTATATTTTCAGATTACACAAACGTATATCTACCATCCATATTGCACTTGTATCACCATCTCTTCGCCGAACTAGTGCACCTATACAATTTACCATTGTATTGGGTGTGTTGGGGACACAAGAGACTCTTTGTTATTTGGTTAAGAGAGACTCTTTGTTATATGCTCCTGCCGTAATATGTATAACCCAGAAGAATCCTCACCGATGGTGAAATTAATTAACCTCTCCCGATGTAGGTCAAAGTGATGCATGCATGCATCAATGATGGCCTCGTGGGCCCACAGATGGAAGTGTCACACGTGAGTGTCCTAGCTAGGATAACCATCGCGTGCATGCATGCGGCCTAAAGAGGTGTTGTGTGATGTTTGAATAGCCAATTTCACAATATTGATGTGGCGCGTGCCTCGGAAACCAAAAAGTCCCAACACTGAGTGAGGTGTACTTGTTCACGGACGCGTACGTATAGTATATATGCTAGTCCCTTCCCACCTCTTCGATGCGTACTATATACCACCATAACACAAACAAAAAAGATTCTACTTTGCTGGTCAAATTAATCTCACTGCCGGCTGTTCGTCAAAGTGATGGACGACGACCTTGCGGGACCACAGAAAGCATCACATGCGAGTATCGAGTGTCATGTAGGACAACCATCAATTGCATGTGGCCAAAACATGTATGAATGAAAGGGTTGTGTAATGTTTTAAATAACGATTTCATGACTCTGATGTGGCACAGGCCTGCCTAACAAAACGGCCAACCAACATGGTGGCTCACAACTCGTAGTGTACTGCGAGCCACCCGCCACCCCCAGACACACACGCCCACACACACATATGAATCCACCGCAACTACAATGCATGTTAAATTAATTATCCCGCAGTGAACATATGTTACCAAAGGAGGGACGTTGTAATTTCAAAAAAACATAGAGATCATTAAGATGTTTTAGTACATTAATTGATTGATTTTCTACGGGTATAATGTGCAAAAATCAAATTTGAGTTACATGCACATGTGACAGTGCACCTAAATGGATTGCAGAAACACATGTGTCTCACTGGGTGCATGTTTACTCCCCCTGCAACAAATTTCAAACATTGAGAATCTTGATTTTTAAATTCTAGTAAATCCAAAACTTATTTGAAGTTCATGAAACTTATCGTGTTGTCATATAGATACCAATACAAAGTGGCATTGTACTTTTTTTGTCAAATTTGAGACCAGTTTTGATGTAATATTTTTCTAGTTACAAACGGGAGATTATTAATAATAGGGAACCAATATCCCAAACGGATTATTTATTCGAACCGTGAGCGTTAGACCAACAATGGATATGTGCCATGCTTCGGTTAAGCAATAAAGCGGTAGCATTAATCATCCAAATAGAAAACCAATATACGTGCCGCCGCAGGACCCGTGTGCCGTGCGAGCAAGCGTGAGTTGACGGGATGCATGCGAGTAGTCCGCCGCGCAGGCAGACGGGGAGGCGTGCGTGCAGGTGTGTGAATTGATGGAGGCGCACTCGCTGCGCATTGTCATCGGGAGGCGTGCAAGTAGCTATGTGAAACTTTGGTAGGCATGCCAGCAGTCCGGTGCGCAGGCTCACCGGGGAGGCGAGCCATCGGTTTGACCGTTGCCCGCCTCGTTCCCACAACTCCCACTACTCCATATTAATGGTGCGCCCGAGCGGCCGCACTCCCCGTCCTCGCCTCTCACACACACAATCCTCTCTCTCCGCTTGCATCCTCGATGCCGCTCTCAGTCCTCAAAGTCTTCAGTGTATGAGGATGCCGCTGAAGTGCCCCATTGGAGGGACTAGCGATGCTGGGGCTGCTAAAGCACCGGAGCATGGCGTGGAGATGGAGACAGAGGTTGCCATCACCGCTGGCGAGTTATTGCTGCACCCTGACGTTGTCCACGGTGTTGAGCTTCCACAGCCGGAGACGGAGTTCCACACCAACTCTGGTGCAACCCCGGCGACGACTCCGACGGCCACTTCGGCGATGACTCTGACGACCACTCCAGTGACGACTCCGACGATGATGGACAGTTGGTTAGTCATCTATACCCATTTCTGTGTCAAATAGATCATAGGGTTTTTCTGGTTACACCCGCCTCTCCCTTTTTGGAATAGAAATCCTATGGTTATGTTCTCCCAATCCATGAAATCTGAGTAAGTTTTGTTAGATCCGTGTAGTGAATTGATTGTTTGAATGGTACAAGTGATAAGTGATTAGTTGTTTCATATGTGCAAATGATTTCTTCTAGTAATCCGACTAGGTTTAGTGTTCGGGCTAATAATTCCTAGCCAAGACTTGACAATTTATTTTGAATGACCTACATATGTTTGTTGCATTATTTTCTTCAAGATTGGTCTATACATAGATGACTGTGCTTAAAAATTGAACCATAATCTATGGATATGTATTAATAAATAGCCATAAATTTCTAATCCTACTTCACGACATGTAATCATTGATTTGATGCCAAATTTGTTTTACTATTTGTATAGGTGTTGTGGACAACGAGGATGAAGATGGCCAGAGGAGGTACAAGAGGCAAATCCCGAGGGAGCTTTATGCGGGAATGCATAACATGCATATTAGGACCTGGAACAACGGCTATCATTGCCCATTTGGCAACGACAAGCTTCATGACGCGTATCTAAGTGTTCTGGCGCATGCAAGAGGACGGGATGTTGGCTCCTTCAAGCAGAAGTATTCTTGCAGGGTGGCGCACGGCGCGTACGCCGAGTACCTGGAGAAGCTTCAGGATCATGCCGGCATGTGAGATGATATGTGGGATGGATCAAACTATGTACGCTTGAGTATGCTTAATGACGTTTGAACTATGTACTTATGGTTGAACTATGTTATGTACGTGTACTCTTATTATCTATGTCTGAGTATGTCTAATCTATGATTACTTATGTCTAACCGTGGGATATGGATGCAACTAGTTCGGTTGATGGAATCTACCTCTGTCTTGGTTTATTGGCCCCCTTTGTAATTTGTGCTAAATTTTGACCAAGAGTTTAACTGACAAAATGTTAGTGCAGGTCAGCAAAAATTATATCATTAGATGGGATTTGAGCATAGTGTTCAATGATATAATTTTTGGTGACATGCATAAACATTTCTTACTTAAATATTCGATGAAAATTTGGTAAAAATTACAAAGGGGGTCCAATAAACCAGGACGGAGGTAGTACATCAATCACACACGGATCCCAAAATTGGAACTGTGTGCAATGAATTTCATTTTTCCTGCGTCAATCACACACGGTTCGCTCTAACAAACCGTCACCTCCAAAATTCTTTGTGGTACAGAAAACCCACACCACCCAATTCAAAAAAGAAAATCCTCACCATCCCCACGTCACAAAAAACCCTCACCCCGCCCGCCACCCCCTCCGCCCCCCATTCACACCTGCACAAGCTCCTCCGCGTCTATGCCATGGCACCGCGTATCACGGCGGTAAACACTTAGCTCGACGCCTGCCATTGCTGCTAGGCTACCGGCAAATCCCACCGCATTTCGCCACTTCCGATTGCCGTCGCCTAACGCCATCGACTTTCTCGATGCTGCTTGCGGTCGACCCAGCTCCGCTCGGTTGGGGAATCTGCCGTATTGTGGGTTCTTTCTCATGGATGACAAGGTAACTAATTTAATGAGATATTATCTCATCTCTTATCCCAGTTCATCTGCCTCTTTTGATCACCCGACGGAAACCGTCGTGAATTCATTTTTATTCAAGCTATTTTGAGGGTTTTGTTTCATTCATAGAATGTACAGTGCACCGACACATCAGGACTTTGCCACATCCACTAGAGATTCCATCTCACCGTACCAGATAACTTGAGGACGCACGTGGTATATTCAATCTCACCCTAAATTGGTTGGCATGTCCTACTTTCCTAAACATATTCTAAATATTGCTACTTTTGGATAAAATGTTCCACATGCACCATATACGTCAAAGGTGATTTTCCCTCTTCTTACTATATTAGGCAAATTAGTGATATATTGTTCTTTCGATTACTCTCATATTTCCATGACATCATGTTTACCCTATCTGTTTAATTATTTTGTCCTTCGATTTCAACTGTTGTACAATTCTTTCAATTTGGGCCCATATTTGCATGTTACCATATTTTCTTTAACAATCCTACCATTTTCTACAACGCATCCCTTGCTATGCAACAGATTATGTTGTCACACCCTAGCTAGTTCATGCATTAGAGTGTTGCATCATGTCTATCCTTTCATCAGAAACTTGAAATGGGGATGTCAGAACCCCCAGCCCCCTCTGAAACCAACTAGGGTTTACTAAAAACTTTTTCAATGAACCTGAAATGCCCTTCTAAAATGTCCATCATTTTTGTCTTGGTTCAGAACCTCTGCCAAAAGTGTTGCACAATTTTCTAGGTCATCTTAGGGTCTTCGAATTAAATGTTAAGTATTTGAATTTGGGCATTTTAAATTATATAAAATATTTCAAATGCTCAAATATTCCTAAACTGAAATGTTTCATGTTGGAAATATTCCAACTTTGGACCACGAGCAGTTTGGTGATTTTAGGAGTTGCCTAGGTATTTTTAATAATTCAACAAAGTTGCAGAAAAATAGAAAAAGGAAAAAAACCAGAAAGGAAGGACTTACCTGGCGCCTGCAACCCGGCCCACCTGCCGGCCCAGCCCAGCGCCGCGCCAGCGAGCTGCTTGCCGGCCAGGCAGGCAGGCAAGGTGCTCGACGGCGAGCACCGCATGGGTGCCACGCACCTGCTCGCCGCCTCGCCGCTCCACTCACCCGGCTAACGACGTGGATCGACCCCTCTCTCTCCCCTGAACCCCCCAGACGCCCCCTCTCCTCTCCAGCTCCTCCCCCTCGCGCTCCCCAGCCATGGCCGACGCCACCGCCGCCGCTCCATCGTCGTAGCCGCACTCCCCGCCGCCCGTGCTCCGTCTCGTGGTGTCCAGGAGCTCCGCCGTCGTCCACTTCGTCGAGCTAACCGAGCCCCGCGTGCTCGTGAGGCCCGAGTCCACCGCACCGACCTCGCCCGAGTTCGCCGTCGCCGGAGATCCCCTTCAACGCCGTCGCCGCATCAGCTCGTCCCCGACCCCGCCGGTGGCCTCTACGGGTGCTCTATGAGCCTAGCTACCCCTCCTACCCTTCCTCTCTCGCCCCGAGCCGTGTAGCCACCACACGAAGATCACCCGCACGCACCGCCGCGGATCTCGTCGCCGACGTGCTCCCGGCCATCCTCCGGCCACCTCACGGTGTCCAACGCACTCACCACGCTGCGTTGAGTCCAACCGTGCACTCCCCACACCTCACCGCACACCCTAGCCCCGAGTTCGCCTTCACCCGAACTCCGGTGACCGCCTAGGTCGTCGCCGGCGCCAACTCCGGCCACCCCGACCCCAACTGACTCCACCAAGAGCCGCGGCTCGTCCTCAGCTCCACCCCGATGCCCCCCGCGACCCATTTGGTGGCCGGAACGGCCAAAACCACTTCCGCCGCCGCGTCGGGCTCGCCGGCGGCTAAACGCCGGTGCAGCCATTTTGACTTTGACCACGGGTGGGCCCTGGTTGACTCTGTTGAGTCAATGACAGGTGGGGCCCCCTTCTGCTAATTATCCAGATTAGTTTAAACTAAATTAAATTAGTTAATTATCCACTGACACCCTGGACCCACGCGTCAGGTTTGACCTGGACCGGGTCTATTGACTTGCTGAGGTCAGCATGACCTCATGCTGACGCAGTAAACCTTTTCTAAAATTAAAATAAATCTAAAATGATTTATAAATTCCAGAAATTGTTGCAAACTTCAAAAATTCATATAAATTCAACTGTAGCTCCAAATCAAATAAATTATATATGAAAAATGATTAGAAAAATCCAATCTATCCATCTGTACTAGTTTCATGCATGTTTAAACAAGCTAACTTGAGGTTTAGTGCAGAACAAGATAAAACACTTTAAAGGGCCATTTATGAGTTTGAAATTTGAATCTTTGGTTCAAATTGATTCAAACCCATCTGGTTTTAGTTGCATTAGCCCAACACACTCATATTGCCATGTTTCATGCATGCATCATATTGTCACACATTGTTTGGTGATGGTTGTGTATCGGTGTTCTTTGCGGCAGGTTCTGCCTCTGAGGAGTACCGTGATTACCCTAGCGAAGAACCGTATCCGTGCATCGATCCATCAGGCAAGCAACCAACCATTTGATCATATTGATACAATCCCATGTTCTCGCTCTTGCTCTCTTTTACTGCATTAAGACAATGCGTTTCAAACTGCTGTGTGCTATGGTAGTTGAACCCATTTCCTCTGCATGACCTGTCATTGCCACAGTAATTAGATGAAACCCACTAGCATGTGTAGGAATTGATTGAGCCATATGTATGTGTTGTTCCTACCTTGATATGCCTGCTATGCTTAGAGTCATGTCAGGTCTGGTTCATCTGGGTGATGGGCTAGAGTGAAATAATCATGTCGGTAATGAAGGTGATGTGGTGAACACGATTTGGTAAAGGTATCGATGAGAGGCCATGTAGGAGTACATGGTGGGTTGTTTCATTGAAGCCGACCTTAAGAACTGAGATCTGTATGCGTGATTTAAGATTCAGCTACTACCATGCATTGGGCCCTGAAATATGACCCCGCTCAACTTCTTATTCACCCTAGTCCTCTGTCCAGGAGTTGCAAGTAGTTTCTGGTGTTTGTAGCTTACTGGAGGCCGTGGACAGCGCTGACCCGCGGGGTGGGCTGTGATGCGGTAGGTACGTGGCACGGTGTACCGAATACCCGTTAGGTATCTCGGGAACCCTGTACACATCGTTCGGGGCCGTATGGGAAACCTCGGCCGGACTCCCTGCGGATGGAACCTGGATAGGCGATAAACCTGGACTAGAGACTTAGGTGTTTAGGTAGGTCGTGGTCTACACCCACGTCGGCTTTCGCTTGAAGTCTGCCGAGCACATGTCGTGTGCAAATGCTAAGTGGTGGAAACATGTACGAAGAAGTACACCCCTGCAGGGTTATCATGATCTATTCGAATAGCCGCGTCCGCGGTAAAGGACTACTTGGTTGCTTATACAGTTCATAGACAAGTGAATGGATACTACTAAAAATCTCAAGATAAGCGTGAGTGCCGAGGATGGCTCTTTCGTAGGATGACGGAGGTGGATCCTCGGTGGTGTATTGAAGTGGTGAGTAGTGGACTCGTGTGCGCAAAACCATTTCAAGTTGGAGTCGCGTAGGATAGCTTAGCCAAGAGTCAAAGCTGGCTTGCTGCAATAACTCCACCAACCCTTCTTGATAATGTGCATGCATGTAGGATCTGACGTAAGTCTTGCTGGGTACCTTTGTACTCATGTTGCTATAATTTACATTTTACAGAAGACGCTGCAACCCCTTCTGATGGGTTCTTCGTAGACGTTGACATCGACGAGTAGACTAAGGCCCAGGTGGTAATCCTGAGCTTGTGAAGGTCCACATAGTATAGCTAGGCTTTCCAAGCCTCTTTTATTTTACTAGTTGTCTGTACTCAGACAAGTTACTTCCGCTACTGGTTTGTATGACTGTATGACTTGAATGTGGGTCGTGTGACCCGTACTTATATGTATGTTATGTATGGCTCTCTGAGCCTTTAAATAAAGTACTTGTGTCGTAGAGTCCTGTTGTGATGCCTTGTTGTATTTGCACATATCGAGCATATTGTGTGTATGATTGAAATGCTTGGTATGTGTGGGATCTGACTATCTAGTTGTTTATCTTTAGTAGCCTCTCTTACCGGGAAATGTCTCCTAGTGTTTCCATTGAGCCATGGTAGCTTGCTACTGCTCCGGAACACTTAGGTTGGCCGGCATGTGTCCTTCTTCGTTCATATGTCTGTCCCTTCGGGGAAATATCATGCATTGAGTACCGGAGCCCTGTTATCCCGCTACAGCCCGGTTTACCGGAGTCCTGCTAGCCCAGTGCTACAGCCCGGACCCACTTGCTGATGACCGACACGTTCGATGCTGGGTCATGGATGCCTGTCCCTGTAAGTCTGTGCCACTTTGGGTTTACGACTAGTCATGTCAGCCCGGGCTCCTTATCATATGGATGCTAGCGACATCATCATATACGTGAGCCAAAAGGCGCAAATGGTCCCGGGCAAAGGTAAGGCGACACCCGTGGGAATACCGTGCATGAGGCCGCAAAGTGATATGAGGTGTTACAGGCTAGATCGATGTGACATTGAGTCGGGGTCCTGACAGCGTTGGCATCAGAGCCGGACTGCCTGTAGGTTCTCCAAGCCAAACTGGTCGATGTTGAGTCTAGAAATGCTTTAGTTATATGTAGGGGAATTGATTGTGGGATGGTACGTAAGGCTCTTTTTACTTCTTTACCTCATGGCATTCTGATCTGAGTCAGTCCATTCTTCTACCGGGGATTAAGGATTAGGATCTTCTCTCTCTATCAGATTCACGTGTTACGAATCAGTAGTACCTTATAGGTTTGATGACTACAAGCCTAGTTCAGTTCTACTACCTTGTTATGCTGATAAGTTGAACCCAGAACCTTGATATGATATTGTTGAGTGTCTATGCAATTTTTTGATAAATGTCTCAAACCCTTCTTGAGCATTTACAGCCGTTATGTTGTCAAAATTTTGCTAGAAATTCTAATGCCTTTGCATTATGGTTGTGCTTTCAGATGGCCACTCGCGACCAAAATCAAGTGGTTCACCTGACCCGATGCATTGGTGTGACCGGTCATGCGGCCATGTTAGTCCGAGTGATGATCGAGACGGGTTACCGTTGGTATCCCGAATACACGGTCGAAGAGCATTTTCGAGATTTTAACAAAAGCCAGTATCTTTGCACCGTCCGGATATTTCCCTCTTATCCAGGTTCTACCGAGGCTCTTCACTGTTCCTATGGGCTCGGTGTTACTATTGAGATGGCTGTGCAAGATGCGGCTTATTCTATGATGACCATCATGCGAGTCAGGACTGGCCTGCGTCGCAACACCGACTTCCGGTATATGCCGGCTTCACTTCCTGGAGCGCACGGTTATCTCTGGGCTATCTATGCTGACTCCAGTCAGGAGGACTCACTAACTCGCACCACTGCTGAGTTGCTCGAGGATAAGGACCGAGAGAATCGGGCCTTGAGAATGGAGCTTTTCAACACCCGCGCCGATCATTGGGCCACCTTGACTCGGTTTGCACCGGCTGTGCAAGCTGGATGCATGGATATGAGAGATCTGTATCCTGTTAGGTCTGCTCTGCCGGACATGATGGATTGGCGTGATGTGGGAGGCATCACCCCACCTCGTGGTCCTCGCAGGCCACCGTTTGTTGGTCCAAGACCTCACCCTAGCCCTTTTGGTCCACAGGCTCCTCAGGACCGTTTGTTTCCGGATGCTCACGTTGAACTTCCAGGCTATGGAGGAGACTTCTATGAGAACTACTACGGAGATGACTGAGATAGTAGTAGATCCACTAGGTATTGTAATAGTTGTATTTCCACCGTCCTGCGTGACTTGTGGAATATGACTTAGCGTGTAGTAATTCCGGGGGTGTAGGAAAAATAATGTATAGGAGCTTGGGATGCCTCCGATGATATGTAATCCTCCTCTCACCGTAGTAGTACTTGTTGGTCTTGTACTAAACCTCGTATGGTGTGTATGACGATGGAATAAAAGAAGTAGATTCTGTATCTACCATGTCATACGGATGATCATCTTGCATTCTGAGTTGTCCATTACATTCTACATTCTATGTCGGAATCTTGTCATGTTGGACTAAACCATTGTCTTGTTTTTCCTAGGATGGTCAACACCCGCAACAACCCTGCTCCCCCAGAGCAGGCCGAAGGCAGCAGAGTTGGGGATACAAATCTGCCTCACCCTCCCTCTCTGGCAAAAGTTATGCTAGAGGCTGAGAGAAACAAGCGGGAGACCAACCGTTTGTTGGAGCGTATTGAACAGAACACAGCACACCATCAGAGGACTAACTTGGTGTCACTCAGTGATTTCATCAAGTTACATCCACCCACGTTCCACCACTCCGTCGAGCCTCTCGACGCTGATGACTGGCTTCGCAGTATTTCTCACAAACTGCGTTCTGCGCTAGTAGCTGAGGCTGACAAGGTCACCTTTGCTGCATATCATCTTGAAGGCCCCGCCAGTCTATGGTGGGAGAATTATGGAGCTATGCGCCTAGCGGACCATGTCACTACTTGGGCTGAATTCAGCGAGGCTTTCCGTGAACATCACATTCCGGAGGGTCTCATGGACCGTAAACGTGAGGAGTTCTGTAGTTTCACTCAAGGTCGACTCTCTGTTGACGCTTACAGCAGGGAGTTTGGTAACCTTGCCCGTTATGCAACGGAGGAAGTTTCTACTGATTCCAAGAAGCAGGCAAGGTTCCGTAAGGGGCTTAGTCCTGAGCTTTGCCGCGACCTCCATCTGCATGAGTGCACATCTTTTCAGAAGCTTGTTAACAAGGCCATCAGTGCTGAGACTGGTCAGACTGATTATGAAGCAACACGCAAGCATGGCCGTGACTTGGGTTCCTCATCTGGTGCTGGTCATCAGAAGCGCCGCGTGTGGGTGCCTAACACTGCCCTACCACCCAGGTTCACATCGAGGCCATCCTTCCAAGCGCCTCGCCCAGCTCAGCCATATGCACCAGCCAAACCCTATGGTGGTCCAACCAACAATGCTCCTCCACGTACCAGTTCCGTGACTTGTTTCAAGTGTGGGGAATCAGGCCACTATATGCGCGAGTGTCCCCAAACCAACCACAACCAGACAGCAAAAACTGTTGGCCGCGGCAAGCCGACAGGGAAAGTGTTCTACGCCAAGCCGGCCACCACTGCTCGTGGCCATGTTAATTGTGTTTCTGCGGAAGAGGCTCAAGAAGATCCCAAAGTCGTTCTCGGTACGCTCCTTGTTAATTGCCACCCGACATCTGTTCTTTTCGATACAGGAGCATCTCATTCATTTATATCCGAGAGCTATGCTCGTCTGCATAACACCACATTCTGTGAGATGCCCACCTCTATGGTAATTCAAACTCCGGGATCCAAATGGCAAACTTCTAGAGTAAGCCATGGAAATGAAATTCAAGTCGACAAACTTGTTTTTCTCGCATCTTTGATAGCCCTCAAATCTTCGGATATTAATATCATCTTGGGTATGGACTGGATGTCAGCCCATCATGCCAAAATTGATTGCTCCTCTAGGACTGTTCAACTCACCAATCCTTCGGGGAAGATAGTCAATGTCTTGACCTGTCAGGACCCCGACTCAATGCCACATCGATCTAGCATGTAACACCTCATATCACTTTGCGGCCTCACGCACGGTATTTCCACGGGTGTCGCCTTACCTTTGCCTGGGACCGTTTGCGTCTTTTGGCACACGTATATGATAGTGTCGCTAGCATCCATATGATAAGGAGCCCGGGCTGACATGGCTAGTCGTAAACCCAAAGTGGCACAAACTTACAGGGACAGGCATCCATGACCCAGCATCGAACGTGTCGGTCATCAGCGAGTGAATCCAGGCTGTAGCACTGGGCTAGCAGGACTCCGGTGAACCGGGCTGTAGCGGGCTAACAGGACTCCGGTATTCATCGCGTGACATTTCCCCGAAGGGACAGACACAGGAACGAAGAAGGACACATGCCGGCCAGCCTAAGTGTTCCGGAGCAGTAGCAAGCTACCCTGGCTCGGTGGAAACACTAGGAGACATTTCCCTGTAAGAGGGGCTACTAAGGATAAACAACTAGATAGTCAGATCCCACACATACCAAGCATTTCAATAACATACACACAATATGCTCGATATGTGCAAGTACAACATGGCATCACAACATGACTCTACGACACAAGTATTTAATCAATAGGCTCCGAGGAGCGAGATATTACAAACAGGGGGTCTCACGACCCAACATTCAGAGCATACAAATCAAAGCACAAGCGGAAGCTATCATGTCTGAGTACAGACATCTATAAATGAAAAAGGCTGAGAAGCCTGACTATCTATCAGATCCTGCCGAGGGCACAAGATCGTAGCTGAGGTATCAAGCTAAACGTCGAAGTCCACGCGGAACTACTAGCGAGACCGAAGTCTCTCTGCAAAAACATAAAATAGGCAAACGTGAGTACAAATGTACCCAGCAAGACTTACATCAGAACTAACTACATATGCATCATTATCAACAAAGGGGATGGTGGAGTTTAACTGCAGCAAGCCAGCTTTGACTCAGTGGCTAACCTAAACTATGATTGCAAGTAACTCTTCAGGTGGCGCACACGAGTCCACATATTCACCAACCAATACACCACTATGGAACCGCTCCCGTCTCCCTACGAGAACGCC